>NW_027478594.1:604347-906521 GCF_051014685.1 Ptiloglossa arizonensis | reverse complement strand
CTCGCGAACGGAATGACGAACTCGAGAAATTCCTGTTGTATCTGAAAGTAGAAACTCGCCCGATTACAATGGTGTGTGTACTTTTCCCCTAGTCCATTCCAGTTTTTGGTTTCGAGTATCAGACCAGCGAATATTTTGATGGTTTCTCAACCATTCCTTAACTTCAAACTGTCTTATCTCGCGAACGGATTGACGAACTCGAGAAATTCCTGTTGCATCTGAAAGTAGAAACTCGCCCCATTGCAACGGTATGTGTATTTTTCCCCTAGGCCATTGTAGTTATTGGTTTCGAGTATCAGACTTGCGAAAATTTTGATGGTTCCGCAACGATTCCTTAACTTCAAACTGTCTTATCTCGCGAACGGATTGACGAACTCGAGAAATTCCTGTTGCATCTGAAAGTAGAAACTCGCCCCATTGCAACGGTATGTGTATTTTTCCCCTAGGCCATTGTAGTTATTGGTTTCGAGTATCAGACTTGCGAAAATTTTGATGGTTCCTCAACGATTCCTTAACTTCAAACTCCCATACCTCGCGAACGGATTGGCGAACTCGAGAAATTCCTGTTGCATCTGAAAGTGGAAACTCGCCCGATTACAATGGTGTGTGTACTTTTCCCCTAGCCCTTTCCAGTTATTGGTTTCGAGTATCAGACCAGCGAAAATTTTGATGGTTTCTCAACCATTCCTTAACTTCAAACTCCCATATCTCGCGAACGGAGAGACGAACTCGAGAAATTCCTGTTGCATCTGAAACAGAAACTCGCCCGGATACAATGGTGTGTGTATTTTTCCCCTAGGCCTCTGTAGTTATTGGTTTCGAGTATCGGACTTGCGAAAATTTTGATGTTTTCTCAACCATTCCTTAACTTCAAACTCCCATATCTCGCGAACGTATTGACGAACTCGAGGACTTCCGATTGCATCTGGAAGTAGAAACTCGCCCGATTACAACGGTATGTGTATTTTTGCCCTAGGCCGTAGTAGTTATTGGTTTCGAGTATCAGACTTGCGAAAATTTTGTTGGTTTCTCAACCATTCCTTAATTTCATACTCCCATACCTCGCGAACGGATTGACGAACTCGAGAAATTCCTGTTGCATCTGAAAGCAGAAACTCGCCCCATTACAACGGTGTGTGTACTTTTCTCCTAGGCCATTCCAGTTATTGGTCTCGAGTAACAGACTTGCGAAAATTTTGATGGTTTCTCAACCACTCCTTAACTTCAAACTCCCATATCTCGCGAACAGATTAACGAACTCCAGAATTTCCTATTGCATCTGAAAGCAGAAACTCGTCCGATTACAACGGTATGTGTATTTTTGCCCTAGGCCATTGTAGTTATTGGTTTCGCGTATCAGACTTGCGAAAATTTTGATGGTTTCTCAAGCATTCCTTAACTTCAAACTCCCATATCTCGCGAACGGATTGAGGAACTCGAGAAATTCCTGTTGCATCTGAAAGTAGAAACTCGCCCGATTACAAAGCTATGTGTATTTTTCCTCTAGGCCATTCCAGTTATTGGTTTCGAGTATCAGACCAGCGAAAATTTTGATGATTTCTCAATCATTCCTTAACCCCAAACTCCCATATCTCGCGAACGGAGTGACGAACTCGAGAAATTCCTGTTGCATCTGAAAGTAGAAACTCGCCCGATTACAAAGGTGTGTGTACTTTTCCCCTAGGCCACTCCAGTTATAGGTTTCGAGTATCAGACCAGCGAAAATTTGATGGTTTCTCAAACATTCCGTAACTTCAAACTCCCATACCTCGCGAACGGAATGACGAACTCGAGAAATTCCTGTTGCATCTGAAAGTAGAAACTCGCCCGATTACAACGGTGTGTGTACTTTTCCCCTAGGCCATTCCAGTTATTGGTTTCGAATATCAGACCAGCGGAAATTTTGATGGTTCCTCAACGATTCCTTAACTTCAAACTCCCATACCTCGCGAACGGATTGGCGAACTCGAGAAATTCCTGTTGCATCTGAAAGTGGAAACTCGCCCGATTACAATGGTGTGTGTACTTTTCCCCTAGCCCTTTCCAGTTATTGGTTTCGAGTATCAGACCAGCGAAAATTTTGATGGTTTCTCAACCATTCCTTAACTTCAAACTCCCATATCTCGCGAACGGAGAGACGAACTCGAGAAATTCCTGTTGCATCTGAAACAGAAACTCGCCCGGATACAATGGTGTGTGTATTTTTCCCCTAGGCCTCTGTAGTTATTGGTTTCGAGTATCGGACTTGCGAAAATTTTGATGTTTTCTCAACCATTCCTTAACTTCAAACTCCCATATCTCGCGAACGTATTGACGAACTCGAGGACTTCCGATTGCATCTGGAAGTAGAAACTCGCCCGATTACAACGGTATGTGTATTTTTGCCCTAGGCCGTAGTAGTTATTGGTTTCGAGTATCAGACTTGCGAAAATTTTGTTGGTTTCTCAACCATTCCTTAATTTCATACTCCCATACCTCGCGAACGGATTGACGAACTCGAGAAATTCCTGTTGCATCTGAAAGCAGAAACTCGCCCCATTACAACGGTGTGTGTACTTTTCTCCTAGGCCATTCCAGTTATTGGTCTCGAGTAACAGACTTGCGAAAATTTTGATGGTTTCTCAACCACTCCTTAACTTCAAACTCCCATATCTCGCGAACAGATTAACGAACTCCAGAATTTCCTATTGCATCTGAAAGCAGAAACTCGTCCGATTACAACGGTATGTGTATTTTTGCCCTAGGCCATTGTAGTTATTGGTTTCGCGTATCAGACTTGCGAAAATTTTGATGGTTTCTCAAGCATTCCTTAACTTCAAACTCCCATATCTCGCGAACGGATTGAGGAACTCGAGAAATTCCTGTTGCATCTGAAAGTAGAAACTCGCCCGATTACAAAGCTATGTGTATTTTTCCTCTAGGCCATTCCAGTTATTGGTTTCGAGTATCAGACCAGCGAAAATTTTGATGATTTCTCAATCATTCCTTAACCCCAAACTCCCATATCTCGCGAACGGAGTGACGAACTCGAGAAATTCCTGTTGCATCTGAAAGTAGAAACTCGCCCGATTACAAAGGTGTGTGTACTTTTCCCCTAGGCCACTCCAGTTATAGGTTTCGAGTATCAGACCAGCGAAAATTTTGATGGTTTCTCAAACATTCCGTAACTTCAAACTCCCATACCTCGCGAACGGAATGACGAACTCGAGAAATTCCTGTTGCATCTGAAAGTAGAAACTCGCCCGATTACAACGGTGTGTGTACTTTTCCCCTAGGCCATTCCAGTTATTGGTTTCGAATATCAGACCAGCGGAAATTTTGATGGTTTCTCAACCATTCCTTAACTTCAAACTGTCTTATCTCGCGAACGGATTGACGAACTCGAGAAATTGCTGTTGCATCTGAAAGTAGAAACTCGCCCGATTACAACGGTATTTGTGTTTTGCCCCTAGGCCTCTGTAGTTATTGGTTTCGAGTATCAGATTTGCGAAAATTTTGATGGTTTCTCAACGATTCCTTAATTTCAAACTCGCATACCTCGCGAACGGATTGACGAACTCGAGAAATTCCTGTTGCATCTGAAAGTAGAAACTCGCACGATTACAAAGGTATGTGTATTTTTGCCCTAGGCCATTCCAGTTATTGGTTTCGAGTATCAGACCAGCGAAAATTTTGATGGTTTCTCATCCATTCCTTACATTCATACACCCATATCTCGCGAACGGAATGACGAACTCGAGAAATTCCTGTTGCATCTGAAACAGAAACTCGTCCGATTACAATGGTATGTGTATTTTTGCCCTAGGCCGTAGTAGTTATTGGTTTCGAGTATCAGAATTGCGAAAATTTTTATGGTTTCTCAACCATTCCTTAACTTCAAACTCCCATATCTCACGAACGGATTGGCGAACTCGAGAAATTCCTGTTGCATCTGAAAGTGGAAACTCACCCGATTACAATGGTGTATGTACTTTTCCCATAGGCCATTCCAGTTATAGTTTTCGAGTATCAGACCAGCGAAAATTTTGATGGTTTCTCAAACATTCCGTAACTTCAAACTCCCATATCTCGCGAACGGAATGACGAACTCGAGAAATTCCTGTTGCATCTGAAAGTAGAAACTCGCCCGATTACAATGGTTTGTGTACTTTTCCCCTAGGCCATTCTAGTTATTGGTTTCGAGTATCAGACCAGCGAAAATTTTGATGGTTTCTCAAACATTCCGTAACTTCAAAATCCCATATCTCACGAACGGATTGACGAATCCGAAAAATTTCTGTTGCATCTGAAAATAGAAACTCTCCCGATTACAGCGCTATGTGTATTTTTTCCCTAGGCCATTGCAGTTATTGGTTTCGAGTATCAGACTTGCGAAAATTTTGATGGTTTCTCAACCATTCCTTAACTTCAAACTCCCATATCTCGCGAACGAATTGACGAACTCGAGAAATTCCTGTTGCATCTGAAAGTAGAAACTCGCACGATTACAAAGGTATGTGTATTTTTGCCCTAGGCCATTCCAGTTATTGGTTTCGAGTATCAGACCAGCGAAAATTTTGATGGTTTCTCATCCATTCCTTACATTCATACACCCATATCTCGCGAACGGAATGACGAACTCGAGAAATTCCTGTTGCATCTGAAACAGAAACTCGTCCGATTACAATGGTATGTGTATTTTTGCCCTAGGCCGTAGTAGTTATTGGTTTCGAGTATCAGACTTGCGAAAATTTTGTTGGTTTCTCAACCATTCCTTAATTTCAAACTCCCATATCTCGCGAACGGATTGACGAACTCGAGAAATTCCTGTTGCATCTGAAAGCAGAAACTCGCCCCATTACAACGGTGTGTGTACTTTTCCCCTATGCCATTCCAGTTATTGGTCTCGAGTAACAGACTTGCGAAAATTTTAATGGTTTCTCAACCACTCCTTAACTTCAAACTCCCATCTCTCGGGAACGGATTGACGAACTCGATTATTTCCTGTTGCATCTGAAAGTAGAAGCTCGACCGATTACAATGGTGTGTGTACTTTTTCCCTAGGTCATTCCAGTTATTCATTTCTAGCATCGGAATTGCCAAAATTTTGATGGTTTCTCAACCATTCCTTAACTTCAAACTCCCATACCTCGCGAACCGATTGACGAACTCGAGAAATTCCTGTTGCATCTGAAAGTAGAAAGTCGCCCGTTTACATAGGTATGTGTATTTTTCCCCTAGGCCATAGTAGTTATTGGTTTCGAGTATCAGACTTGCGAAAATTGTGATGGTTTCTCAACCATTTCTTAACTTCAAACTCCCATATCTCGCGAACGAATTGACGAGCACGAGATATTCCGGTTGCATCTGGAAGAAGAAACTCTCCCGATTACAACGGTATGTTTTTTTCCCCCTAAGCCTTTGTAGTTATTGGTTTCGAGTATCAGACTTGCGAAAATTTTGATGGTTTCTCAACCGTTCCTTAATTTCAAATTCCCATATCTCGCGAACGGATTGGCGAACTCGATTATTTCCTGTTGCACCTTAAAGTAGAAACACGACCGATTACAATGGTGTGTGTACTTTTCCCCTAGGTCATTCCAGTTATTCGTTTCTAGCATCAGAATTGCGAAAATTTTGATGGTTTCTCAACCATTCCTCTACTTCAAACTCCCATATCTCGCGAACGCATTGACGAATCCGAAAAATTTCTGTTGCATCTGAAAATAGAAACTCTCCCGATTACAACGGTATGTGTATTTTTCCCCTAAGCCTTTGTAGTTGTTGGTTTCGAGTATCAGACCATCAAATTTTGATGGTTTCCCAACCATTCCTTAACTTCAAACTCCCATATCTCGCGAACGGATTGACGAACTCGAGAAATTCCCCTTGCATCTGAAAGCAGAAACTCGCTCGATTACTATGGTATGTGTATTTTTGCCCTAGGCCACAGTAGTTATTGGTTTCGAGTATCAGACTTGCGAAAATTGTGATGGTTTCTCAACCATTCCTTAACTTCAAACTCCCATATCTCGGGAACGGATTGACGAACTCGAGAAATTCCTGTTGCATCTGAAACCTGAAACTCGTCCGATTACAACGGTATGCGTATTTTTGCCCTAGGCCATAGTAGTTATTGGTTTCGAGTATCAGACTTGCGAAAATTTTGATGGTTTCTCAACCATTCCTTAACTTCAAACTCCCATATCTCGCGAACGGGTTGACGAACTCGAGAAATTTCTGTTGCATCTGAAAGTAGAAAGTCGCCCGTTTACATAGGTATGTGTATATTTCCCCTAGGCCATAGTAGTTATTGGTTTCGAGTATCAGACTTGCGAAAATTGTGATGGTTTCTCAACCATTTCTTAACTTCAAACTCCCATATCTCGCGAACGAATTGACGAACACGAGATATTCCGGTTGCATCTGGAAGAAGAAACTCTCCCGATTACAACGGTATGTTTTTTTTCCCCCTAAGCCTTTGTAGTTATTGGTTTCGAGTATCAGACTTGCGAAAATTTTGATGGTTTCTCAACCGTTCCTTAACTTCAAACTCCCATATCTCGCGAACGGATTGACGAACTCGAGAATTTCCTATTGCTTCTGAAAGCAGAAACTCTCCCGATTACAACGGTATGTGTATTTTTCCCCTAGGCTATTGTAGTTATTGGTTTCGAGTATCAGACTTGCGAAAATTTTGATGGTTTCCCAACCATTCCTTAACTTCAAACTCACATATCTCGCGAACAGATTGCCGAATGCGAAAAATTTCTGTTGCATCTGAAAGTAGAAACTCTCCCGATTACAAAGGTATGTGTATTTTTGCCCTAGGCCACAGTAGTTTATGGTTTCGAGTATCAGACTTGCGAAAATTTTGATGGTTTCTCAACCGTTCCTTAACTTCAAACTCCCATATCTCGCGAACGGATTGACGAACTCGAGAAATTCCTGTTGCATCTGAAAGCAGAAACTCGCCCGATTACAAAGGTATGTGTATTTTTCCCCTAAGCCTTTGTAGTTGTTGGTTTCGAGTATCAGACTTGCGAAAATTTTGATGGTTTCTCAACCATTCCTTAACTTCAAACTCACATATCTCGCGAACGGATTGACGAACTCGAGAAATTCCTGTTGCATCTGAATGTTGAAACCCGCCAGATTACAATGGTGTGTGTACTTTTCCCCTGGGCCGTTTCAATTATTGGTTTCGAGTATCAGACCTGCGAAAATTTTGATGGTTTCTCAACCATTCCTTAACTTCAAACTCCCATACTTCGCGAACGGATTGGCGAACTCGAGAAATTCCTGTTGCATCTGAAAGAAGAAACTCGCCCGATTACATTGGTTTGTGTACTTTTCCCCTAGGCCATTCCAGTTTTTCGTTTCTGGCATCAGAATTGCGAAAATTTTGATGGTTTCTCAACCATCTCTTAACTCCAAACTCCGATATTTCGCGAACGCAATGACCAATCCGAAAAATTTCTGTTGCATCTGAAAGTAGAAACTCTCCCGATTACAACGGTATGTGTGTTTTTCCCCTAGCCTATTGTAGTTATTGGTTTCGAGTGTCAGACTTGCGAAAATTTTGATGGTTTCCCAACCATTCCTTAACTTCAAACTCACATATCTCGCGAACAGTTTGCCGAATCCGAAAAATTTCTGTTGCACCTGAAAGTAGAAACTCTCCCGATTACAACGGTATGTGTATTTTTCCCCTAGCCTATTGTAGTTATTGGTTTCGAGTATCAGACTTGCGAAAATTTTGATGGTTTCCCAACCATTCCTTAACTTCGAACTCCCATATCTCGCGAACGGATTGACGAATTCGAGAAATTCCTCTTGCATCTGAAAGCAGAAACTCGCTGGATTACAAAGGTATGTGTATTTTTCCCCTAGGCCTTTGTAGTCATTGGTTTCGCGTATCAGACTTGCGAAAATTTTGATGGTTTCTCAACCGTTCCTTAACTTCAAACTCCCATATCTCGCGAACGGATTGCCGAATCCGAAAAACTTCTGTTGCACCTGAAAGTAGAAACTCTCCCGATTACAACGGTATGTGTATTTTTCCCCTAAGCCTTTGTAGTTGCTGGTTTCGAGTATCAGACTTGCGAAAATTTTGATGATTTCTCAACCATTCCTTAACTTCAAACTCACATATCTCGCGAACGGATTGACGAACTCGAGAAATTCCTGTTGCATCTGAATGTTGAAACCCGCCCGATTACAATGGTGTGTGTACTTTCCCCTGGGCCGCTTCAATTATTGGTTTCGAGTATCAGACCTGCGAAAATTTTGATGGTTTCTCAACCATTCCTTAAATTCAAACTACCATATCTCGCGAACGGAGTGACGAACTCGAGAAATTCCTGTTGCATCTGAAAGTAGAAACTCGCCCGATTACAATGGTGTATGTACTTATCCCCTAGGCCATTCCAGTTCTTGGTTTCGAGTATCAGACTTGCGAAAATTTTGATGGTTTCCCAACCATTGCTTAACTTCAAACTCACATATCTCGCGAACAGATTGCCGAATCCGAAAAATTTCTGTTGCATCTGAAAGTAGAAACTCTCCCGATTACAACGGTATGTGTATTTTTCCCCTAGGCTATTGCAGTTATTGGTTTCGAATATCAGACTTGCGAAAATTTTGATGGTTTCCCAACCATTCCTTAACTTCAAACTCCCATATCTCGCGAACGGATTGACGAACTCGAGAAATTCCTCTTGCATCTGAAAGCAGAAACTCGCTCGATTACAATGGTATGTGTATTTTTCCCCTAAGCCTTTGTAGTTGTTGGTTTCGAGTATCAGACTTGCGAAAATTTTGATGGTTTCTCAACCATTCCTTAACTTCACACTCACATATCTCGCGAACGGATTGACGAACTCGAGAAATTCCTGTTGCATCTGAATGTTGAAACCCGCTCGATTACAATGGTGTGTGTACTTTTCCCCTGGGCCGTTTCAATTATTGGTTTCGAGTATCAGACCTGCGAAAATTTTGATGGTTTCTCAACCATTCCTTAACTTCAAGCTCCCATACTTCGCGAACGGATTGGCGAACTCGAGAAATTCCTGTTGCATCTGAAAGTAGAAACTCGCCCGATTACATTGGTTTGTGTACTTTTCCCCTAGGCCATTCCAGTTTTTCGTTTCTAGCATCAGAATTGCGAAAATTTTGATGTTTTCTCAACCATCTCTTAACTCCAAACTCCGATATTTCGCGAACGCATTGACGAATCCGAAAAATTTCTGTTGCATCTGAAAGTAGAAACTCTCCCGATTACAACGGTATGTGTATTTTTCCCCTAGCCTATTGTAGTTATTGGTTTCGAGTATCAGACTTGCGAAAATTTTGATGGTTTCCCAACCATTCCTTAACTTCGAACTCCCATATCTCGCGAACGGATTGACGAACTCGAGAAATTCCTCTTGCATCTGAAAGCAGAAACTCGCTCGATTACAATGGTATGTGTATTTTTGCCCTAGGCCCCAGTAGTTATTGATTTCGAGTATCAGACTTGCGAAAATTTTGATGGTTTCTCAACCTTTCCTTAACTTCAAACTCCCATATCTCGCGAACGGATTGACGAACTCAAGAAATTCCTGTTCCATCTGTATGTAGAAACTCGCCCGATTACAAAGGTATGTGTATTTTTCCCCTAGGCCTTTGTAGTCATTGGTTTCGCGTATCAGACTTGCGCAAATTTTGATGGTTTCTCAAGCATTCCTTAACTTCAAACTCACATATCTCGCGAACGGATTGCCGAATCCGAAAAATGTCTGCTGCATCTGAAAGTGGAAACTCTCCCGATTACAAGGGTATGTGTATTTTTCCCCTAGGCCATTCCAGTTATTGGTTTCAAGTATCAGACTTGCGAAAATTTTGATGGTTTCTCAACCGTTCTTTAATTTCAAACTCCCATATCTCGCGAACGGATTGGTGAACTCGATTATTTCCTGTTGCACCTTAAAGTAGAAACACGACCGATTACAATGGTGTGTGTACTTCTCCCCTAGGTCATTCCAGTTATTCGATTCTAGCATCAAAATTGCGAAAATTTTGATGGTTTCTCAACCATTCCTTAACTTCAAACTCCCATATCTCGCGAACGGATTGACGAACTCGAGAAATTCCTGTTGCATCTGAAACCAGAAACTCGTCCGATTACAACGGTTTGTGTATTTTTGCCCTAGGCCATAGTAGTTATTGGTTTCGAGTATCAGACTTGCGAAAATTTTGATGGTTTCTCAACCATTCCTTAACTTCAAACTCTCATATCTCGCGAACGAATTGACGAACTCGAGAAATTCCTGTTGCATCTGAAAGTAGAAACTCGCCCGATCACAAAGGTATGTGTATTTTTGCCCTAGGCCATTCCAGTTATTGGTTTCGAGTATCAGACCAGCGAAAATTTTGATGGTTTCTCATCCATTCCTTACATTCATACACCCATATCTCGCGAACGGAATGACGAACTCGAGAAATTCCTGTTGCATCTGAAACAGAAACTCGTCCGATTACAATGGTATGTGTATTTTTGCCCTAGGCCGTAGTAGTTATTGGTTTCGAGTATCAGACTTGCGAACATTTTGTTGGTTTCTCAACCATTCCTTAATTTCAAAATCCCATATCTCGCGAACGGATTGACGAACTCAAGAAATTCCTGTTGCATCTGAAAGCAGAAACTCGCCCCATTACAACGGTGTGTGTACTTTTCCCCTATGCCATTCCAGTTATTGGTCTCGAGTAACAGACTTGCGAAAATTTTGATGGTTTCTCAACCACTCCTTAACTTCAAACTCCCATATCTCGCGAACAGATTAACGAACTCCAGAATTTCCTATTGCATCTGAAAGCAGAAACTCGCCCGATTACAACGGTATGTGTATTTTGCCCTAGGCCATTGTAGTTATTGGTTTCGCGTATCAGACATGCGAAAATTTTGATGGTTTCTCAAGCATTCCTTAACTTCAAACTCCAATATCTCGCGAACGGATTGAGGAACTCGAGAAATTTCGGTTGCATCTGAAAATAGAAACTCTCCCGATTACAGCGCTATGTGTATTTTTTCCCTAGGCCATTGCAGTTATTGGTTTCGAGTATCAGACTTGCGAAAATTTTGATGGTTTCTCAACCATTCCTTAACTTCAAACTCCCATATCTCGCGAACAGATTAACGAACTCCAGAATTTCCTATTGCATCTGAAAGCAGAAACTCGCCCGATTACAACGGTATGTGTATTTTTCCCCTAAGCCTTTGTAGTTGTTGGTTTCGAGTATCAGACTTGCGAAAATTTTGATGGTTTCTCAACCATTCCTTAATTTCAAACTCACATATCTCGCGAACGGATTGACGAACTCGAGAAATTCCTGTTGCATCTGAATGTTGAAACCCGCCAGATTACAATGGTGTGTGTACTTTTCCCCTGGGCCGTTTCAATTATTGGTTTCGAGTATCAGACCTGCGAAAATTTTGATGGTTTCTCAACCATTCCTTAACTTCAAACTCCCATACTTCGCGAACGGATTGGCGAACTCGAGAAATTCCTGTTGCATCTGAAAGTAGAAACTCGCCCGATTACATTGGTTTGTGTACTTTTCCCCTAGGCCATTCCAGTTTTTCGTTTCTAGCATCAGAATTGCGAAAATTTTGATGGTTTCCCAACCATTCCTTAACTTCGAACTCCCATATCTCGCGAACGGATTGACAAATTCGAGAAATTCCTCTTGCATCTGAAAGCAGAAACTCGCTCGATTACAAAGGTACGTGTATTTTTCCCCTAGGCCTTTGTAGTCATTGGTTTCGCGTATCAGACTTGCGCAAATTTTGATGGTTTCTCAAGCATTCCTTAACTTCAAACTCACATATCTCGCGAACGGATTGCCGAATCCGAAAAATGTCTGTTGCATCTGAAAGTAGAAACTCGACCGATTACAATGGTGTGTGTACTTCTCCCCTAGGTCATTCCAGTTATTCGATTCTAGCATCAGAATTGCGAAAATTTTGATGGTTTCTCAACCATTCCTTAACTTCAAACTCCCATATCTCGCGAACGGATTGACGAACTCGAGAAATTCCTGTTGCATCTGAAAGCAGAAACTCGCCCGATTACAAAGGAATGTGCAATTTTCCCCTAGGCCATGGTAGTTATTGGTTTCGTGTATCAGACTTGCGAAAATCGTGATGGTTTCTCAACCGTTCCTTAATTTCAAACTCCCATACTTCGCGAACGGATTGGCGAACTCGAGAAATTCCTGTTGCATCTGAAAGTAGAAACTCGCACGATTACACTGGTTTGTGTACTTTTCCCCTAGGCCATTCCAGTTTTTCGTTTCTAGCAACAGAATTGCGAAAATTTTGATGGTTTCTCAACCATTTCTTAACTCCAAACTCCGATATTTCGCGAACGCATTGACGAGTCCGAATAATTTCTGTTGCATCTGGAAGAAGAAACTCTCCCGATTACAACGGTGTGTTTTTTTTCCCCCTAAGCCTTTGTAGTTATTGGTTTCGAGTATCAGACTTGCGAAAATTTTGATGGTTTCTCAACCGTTCCTTAACTTCAAACTCCCATATCTCGCGAACGGATTGACGAACTCGAGAAATTCCTGTTGCATCTGAAACCAGAAACTCGTCCGATTACAACGGTATGTGTATTTTTGCTCTAGGCCATAGTAGTTGTTGGTTTCGAGTATCAGACTTGCGAAAATTTTGATGGCTTCTCAACCATTCCTTAACTTCAAACTCACATATCTCGCGAACGGATTGACGAACTCGAGAAATTCCTGTTGCATCTGAATGTTGAAACCCGCCCGATTACAATGGTGTGTGTACTTTTCCCCTGGGCCGCTTCAATTATTGTTTTCGAGTATCAGACCAGCGAAAATTTTGATGGTTTCTCAACCATTCCTTAATTTCAAACTCCCATACTTCGCGAACGGATAGGCGAACTCGAGAAATTCCTGTTGCATCTGAAAGTAGAAACTCGCCCGATTACATTGGTTTGTGTACTTTTCCCCTAGGCCATTCCAGTTTTTCGTTTCTAGCATCAGAATTGCGAAAATTTTGATGGTTTCTCAACCATCTCTTAACTCCAAACTCCGATATTTCGCGAACGCATTGACGAATCCGAAAAATTTCTGTTGCATCTGAAAGTAGAAACTCTCCCGATTACAACGGTATGTGTATTTTTCCCCTAAGCCTTTGTAGTTGCTGGTTTCGAGTATCAGACTTGCGAAAATTTTGATGGTTTCTCAACCATTCCTTAACTTCAAACTCACATATCTCGCGAACGGATTGACGAACTCGAGAAATTCCTGTTGCATCTGAATGTTGAAACCCGCCCGATTACAATGGTTTGTGTACTTTTCCCCTGGGCCGTTTCAAATATTGGTTTCGAGTATCAGACCTGCGAAAATTTTGATGGTTTCTCAACCATTCCTTAAATTCAAACTACCATATCTCGCGAACGGAGTGACGAACTCGAGAAATTCCTGTTGCATCTGAAAGTAGAAACTCGCCCGATTACAATGGTGTGTGTACTTATCCCCTAGGCCATTCCAGTTCTTGGTTTCGAGTATCAGACCGGCGAAAATTTTGATGGTTTCTCAAACATTCCGTTACTTCAAACTCCCATATCTCGCGAACAGATTAACGAACTCCAGAATTTCCTGTTGCATCTGAAAGCAGAAACTCGCCCGATTACAACGGTATTTGTATTTTTGCCCTAGGCGGTTGTAGTTATTGGTTTCGCGTATCAGACTTAAGACAATTTTGATGGTTTCACAACCATTCCTTAAATTGCAACTCCCATATCTCGCGAACGGATTGACGAACTCGAGTATTTCCTATTGCATCTGAAAGCAGAAACTCTCCCGATTACAACGGTATGTGTATTTTTCCCCTAGGCTATTGTAGTTATTGGTTTCGAGTATCAGACTTGCGAAAATTTTGATGGTTTCCCAACCATTCCTTAACTTCAAACTCACATATCTCGCGAACAGATTGCCGAATCCGAAAAATTTCTTTTGCATCTGAAAGTAGAAACTCTCCCGATTACAACGGTATGTGTATTTTTCCCCTAGGCTATTGCAGTTATTGGTTTCGAATATCAGACTTGCGAATATTTTGATGGTTTCCCAACCATTCCTTAACTTCAAACTCCCATATCTCGCGAACGGATTGACGAACTCGAGAAATTCCTCTTGCATCTGAAAGCAGAAACTCGCTCGATTACAATGGTATGTGTATTTTTGCCCTAGGCCACAGTAGTTATTGGTTTCGAGTATCAGACTTGCGAAAATTTCGATGGTTTCTCAACCTTTCCTTAACTTCAAACTCCCATATCTCGCGAACGGATTGACGAACTCAAGAAATTCCTGTTGCATCTGAAAGTAGAAACTCGCCCGATTACAAAGGTATGTGTATTTTTCCCCAAGGCCATTGTAGTTATTGGTTTCGAGTATCAGACTATCGAAAATTTTGATGGTTTCCCAACCATTCCTTAACTTCAAACTCACATATCTCGCGAACAGATTGCCGAATCCGAAAAATTTCTTTTGCATCTGAAAGTAGAAACTCTCCCGATTACAACGGTATGTGTATTTTTCCCCTAGGCTATTGCAGTTATTGGTTTCGAATATCAGACTTGCGAATATTTTGATGGTTTCCCAACCATTCCTTAACTTCAAGCTCCCATACTTCGCGAACGGATTGGCGAACTCGAGAAATTCCTGTTGCATCTGAAAGTAGAAACTCGCCCGATTACATTGGTTTGTGTACTTTTCCCCTAGGCCATTCCAGTTTTTCGTTTCTAGCATCAGAATTGCGAAAATTTTGATGGTTTCTCAACCATCTCTTAACTCCAAACTCCGATATTTCGCGAACGCATTGACGAATCCGAAAAATTTCTGTTGCATCTGAAAGTAGAAACTCTCCCGATTACAACGGTATGTGTATTTTTCCCCTAGCCTATTGTAGTTATTGGTTTCGAGTATCAGACTTGCGAAAATTTTGATGGTTTCCCAACCATTCCTTAACTTCAAACTCACATATCTCGCGAACAGATTGCCGAATCCGAAAAATTTCTGTTGCACCTGAAAGTAGAAACTCTCCCGATTACAACGGTATGTGTATTTTTCCCCTAGCCTATTGTAGTTATTGGTTTCGAGTATCAGACTTGCGAAAATTTTGATGGTTTCCCAACCATTCCTTAACTTCGAACTCCCATATCTCGCGAACGGATTGACGAACTCGAGAAATTCCTCTTGCATCTGAAAGCAGAAACTCGCTCGATTACAATGGTATGTGTATTTTTGCCTTAGGCCACAGTAGTTATTGGTTTCGAGTATCAGACTTGCGAAAATTTTGATGGTTTCTCAACCTTTCCTTAACTTCAAACTCCCATATCTCGCGAACGGATTGACGAACTCAAGAAATTCCTGTTCCATCTGAATGTAGAAACTCGCCCGATTACAAAGGTATGTGTATTTTTCCCCTAGGCCTTTGTAGTCATTGGTTTCGCGTATCAGACTTGCGCAAATTTTGATGGTTTCTCAAGCATTCCTTAACTTCAAACTCACATATCTCGCGAACGGATTGCCGAATCCGAAAAATTTCTGTTGCATCTGAAAGTAGAAACTCTCCCGATTACAACGGTATGTGTATTTTTCCCCTAGGCTATTGTAGTTATTGGTTTCTAGTATCAGACTTGCGAAAACTTTGATGGTTTCCCAACCATTCCTTAACTTCAAACTCACATATCTCGCGAACGGATTGACGAACTCGAGAAATTCCTCTTGCATCTGAAAGCAGAAACTCGCTCGATTACAGTGGTATGTGTATTTTTGCCCTAGGCCACAGTAGTTATTGGTTTCGAGTATCAGACTTGCGAAAATTGTGATGGTTTCTCAAGCATTCCTTAACTTCAAACTCACATATCTCGCGAACGGATTGCCGAATCCGAAAAATGTCTGTTGCATCTGAAAGTAGAAACTCTCTCGATTACAAGGGTATGTGTATTTTTCCCCTAGGCCATTCCAGTTATTGGTTTCGAGTACCAGACTTGCGAAAATTTTGATGGTTTCTCAAGCATTCCTTAACTTCAAACTCCCATATCTCGCGAACGGATTGACGAACTCGATTATTTCCTGTTGCATCTGAAAGTAGATAGTCTACCGATTACAATGGTGGGTGTACTTTTCCCCTAGGTCATTCCAGTTATTCGATTCTAGCATCAGAATTGCGAAAATTTTGATGGTTTCTCAACCATTCTTTAACTTCAAACTCCCATATCTCGCGAACGGATTGACGAACTCGAGAAATTCCTGTTGCATCTGAAACCAGAAACTCGTCCGATTACAACGGTATGTGTATTTTTGCTCTAGGCCATAGTAGTTGTTGGTTTCGCGTATCAGACTTGCGAAAATTCTGATGGTTTCTCAACCATTCCTTAATTTCAAACTCACATATCTCGCGAACGGATTGACAAACTCGAGAAATTCCTGTTGCATCTGAATGTTGAAACCCGCCCGATTACAATGGTGTGTGTACTTTTCCCCTGGGCCGTTTCAATTATTGGTTTCGAGTATCAGACCTGCGAAAATTTTGATGGTTTCTCAACCATTCCTTAATTTCAAACTCCCATACTTCGCGAACGGATTGGCGAACTCGAGAAATTCCTGTTGCATCTGAAAGTAGAAACTCGCCCGATTACATTGGTTTGTGAACTTTTCCCCTAGGCCATTCCAGTTTTTCGTTTCTAGCATCAGAATAGCGAAAATTTTGATGGCTTCTCAACCATCTCTTAACTCCAAACTCCGATATTTCGCGAACGCATTGACGAATCCGAAAAATTTCTGTTGCATCTGAAAGTAGAAACTCTCCCGATTACAACGGTATGTGTATTTTTCCCCTAGGCTATTGTAGTTATTGGTTTCGAGTATCAGACTTGCGAAAATTTTGATGGTTTCCCAACCATTCCTTAACTTCAAACTCCCATATCTCGCGAACGGATCGACGAACTCGAGAAATTCCTCTTGCATCTGAAAGCAGAAACTCGCTCGATTACAGTGGTATGTGTATTTTTCCCCTAGGCCATTCCAGTTATTGGTTTCGAGTACCAGACTTGCGAAAATTTTGATGGTTTCTCAACCGTTCCTTAACTTCAAACTCCCATACCTCGCGAACGGACTGACGAACTCGAGAAATTCCTGTTGCATCTGAAAGGAGAAACTCGCCCGATTACAATGGTGTGTGTACTTTTCCCCTAGGCGATTCCAGTTATTGGTTTCGAGTATCAGACTTGCGAAAATTTTGATGGTTTCGCAACCATTCCTTAACTTCAAGCTCCTATATCTCGCGAACGGATTGACGAACTCGAGAAATTCCTATTGCATCTGAAAGTAGAAACTCGCCCGATTACAATGGCGTGTGTTCTTTTCCCCTAGGCCATTCCAGTAATTCGTTTCTAGCATCAGAATTGCGAAAATTTTAATGGTTTCTCAACTATCTCTTAACTAAAAAACTCCGATATTTCGCGAACGGATTGACGAACTCGAGAAATTCCTGTTGCATGTGAAAGTAGAAACTCGCCCGATTACAATGGTGTGTGTATTTTTCCACTAGGCCATTCCAGTTATTCGTTTCTAGCATCAGAATTGCGAAAATTTTGATGGTTTCTCAACCATCTCTTAACTCCAATCTCCGATATTTTGCGAACGGTTTGACGAATGCGAAAAATTTCCGTGCATCTGAAAGTACAAACTCTCCCGATTACAACGGTATCTGTATTTTTACCCTAGGCCATTGTAGTTATTGGTTTCGGGTATCAGACTTTTGAAGATTTTGATGGTTTCTCAACCATTCCTTAATTTCAAACTCCATATCTCGCGAACGCATTGACGAACTCGAGAAATTCCTGTTGCATCTGAAAGGAGAAACTCGCACGATTACAATGGTGTGTGTACTTTTCCACTAGGCGATTCCAGTTATTCGTTTCGAGTATCAGACTTGCGAAAATTTTGATGGTTTCTCAACCACTCCTTAACTTCAAACTACCATACCTCGCGAACGGATTGACGAACTCGAGAAATTCCTGTTGCATCTGAAAGTAGAAACTAGCCCGATTACAATGGTGAGTGTACTTTTCCTCTATGGCATTGCAGTTATTCATTTCTAGCATCAGAATTGCGAAAACTTTGATAGTTTCTCAACCATCTCTTAACTCCAAACTCCGATATTTCGCGAACGGTTTGACAAATCCGAAAATTTCCGTGCATCTGAAAGTACAAACTCTCCCGATTACAACGGTATGTGTATTTTTACCGTAGGCCATTGAAGTTATTGGCTTCGAGTATCAGACTTTTGAAGATTTTGATGGTTTCTCAACCATTCCTTAAGTTCAAACTCCCATATCTCGCGAACGGATTGACGAACTCGAGAAATTCCTGTTGCATCTGAGAGTAGAAACTCGCCCGATTACAAAGCTATGTGTATTTTTCCCCTAGGCCATTCCAGTTATAGGTTTCGAATATCAGACTTGCGAAAATTTTGATGGTTTCTCAACCACTCCTTAACTTCAAACTCCCATATCTCGCGAACAGATTAACGAACTCCAGAATTTCCTATTGCATCTGAAAGCAGAAACTCGCCGGATTACAACGGTATGTGTATTTTTGCCCTAGGCCATTGTAGTTATTGGTTTCGCGTATCAGACTTGCGAAAATTTTGATGGTTTCTCAAGCATTCCTTAACTTCAAACTCCCATATCTCGCGAACGGATTGAGGAACTCGAGAAATTCCTGTTGCATCTGAAAGTAGAAACTCGCCCGATTACAACGGTGTGTGTACTTCTCCCCTAGGCCATTCCAGTTATTGGTTTCGAGTATCAGATTTACGAAAATTTTGATGGTTTCTCAAACATTCCTTAACTTCAAACTCCCATATCTCGCGAACGAATTGACGAACTCGAGAAATTCCTGTTGCATCTGAAAGTAGAAGCTCGCCCGATTACAAAGCTATGTGTGTTTTTCCCCTAGGCCTCTGTAGTTATTGGTTTCGAGTATCAGATTTGCGAAAATTTTGATGGTTTCTCAACGATTCCTCAATTTCAAACTCCCATACCTCGCGAACGGATTGGCGAACTCGAGAAATTCCTGTTGCATCTGAAAGTGGAAACTCGCCCGATTACAATGGTGTATGTACTTTTCCCCTAGGCCAATCCAGTTATAGGTTTCGAGTATCAGACCAGCGAAACTTTGATGGTTTCTCAAACATTCCGTAACTTCAAACTCCCATATCTCGCGAACGGAATGACGAACTCGAGAAATTCCTGTTGCATCTGAAAGTAGAAACTCGCCCGATTACAATGGTGTGTGTACTTTTCCCCTAGGCCATTCTAGTTATTGGTTTCGAGTATCAGACCAGCAAAAATTTTGATGATTTCTCAATCATTCCTTAACTTCAAACTCCCATATCTCGCGAACGGAATGACGAACTCGAGAAATTCCTGTTGCATCTGAAAGTAGAAACTCGCCCGATTACAACGGTGTGTGTACTTTTCCCCTAGGCCATTCCAGTTATTGGTTTCGAGTATCAGACCAGCGGAAATTTTGATGGTTTCTCAACCATTCCTTAACTTCAAACTGTCTTATCTCGCGAACGGATTGACGAACTCGAGAAATTGCTGTTGTATCTGAAACTAGAAACTCGCCCGATTACAACGGTATTTGTGTTTTGCCCCTAGGCCATTGTAGTTATTGGTTTCGAGTATCAGATTTACGAAAATTTTGATGGTTTCTCAAACATTCCTTAACTTCAAACTCCCATATCTCGCGAACAGATTGACGAACTCGAGAAATTCCCGTTGCATCAGAAAGTAGAAACTCGCCCGATTACAAAGCTATGTGTGTTCTTCCCCTAGGCCTTTGTAGTTATTGGTTTCGAGTATCAGACTTGCGAAAATTTTGATGGTTTCTCAACGATTCCTTAACTTCAAACTCCCATGCCTCGTGAACGGATTGGCGAACTCGAGAAATTCCTGTTGCATCTGAAAGTGGAAACTCGCCCGGTTACAATGTTGTGTGTACTTTTCCCCTAGGCCATTCCAGTTATTGGTTTCGAGTATCAGACTTGCGAAAATTTTGATGGTTTCTCAACCATTCCTTAACTTCAATCTCCTATATCTCTCGAACGGATTGACGAACTCGAGAATTTCCTATTGCATCTGAAAGCAGAAACTCTCCTGATTACAACGCTATGTGTATTTTTGCCCTAGGCCTCTGTAGTTATTGGTTTCGAGTATCAGACTTGCGGAAATTTTGATGGTTTCTCAACCATTCCTTAACTTCAAACTGTCTTATCTCCCGAACGGATTGACGAACTCGAGAAATTGCTGTTGCATCTGAAACTAGAAACTCGCCCGATTACAGCGGTATTTGTGTTTTGCCCCTAGGCCATTGTAGTTATTGGTTTCGAGTATCAGATTTACGAAAATTTTGATGGTTTCTCAAACATTCCTTAACTTCAAACTCCCATATCTCGCGAACGGATTGACGAAATTGAGAAATTCCTGTTGCATCTGAAAGCAGAAACACGCTAGATTACAAAGGTATGTGTATTTTTCATCTAGACCATTGTAGTTATTGGTTTCGCGTATCAGACTTGCGAAAATTTTGATGGTTTCTCAAGCATTTCTTAACTTCAAACTCCCATACCTCGCGAACGGATTGGCGAACTCGAGAAATTCCTGTCGCATCTGAAAGTGGAAACTCGCTCGATTGCAATGGTGTGTGTACTTTTTCACTAGGCCATTCCAGTTGTTGGTTTCGAGTATCAGACGTGCGAAAATTTTGATGGTTTCTCAACCACACCTTAACTTCAATCTCCCACATCTCGCGAACGGATTGATGAACTCGAAAAATTCCTGTTGCATCTGAAAGTAGAAACACCCCCGATTACAAAGGTATGTGTATTTTTCATCTAGACCATTGTAGTTATTGGTTTCGCGTATCAGACTTGCGAAAATTTTGATGGTTTCTCAAGCATTTCTTAACTTCAAACTCCCATACCTCGCGAACGGATTGGCGAACTCGAGAAATTCCTGTCGCATCTGAAAGTGGAAACTCGCCCGATTGCAATGGTGTGTTTACCTTTTCACTAGGCCATTCCAGTTGTTGGTTTCGAGTATCAGACTTGCGAAAATTTTGATGGTTTCTCAACCACACCTTAACTTCAATCTCCCACATCTCGCGAACGGATTGATGAACTCGAAAAATTCCTGTTGCATCTGAAAGTAGAAACACGCCCGATTACAAAGGTATGTGTATTTTTCCCCTAGGCCATTGTAGTTATTGGTTTCGAGTATCAGACTTGCGAGAATTTTGATGGTTTCTCAACCACTCCTTAACTTTAAACTCCCATATCTCGCGAACGGATTGACGAACTCGGGAAATTCCTGTTGCATCTGAAAGTAGGAACACGCCCGATTACAAAGGTATGTGTATTTTTCCCCTAGGCCCTTGTAGTTATTGGTTTCGCGTATCAGACTTGCGAAAATTTTGATGGCTTCTCAAGCATTCCTTAACTTCAAACCCCCATATCTCGCGAACGGATTCACGAACTCGAGAAATTCCTGTTGCATCTGAAAGTAGAAACACGCCCGATTACAAAGGTATGTGTACTTTTTCCCTAGGCCATTGCAGTTATTGGTTTCGAGTATCAGACTTGCGCAAATTTTGATGGTTTCTCAAGCATTCCTTAACTTCAAACTCACATATCTCGCGAACGGATTGCCGAATCCGAAAAATTTCTGTTGCATCTGAAAGTAGAAACTCTCCCGATTACAACGGTATGTGTATTTTTCCCCTAGGCTATTGTAGTTATTGGTTTCGAGTATCAGACTTGCGAAAACTTTGATGGTTTCCCAACCATTCCTTAACTTCAAACTCACATATCTCGCGAACGGATTGACGAACTCGAGAAATTCCTCTTGCATCTGAAAGCAGAAACTCGCTCGATTACAGTGGTATGTGTATTTTTGCCCTAGGCCACAGTAGTTATTGGTTTCGAGTATCAGACTTGCGAAAATTGTGATGGTTTCTCAAGCATTCCTTAACTTCAAACTCACATATCTCGCGAACGGATTGCCGAATCCGAAAAATGTCTGTTGCATCTGAAAGTAGAAACTCTCTCGATTACAAGGGTATGTGTATTTTTCCCCTAGGCCATTCCAGTTATTGGTTTCGAGTACCAGACTTGCGAAAATTTTGATGGTTTCTCAAGCATTCCTTAACTTCAAACTCCCATATCTCGCGAACGGATTGACGAACTCGATTATTTCCTGTTGCATCTGAAAGTAGATAGTCTACCGATTACAATGGTGGGTGTACTTTTCCCCTAGGTCATTCCAGTTATTCGATTCTAGCATCAGAATTGCGAAAATTTTGATGGTTTCTCAACCATTCTTTAACTTCAAACTCCCATATCTCGCGAACGGATTGACGAACTCGAGAAATTCCTGTTGCATCTGAAACCAGAAACTCGTCCGATTACAACGGTATGTGTATTTTTGCTCTAGGCCATAGTAGTTGTTGGTTTCGAGTATCAGACTTGCGAAAATTCTGATGGTTTCTCAACCATTCCTTAATTTCAAACTCACATATCTCGCGAACGGATTGACAAACTCGAGAAATTCCTGTTGCATCTGAATGTTGAAACCCGCCCCATTACAATGGTGTGTGTACTTTTCCCCTAGGTCATTCCAGTTATTCGATTCTAGCATCAGAATTGCGAAAATTTTGATGGTTTCTCAACCATTCTTTAACTTCAAACTCCCATATCTCGCGAACGGATTGACGAACTCGAGAAATTCCTGTTGCATCTGAAACCAGAAACTCGTCCGATTACAACGGTATGTGTATTTTTGCTCTAGGCCATAGTAGTTGTTGGTTTCGAGTATCAGACTTGCGAAAATTTTGATGGTTTCTCAACCATTCCTTAACTTCAAACTCACATATCTCGCGAACGGATTGACAAACTCGAGAAATTCCTCTTGCATCTGAAAGCAGAAACTCGCCCGATTACATTGGTTTGTGAACTTTTCCCCTAGGCCATTCCAGTTTTTCGTTTCTAGCATCAGAATAGCGAAAATTTTGATGGCTTCTCAACCATCTCTTAACTCCAAACTCCGATATTTCGCGAACGCATTGACGAATCCGAAAAATTTCTGTTGCATCTGAAAGTAGAAACTCTCCCGATTACAACGGTATGTGTATTTTTCCCCTAAGCCTTTGTAGTTGTTGGTTTCGAGTATCAGGCTTGCGAAAATTTTGATGGTTTCTCTACCATTCCTTAACTTCAAACTCACATATCTCGCGAACGGATTGCCGAATCCGAAAAATTTCTGTTGCATCTGAAAGTAGAAACTCTCCCGATTACAACGGTATGTGTATTTTTCCCCTAGGCTATTGTAGTTATTGGTTTCGAGTATCAGACTTGCGAAAATTTTGATGGTTTCCCAACCATTCCTTAACTTCAAACTCCCATATCTCGCGAACGGATCGACGAACTCGAGAAATTCCTCTTGCATCTGAAAGCAGAAACTCGCTCGATTACAATGGTATGTGTATCTTTGCCCTAGGCCATTCCAGTAATTCGTTTCTAGCATCAGAATTGCGAAAATTTTAATGGTTTCTCAACTATCTCTTAACTAAAAAACTCCCATATCTCGCGAACGGATCGACGAACTCGAGAAATTCCTCTTGCATCTGAAAGCAGAAACTCGCTCGATTACAGTGGTATGTGTATTTTTCCCCTAGGCCATTCCAGTTATTGGTTTCGAGTACCAGACTTGCGAAAATTTTGATGGTTTCTCAACCGTTCCTTAACTTCAAACTCCCATACCTCGCGAACGGACTGACGAACTCGAGAAATTCCTCTTGCATCTGAAAGCAGAAACTCGCTCGATTACAGTGGTATGTGTATTTTTCCCCTAGGCCATTCCAGTTATTGGTTTCGAGTACCAGACTTGCGAAAATTTTGATGGTTTCTCAACCGTTCCTTAACTTCAAACTCCCATACCTCGCGAACGGATTGACGAACTCGAGAAATTCCTATTGCATCTGAAAGTAGAAACTCGCCCGATTACAATGGCGTGTGTTCTTTTCCCCTAGGCCATTCCAGTAATTCGTTTCTAGCATCAGAATTGCGAAAATTTTAATGGTTTCTCAACTATCTCTTAACTAAAAAACTCCGATATTTCGTGAACGGATTGACGAACTCGAGAAATTCCTGTTGCATGTGAAAGTAGAAACTCGCCCGATTACAATGGTGTGTGTATTTTTCCACTAGGCCATTCCAGTTATTCGTTTCTAGCATCAGAATTGCGAAAATTTTGATGGTTTCTCAACCATCTCTTAACTCCAATCTCCGATATTTTGCGAACGGTTTGACGAATGCGAAAAATTTCCGTGCATCTGAAAGTACAAACTCTCCCGATTACAACGGTATCTGTATTTTTACCCTAGGCCATTGTAGTTATTGGTTTCGGGTATCAGACTTTTGAAGATTTTGATGGTTTCTCAACCATTCCTTAATTTCAAACTCCATATCTCGCGAACGCATTGACGAACTCGAGAAATTCCTGTTGCATCTGAAAGGAGAAACTCGCACGATTACAATGGTGTGTGTACTTTTCCACTAGGCGATTCCAGTTATTCGTTTCGAGTATCAGACTTGCGAAAATTTTGATGGTTTCTCAACCACTCCTTAACTTCAAACTACCATACC
Organism: Ptiloglossa arizonensis; assembly: GCF_051014685.1. NCBI lineage: Eukaryota > Metazoa > Arthropoda > Insecta > Hymenoptera > Colletidae > Ptiloglossa > Ptiloglossa arizonensis. The sequence goes on along the minus strand of NW_027478594.1, from coordinate 881,755 downwards.
TCGCGAACGGATTGACGAACTCGAGAAATTCCTGTTGCATCTGAAAGTAGAAACTAGCCCGATTACAATGGTGAGTGTACTTCTCCTCTATGGCATTGCAGTTATTCATTTCTAGCATCAGAATTGCGAAAACTTTGATAGTTTCTCAACCATCTCTTAACTCCAAACTCCGATATTTCGCGAACGGTTTGACAAATCCGAAAAATTTCCGTGCATCTGAAAGTACAAACTCTCCCGATTACAACGGTATGTGTATTTTTACCGTAGGCCATTGAAGTTATTGGTTTCGAGTATCAGACTTTTGAAGATTTTGATGGTTTCTCAACCATTCCTTAAGTTCAAACTCCCATATCTCGCGAACGGATTGACGAACTCGAGAAATTCCTGTTGCATCTGAGAGTAGAAACTCGCCCGATTACAAAGCTATGTGTATTTTTCCCCTAGGCCATTCCAGTTATAGGTTTCGAATATCAGACTTGCGAAAATTTTGATGGTTTCTCAACCACTCCTTAACTTCAAACTCCCATATCTCGCGAACAGATTAACGAACTCCAGAATTTCCTATTGCATCTGAAAGCAGAAACTCGCCGGATTACAACGGTATGTGTATTTTTGCCCTAGGCCATTCTAGTTATTGGTTTCGCGTATCAGACTTGCGAAAATTTTGATGGTTTCTCAAGCATTCCTTAACTTCAAACTCCCATATCTCGCGAACGGATTGAGGAACTCGAGAAATTCCTGTTGCATCTGAAAGTAGAAACTCGCCCGATTACAACGGTGTGTGTACTTCTCCCCTAGGCCATTCCTGTTATTGGTTTCGAGTATCAGACTTGCGAAAATTTTGATGGTTTCTCAACGATTCCTTAACTTCAAACTCCCATACCTCGCGAACGGATTGACGAACTCGAGAAATTCCTGTTGCATCTGAATGTTGAAACCCGCCAGATTACAATGGTGTGTGTACTTTTCCCCTAGGCCATTCTAGTTATTGGTTTCGAGTATCAGACCAGCGAAAATTTTGATGGTTTCTCAAACATTCCGTAACTTCAAACTCCCATATCTCGCGAACGGAATGACGAACTCGAGAAATTCCTGTTGCATCTGAAAGTAGAAACTCGCCCGATTACAACGGTGTGTGTACTTCTCCCCTAGGCCATTCCAGTTATTGGTTTCGAGTATCAGACCAGCGGAAATTTTGATGGTTTCTCAACGATTCCTTAACTTCAAACTCCCATACCTCGCGAACGGATTGACGAACTCGAGAAATTCCTGTTGCATCTGAATGTTGAAACCCGCCAGATTACAATGGTGTGTGTACTTTTCCCCTAGGCCATTCTAGTTATTGGTTTCGAGTATCAGACCAGCGAAAATTTTGATGGTTTCTCAAACATTCCGTAACTTCAAACTCCCATATCTCGCGAACGGAATGACGAACTCGAGAAATTCCTGTTGCATCTGAAAGTAGAAACTCGCCCGATTACAACGGTGTGTGTACTTCTCCCCTAGGCCATTCCAGTTATTGGTTTCGAGTATCAGACCAGCGGAAATTTTGATGGTTTCTCAACCATTCCTTAACTTCAAACTGTCTTATCTCGCGAACGGATTGACGAACTCGAGAAATTGCTGTTGCATCTGAAAGTAGAAACTCGCCCGATTACAACGGTATTTGTGTTTTGCCCCTAGGCCATTGTAGTTATTGGTTTCGAGTATCAGATTTACGAAAATTTTGATGGTTTCTCAAACATTCCTTAACTTCAAACTCCCATATCTCGCGAACGAATTGACGAACTCGAGAAATTCCTGTTGCATCTGAAAGTAGAAACTCGCCCGATTACAAAGCTATGTGTGTTTTTCCCCTAGGCCTCTGTAGTTATTGGTTTCGAGTATCAGATTTGCGAAAATTTTGATGGTTTCTCAACGATTCCTCAATTTCAAACTCCCATACCTCGCGAACGGATTGGCGAACTCGAGAAATTCCTGTTGCATCTGAAAGTGGAAACTCGCCCGATTACAATGGTGTATGTACTTTTCCCCTAGGCCATTCCAGTTATAGGTTTCGAGTATCAGACCAGCGAAACTTTGATGGTTTCTCAAACATTCCGTAACTTCAAACTCCCATATCTCGCGAACGGAATGACGAACTCGAGAAATTCCTGTTGCATCTGAAAGTAGAAAATCGCCCGATTACAACGGTGTGTGTACTTTTCCCCTAGGCCATTCCAGTTATTGGTTTCGAGTATCAGTCCAGCGGAAATTTTGATGGTTTCTCAACCATTCCTTAACTTCAAACTGTCTTATCTCGCGAACGGATTGACGAACTCGAGAAATTGCTGTTGCATCTGAAACTAGAAACTCGCCCGATTACAACGGTATTTGTGTTTTGCCCCTAGGCCATTGTAGTTATTGGTTTCGAGTATCAGATTTACGAAAATTTTGATGGTTTCTCAAACATTCCTTAACTTCAAACTCCCATATCTCGCGAACAGATTGACGAACTCGAGAAATTCCCGTTGCATCAGAAAGTAGAAACTCGCCCGATTACAAAGCTATGTGTGTTCTTCCCCTAGGCCTTTGTAGTTATTGGTTTCGAGTATCAGACTTGCGAAAATTTTGATGGTTTCTCAACGATTCCTTAACTTCAAACTCCCATATCTCGCGAACGGAATGACGAACTCGAGAAATTCCTGTTGCATCTGAAAGTAGAAACTCGCCCGATTACAAAGGTGTGTGTACTTTTCCCATAGGCCACTCCAGTTATAGGTTTCGAGTATCAGACCAGCGAAAATTTTGATGGTTTCTCAACCATTCCTTAACTTCAAACTCACATATCTCGCGAACGGATTGACAAACTCGAGAAATTCCTCTTGCATCTGAAAGCAGAAACTCGCCCGATTACATTGGTTTGTGAACTTTTCCCCTAGGCCATTCCAGTTTTTCGTTTCTAGCATCAGAATAGCGAAAATTTTGATGGCTTCTCAACCATCTCTTAACTCCAAACTCCGATATTTCGCGAACGCATTGACGAATCCGAAAAATTTCTGTTGCATCTGAAAGTAGAAACTCTCCCGATTACAACGGTATGTGTATTTTTCCCCTAAGCCTTTGTAGTTGTTGGTTTCGAGTATCAGACTTGCGAAAATTTTGATGGTTTCTCTACCATTCCTTAACTTCAAACTCCCATATCTCGCGAACGGATTGACGAACTCGAGAATTTCCTATTGCATCGGAAAGCAGAAACACCCCCGATTACAACGGTGTGTGTATTTTTCCCCTGGGCTATTGTAGTTATTGGTTTCGAGTATCAGACTTGAGAAAATTTTGATGGTTTCCCAACCATTCCTTAACTTCAAACTCACATATCTCGCGAACGGATTGCCGAATCCGAAAAATTTCTGTTGCATCTGAAAGTAGAAACTCTCCCGATTACAACGGTATGTGTATTTTTCCCCTAGGCTATTGTAGTTATTGGTTTCGAGTATCAGACTTGCGAAAATTTTGATGGTTTCCCAACCATTCCTTAACTTCAAACTCCCATATCTCGCGAACGGATCGACGAACTCGAGAAATTCCTCTTGCATCTGAAAGCAGAAACTCGCTCGATTACAATGGTATGTGTATCTTTGCCCTAGGCCATTCCAGTAATTCGTTTCTAGCATCAGAATTGCGAAAATTTTAATGGTTTCTCAACTATCTCTTAACTAAAAAACTCCCATATCTCGCGAACGGATCGACGAACTCGAGAAATTCCTCTTGCATCTGAAAGCAGAAACTCGCTCGATTACAGTGGTATGTGTATTTTTCCCCTAGGCCATTCCAGTTATTGGTTTCGAGTACCAGACTTGCGAAAATTTTGATGGTTTCTCAACCGTTCCTTAACTTCAAACTCCCATACCTCGCGAACGGACTGACGAACTCGAGAAATTCCTGTTGCATCTGAAAGGAGAAACTCGCCCGATTACAATGGTGTGTGTACTTTTCCCCTAGGCGATTCCAGTTATTGGTTTCGAGTATCAGACTTGCGAAAATTTTGATGGTTTCGCAACCATTCCTTAACTTCAAGCTCCTATATCTCGCGAACGGATTGACGAACTCGAGAAATTCCTATTGCATCTGAAAGTAGAAACTCGCCCGATTACAATGGCGAGTGTTCTTTTCCCCTAGGCCATTCCAGTAATTCGTTTCTAGCATCAGAATTGCGAAAATTTTAATGGTTTCTCAACTATCTCTTAACTAAAAAACTCCGATATTTCGCGAACGGATTGACGAACTCGAGAAATTCCTGTTGCATGTGAAAGTAGAAACTCGCCCGATTACAATGGTGTGTGTATTTTTCCACTAGGCCATTCCAGTTATTCGTTTCTAGCATCAGAATTGCGAAAATTTTGATGGTTTCTCAACCATCTCTTAACTCCAAACTCCGATATTTCGCGAACGGTTTGACAAATCCGAAAAATTTCCGTGCATCTGAAAGTACAAACTCTCCCGATTACAACGGTATGTGTATTTTTACTGTAGGCCATTGAAGTTATTGGTTTCGAGTATCAGACTTTTGAAGATTTTGATGGTTTCTCAACCATTCCTTAAGTTCAAACTCCCATATCTCGCGAACGGATTGACAAACTCGAGAAATTCCTGTTGCATCTGAGAGTAGAAACTCGCCCGATTACAAAGCTATGTGTATTTTTCCCCTAGGCCATTCCAGTTATAGGTTTCGAATATCAGACTTGCGAAAATTTTGATGGTTTCTCAACCACTCCTTAACTTCAAACTCCCATATCTCGCGAACAGATTAACGAACTCCAGAATTTCCTATTGCATCTGAAAGCAGAAACTCGCCGGATTACAACGGTATGTGTATTTTTGCCCTAGGCCATTGTAGTTATTGGTTTCGCGTATCAGACTTGCGAAAATTTTGATGGTTTCTCAAGCATTCCTTAACTTCAAACTCCCATATCTCGCGAACGGATTGAGGAACTCGAGAAATTCCTGTTGCATCTGAAAGTAGAAACTCGCCCGATTACAACGGTGTGTGTACTTCTCCCCTAGGCCATTCCAGTTATTGGTTTCGAGTATCAGACTTGCGAAAATTTTGATGGTTTCTCAACGATTCCTTAACTTCAAACTCCCATACCTCGCGAACGGATTGACGAACTCGAGAAATTCCTGTTGCATCTGAATGTTGAAACCCGCCAGATTACAATGGTGTGTGTACTTTTCCCCTAGGCCATTCTAGTTATTGGTTTCGAGTATCAGACCAGCGAAAATTTTGATGGTTTCTCAAACATTCCGTAACTTCAAACTCCCATATCTCGCGAACGGAATGACGAACTCGAGAAATTCCTGTTGCATCTGAAAGTAGAAACTCGCCCGATTACAACGGTGTGTGTACTTCTCCCCTAGGCCATTCCAGTTATTGGTTTCGAGTATCAGACCAGCGGAAATTTTGATGGTTTCTCAACCATTCCTTAACTTCAAACTGTCTTATCTCGCGAACGGATTGACGAACTCGAGAAATTGCTGTTGCATCTGAAAGTAGAAACTCGCCCGATTACAACGGTATTTGTGTTTTGCCCCTAGGCCATTGTAGTTATTGGTTTCGAGTATCAGATTTACGAAAATTTTGATGGTTTCTCAAACATTCCTTAACTTCAAACTCCCATATCTCGCGAACGAATTGACGAACTCGAGAAATTCCTGTTGCATCTGAAAGTAGAAACTCGCCCGATTACAAAGCTATGTGTGTTTTTCCCCTAGGCCTCTGTAGTTATTGGTTTCGAGTATCAGATTTGCGAAAATTTTGATGGTTTCTCAACGATTCCTCAATTTCAAACTCCCATACCTCGCGAACGGATTGGCGAACTCGAGAAATTCCTGTTGCATCTGAAAGTGGAAACTCGCCCGATTACAATGGTGTATGTACTTTTCCCCTAGGCCATTCCAGTTATAGGTTTCGAGTATCAGACCAGCGAAACTTTGATGGTTTCTCAAACATTCCGTAACTTCAAACTCCCATATCTCGCGAACGGAATGACGAACTCGAGAAATTCCTGTTGCATCTGAAAGTAGAAACTCGCCCGATTACAATGGTGTGTGTACTTTTCCCCTAGGCCATTCTAGTTATTGGTTTCGAGTATCAGACCAGCAAAAATTTTGATGATTTCTCAATCATTCCTTAACTTCAAACTCCCATATCTCGCGAACGGAATGACGAACTCGAGAAATTCCTGTTGCATCTGAAAGTAGAAACTCGCCCGATTACAACGGTGTGTGTACTTTTCCCCTAGGCCATTCCAGTTATTGGTTTCGAGTATCAGACCAGCGGAAATTTTGATGGTTTCTCAACCATTCCTTAACTTCAAACTGTCTTATCTCGCGAACGGATTGACGAACTCGAGAAATTGCTGTTGCATCTGAAACTAGAAACTCGCGCGATTACAACGGTATTTGTGTTTTGCCCCTAGGCCATTGTAGTTATTGGTTTCGAGTATCAGATTTACGAAAATTTTGATGGTTTCTCAAACATTCCTTAACTTCAAACTCCCATATCTCGCGAACAGATTGACGAACTCGAGAAATTCCCGTTGCATCAGAAAGTAGAAACTCGCCCGATTACAAAGCTATGTGTGTTCTTCCCCTAGGCCTTTGTAGTTATTGGTTTCGAGTATCAGACTTGCGAAAATTTTGATGGTTTCTCAACGATTCCTTAACTTCAAACTCCCATGCCTCGTGAACGGATTGGCGAACTCGACAAATTCCTGTTGCATCTGAAAGTGGAAACTCGCCCGGTTACAATGTTGTGTGTACTTTTCCCCTAGGCCATTCCAGTTATTGGTTTCGAGTATCAGACTTGCGAAAATTTTGATGGTTTCTCAACCATTCCTTAACTTCAATCTCCTATATCTCTCGAACGGATTGACGAACTCGAGAATTTCCTATTGCATCTGAAAGCAGAAACTCTCCTGATTACAACGCTATGTGTATTTTTGCCCTAGGCCTCTGTAGTTATTGGTTTCGAGTATCAGACTTGCGGAAATTTTGATGGTTTCTCAACCATTCCTTAACTTCAAACTGTCTTATCTCCCGAACGGATTGACGAACTCGAGAAATTGCTGTTGCATCTGAAACTAGAAACTCGCCCGATTACAACGGTATTTGTGTTTTGCCCCTAGGCCATTGTAGTTATTGGTTTCGAGTATCAGATTTACGAAAATTTTGATGGTTTCTCAAACATTCCTTAACTTCAAACTCCCATATCTCGCGAACCGATTGACGAAATTGAGAAATTCCTGTTGCATCTGAAAGCAGAAACACGCTAGAATACAAAGGTATGTGTATTTTTCATCTAGACCATTGTAGTTATTGGTTTCGCGTATCAGACTTGCGAAAATTTTGATGGTTTCTCAAGCATTTCTTAACTTCAAACTCCCATACCTCGCGAACGGATTGGCGAACTCGAGAAATTCCTGTCGCATCTGAAAGTGGAAACTCGCCCGATTGCAATGGTGTGTGTACTTTTTCACTAGGCCATTCCAGTTGTTGGTTTCGAGTATCAGACATGCGAAAATTTTGATGGTTTCTCAACCACACCTTAACTTCAATCTCCCGCATCTCGCGAACGGATTGATGAACTCGAAAAATTCCTGTTGCATCTGAAAGTAGAAACACCCCCGATTACAAAGGTATGTGTATTTTTCATCTAGACCATTGTAGTTATTGGTTTCGCGTATCAGACTTGCGAAAATTTTGATGGTTTCTCAAGCATTTCTTAATTTCAAACTCCCATACCTCGCGAACGGATTGGCGAACTCGAGAAATTCCTGTCGCATCTGAAAGTGGAAACTCGCCCGATTGCAATGGTGTGTGTACCTTTTCACTAGGCCATTCCAGTTATTGGTTTCGAGTATCAGACTTGCGAAAATTTTTATGGTTTCTCAACCATTCCTTAACTTCAAACTCCCATATCTCACGAACGGATTGACGAATCCGAAAAATTTCTGTTGCATCTGAAAATAGGAACTCGCCCCATTACAGCGGTGTGTGTACTTTTTCCCTAGGCCATTGCAGTTATTGGTTTCGAGTATCAGATTTACGAAAGTTTTGATGGTTTCTCAAACATTCCTTAACTTCAAACTCCCATATCTCGCGAACGGATTGACGAACTCGAGAAATTCCTGTTGCAACTGAAAGTAGAAGCTCGCCCGATTACAAAGCTATGTGTGTTTTTCCCCTAGGCCTCTGTAGTTATTGGTTTCGAGTATCAGATTTGCGAAAATTTTGATGGTTTCTCAACGATTCCTTAATTTCAAACTCCCATACCTCGCGAACGGATTGGCGAACTCGAGAAATTCCTGTTGCATCTGAAAGTGGAAACTCGCCCGATTACAATGGTGTATGTACTTTTCCCCTAGGCCATTCCAGTTATAGGTTTCGAGTATCAGACCAGCGAAAATTTTGATGGTTTCACAAACATTCCGTAAATTCAAACTCCCATATCTCGCGAACGGAATGACGAACTCGAGAAATTCCTGTTGCATCTGAAAGTAGAAACTCGCCCGATTACAATGGTGTGTGTACTTTTCCCCTAGGCCATTCTAGTTATTGGTTTCGAGTATCAGACCAGCGAAAATTTTGATGATTTCTCAATCATTCCTTAACTTCAAACTCCCATATCTCGCGAACGGAATGACGAACTCGAGAAATTCCTGTTGCATCTGAAAGTAGAAACTCGCCCGATTACAACGGTGTGTGTACTTTTCCCCTGGGCCATTCCAGTTATTGGTTTCGAGTATCAGACCAGCGGAAATGTTGATGGTTTCTCAACAATTCCTTAACTTCAAACTGTCTTATCTCGCGAACGGATTGACGAACTCGAGAAATTGCTGTTGCATCTGAAACTAGAAACTCGCCCGATTACAACGGTATTTGTGTTTTGCCCCTAGGCCATTGTAGTTATTGGTTTCGAGTATCAGATTTACGAAAATTTTGATGGTTTCTCAAACATTCCTTAACTTCAAACTCCCATATCTCGCGAACGGATTGACGAACTCGAGAAATTCCCGTTGCATCAGAAAGTAGAAACTCGCCCGATTACAAAGCTATGTGTGTTTTTCCCCTAGGCCTCTGTAGTTATTGGTTTCGAGTATCAGATTTGCGAAAATTTTGATGGTTTCTCAACGATTCCTTAATTTCAAACTCCCATACCTCGCGAACGGATTGGCGAACTCGAGAAATTCCTGTTGCATCTGAAAGTGGAAACTCGCCCGATTACAATGTTGTGTGTACTTTTCCCCTAGGCCATTCCAGTTATTGGTTTCGAATATCAGACTTGCGAATATTTTGATGGTTTCCCAACCATTCCTTAACTTCAAACTCCCATATCTCGCGAACGGATTGACGAACTCGAGAAATTCCTCTTGCATCTGAAAGCAGAAACTCGCTCGATTACAATGGTATGTGTATTTTTGCCCTAGGCCACAGTAGTTATTGGTTTCGAGTATCAGACTTGCGAAAATTTCGATGGTTTCTCAACCTTTCCTTAACTTCAAACTCCCATATCTCGCGAACGGATTGACGAACTCAAGAAATTCCTGTTGCATCTGAAAGTAGAAACTCGCCCGATTACAAAGGTATGTGTATTTTTCCCCTAAGCCTTTGTAGTTGTTGGTTTCGAGTATCAGACTTGCGAAAATTTTGATGGTTTCTCAACCATTCCTTAACTTCACACTCACATATCTCGCGAACGGATTGACGAACTCGAGAAATTCCTGTTGCATCTGAATGTTGAAACCCGCCCGATTACAATGGTGTGTGTACTTTTCCCCTGGGCCGTTTCAATTATTGGTTTCGAGTATCAGACCTGCTAAAATTTTGATGGTTTCTCAACCATTCCTTAACTTCAAGCTCCCATACTTCGCGAACGGATTGGCGAACTCGAGAAATTCCTGTTGCATCTGAAAGTAGAAACTCGCCCGATTACATTGGTTTGTGTACTTTTCCCCTAGGCCATTCCAGTTTTTCGTTTCTAGCATCAGAATTGCGAAAATTTTGATGGTTTCTCAACCATCTCTTAACTCCAAACTCCGATATTTCGCGAACGCATTGACGAATCCGAAAAATTTCTGTTGCATCTGAAAGTAGAAACTCTCCCGATTACAACGGTATGTGTATTTTTCCCCTAGCCTATTGTAGTTATTGGTTTCGAGTATCAGACTTGCGAAAATTTTGATGGTTTCCCAACCATTCCTTAACTTCAAACTCACATATCTCGCGAACAGATTGCCGAATCCGAAAAATTTCTGTTGCACCTGAAAGTAGAAACTCTCCCGGTTACAACGGTATGTGTATTTTTCCCCTAGCCTATTGTAGTTATTGGTTTCGAGTATCAGACTTGCGAAAATTTTGATGGTTTCCCAACCATTCCTTAACTTCGAACTCCCATATCTCGCGAACGGATTGACGAACTCGAGAAATTCCTCTTGCATCTGAAAGCAGAAACTCGCTCGATTACAATGGTATGTGTATTTTTGCCCTAGGCCACAGTAGTTATTGGTTTCGAGTATCAGACTTGCGAAAATTTTGATGGTTTCTCAAGCATTCCTTAACTTCAAACTCACATATCTCGCGAACGGATTGACGAACTCGAGAAATTCCTGTTGCATCTGAAAGCAGAAACTCGCCCGATTACAAAGGAATGTGCATTTTTCCCCTAGGCCATGGTAGTTATTGGTTTCGAGTATCAGACTTGCGAAAATCGTGATGGTTTCTCAACCATTCCTTAACTTCAAACTCCCATATCTCGCGAACGGATTGACGAACTCGAGAAATTCCTGTTGCATCTGAAAGCAGAAACTCGCCCGATTACAAAGGAATGTGCATTTTTCCCCTAGGCCATGGTAGTTATTGGTTTCGAGTATCAGACTTGCGAAAATCGTGATGGTTTCTCAACCATTCCTTAACTTCAAACTCCCATATCTCGCGAACGGATTGACGAACTCGAGAAATTCCTGTTGCATCTGAAACCAGAAACTCGTCCGATTACAACGGTTTGTGTATTTTTGCCCTAGGCCATAGTAGTTATTGGTTTCGAGTATCAGACTTGCGAAAATTTTGATGGTTTCTCAACCGTTCCTTAATTTCAAACTCCCATACTTCGCGAACGGATTGGCGAACTCGAGAAATTCCTGTTGCATCTGAAAGTAGAAACTCGCACGATTACACTGGTTTGTGTACTTTTCCCCTAGGCCATTCCAGTTTTTCGTTTCTAGCATCAGAATTGCGAAAATTTTGATGGTTTCCCAACCATTTCTTAACTCCAAACTCCGATATTTCGCGAACGCATTGACGAATCCGAATAATTTCTGTTGCATCTGAAAGTAGAAACTCTCCCGATTACAACGGTATGTGTATTCTTCCCCTAAGCCTTTGTAATTGTTGGTTTCTAGTATCAGACTTGCGAAAATTTTGATGGTTTCCCAACCATTCCTTAACTTCAAACTCCCATATCTCGCGAACGGAATGACGAACTCGATTATTTCCTCTTGCATCTGAAAGTAGATAGTCTACCGATTACAATGGTGGGTGTACTTTTCCCCTAGGTCATTCCAGTTATTCGATTCTAGCATCAGAATTGCGAAAATTTTGATGGTTTCTCAACCATTCTTTAACTTCAAACTCCCATATCTCGCGAACGGATTGACGAACTCGAGAAATTCCTCTTGCATCTGAAAGCAGAAACTCGCTCGATTACAATGGTATGTGTATTTTTGCCCTAGGCCACAGTAGTTATTGGTTTCGAGTATCAGACTTGCGAAAATTTTGATGGTTTCTCAAGCATTCCTTAACTTCAAACTCACATATCTCGCGAACGGATTGACGAACTCGAGAAATTCCTGTTGCATCTGAAAGCAGAAACTCGCCCGATTACAAAGGAATGTGCATTTTTCCCCTAGGCCATGGTAGTTATTGGTTTCGAGTATCAGACTTGCGAAAATCGTGATGGTTTCTCAATCATTCCTTAACTTCAAACTCCCATATCTCGCGAACGGATTGACGAACTCGAGAAATTCCTGTTGCATCTGAAAGCAGAAACTCGCCCGATTACAAAGGAATGTGCATTTTTCCCCTAGGCCATGGTAGTTATTGGTTTCGAGTATCAGACTTGCGAAAATCGTGATGGTTTCTCAACCATTCCTTAACTTCAAACTCCCATATCTCGCGAACGGAATGACGAACTCGATTATTTCCTCTTGCATCTGAAAGTAGATAGTCTACCGATTACAATGGTGGGTGTACTTTTCCCCTAGGTCATTCCAGTTATTCGATTCTAGCATCAGAATTGCGAAAATTTTGATGGTTTCTCAACCATTCTTTAACTTCAAACTCCCATATCTCGCGAACGGATTGACAAACTCGAGAAATTCCTGTTGCATCTGAATGTTGAAACCCGCCCGATTACAATGGTGTGTGTACTTTTCCCCTAGGTCATTCCAGTTATTCGATTCTAGCATCAGAATTGCGAAAATTTTAATGGTTTCTCAACCATTCCTTAACTTCAAACTCCAATATCTCGCGAACGGATTAACGAGCTCGATCAATTCCTGTTGCATGTGAAAGTATAAACTCGCCCGATTACAAACGTATGTGTATTTTTCCCCTAGGCCATTCCAGTTATTGGTTTCGAGTAACAGACTTGCGAAAATTTTGATGGTTTCTCAACCGTTCCTTAACTTCAAACTCCCATACCTCGCGAACGGACTGACGAACTCGAGAAATTCCTGTTGCATCTGAAAGGAGAAACTCGCCCGATTACAATGGTGTGTGTACTTTTCCCCTAGGCGATTCCAGTTATTGGTTTCGAGTATCAGACTTGCGAAAATTTTGATGGTTTCGCAACCATTCCTTAACTTCAAGCTCCTATATCTCGCGAACGGATTGACGAACTCGAGAAATTCCTATTGCATCTGAAAGTAGAAACTCGCCCGATTACAATGGCGTGTGTTCTTTTCCCCTAGGCCATTCCAGTAATTCGTTTCTAGCATCAGAATTGCGAAAATTTTAATGGTTTCTCAACTATCTCTTAACTAAAAAACTCCGATATTTCGCGAACGGATTGACGAACCCGAGAAATTCCTGTTGCATGTGAAAGTAGAAACTCGCCCGATTACAATGGTGTGTGTATTTTTCCACTAGGCCATTCCAGTTATTCGTTTCTAGCATCAGAATTTCGAAAATTTTGATGGTTTCTCAACCATCTCTTAACTCCAATCTCCGATATTTTGCGAACGGTTTGACGAATGCGAAAAATTTCCGTGCATCTGAAAGTACAAACTCTCCCGATTACAACGGTATCTGTATTTTTACCCTAGGCCATTGTAGTTATTGGTTTCGGGTATCAGACTTTTGAAGATTTTGATGGTTTCTCAACCATTCCTTAATTTCAAACTCCATATCTCGCGAACGCATTGACGAACTCGAGAAATTCCTGTTGCATCTGAAAGGAGAAACTCGCACGATTACAATGGTGTGTGTACTTTTCCACTAGGCGATTCCAGTTATTCGTTTCGAGTATCAGACTTGCAAAAATTTTGATGGTTTCTCAACCACTCCTTAACTTCAAACTACCATACCTCGCGAACGGATTGACGAACTCGAGAAATTCCTGTTGCATCTGAAAGTAGAAACTAGCCCGATTACAATGGTGAGTGTACTTTTCCTCTATGTCATTGCAGTTATTCATTTCTAGCATCAGAATTGCGAAAACTTTGATAGTTTCTCAACCATCCCTTAACTCCAAACTCCGATATTTCGCGAACGGTTTGACAAATCCGAAAAATTTCCGTGCATCTGAAAGTACAAACTCTCCCGATTACAACGGTATGTGTATCTTTACCGTAGGCCATTGAAGTTATTGGTTTCGAGTATCAGACTTTTGAAGATTTTGATGGTTTCTCAACCATTCCTTAAGTTCAAACTCCCATATCTCGCGAACGGATTGACGAACTCGAGAAATTCCTGTTGCATCTGAGAGTAGAAACTCGCCCGATTACAAAGCTATGTGTATTTTTCCCCTAGGCCATTCCAGTTATAGGTTTCGAATATCAGACTTGCGAAAATTTTGATGGTTTCTCAACCACTCCTTAACTTCAAACTCCCATATCTCGCGAACAGATTAACGAACTCCAGAATTTCCTATTGCATCTGAAAGCAGAAACTCGCCGGATTACAACGGTATGTGTATTTTTGCCCTAGGCCATTGTAGTTATTGGTTTCGCGTATCAGACTTGCGAAAATTTTGATGGTTTCTCAAGCATTCCTTAACTTCAAACTCCCATATCTCGCGAACGGATTGAGGAACTCGAGAAATTCCTGTTGCATCTGAAAGTAGAAACTCGCCCGATTACAAAGCTATGTGTATTTTTCCCCTAGGACTTTGTAGTTATTGGTTTCGAGTATCAGACTTGCGAAAATTTTGATGGTTTCTCAACGATTCCTTAACTTCAAACTCCCATACCTCGCGAACGGATTGACGAACTCGAGAAATTCCTGTTGCATCTGAATGTTGAAACCCGCCAGATTACAATGGTGTGTGTACTTTTCCCCTAGGCCATTCTAGTTATTGGTTTCGAGTATCAGACCAGCGAAAATTTTGATGATTTCTCAATCATTCCTTAATTCCAAACTCCCATATCTCGCGAACGGAATGACGAACTCGAGAAATTCCTGTTGCATCTGAAAGTAGAAACTCGCCCGATTACAAAGGTGTGTGTACTTTTCCCATAGGCCACTCCAGTTATAGGTTTCGAGTATCAGACCAGCGAAAATTTTGATGGTTTCTCAAACATTCCGTAACTTCAAACTCCCATATCTCGCGAACGGAATGACGAACTCGAGAAATTCCTGTTGCATCTGAAAGTAGAAACTCGCCCGATTACAACGGTGTGTGTACTTTTCCCCTAGGCCATTCCAGTTATTGGTTTCGAGTATCAGACCAGCGGAAATTTTGATGGTTTCTCAACCATTCCTTAACTTCAAACTGTCTTATCTCGCGAACGGATTGACGAACTCGAGAAATTGCTGTTGCATCTGAAAGTAGAAACTCGCCCGATTACAACGGTATTTGTGTTTTGCCCCTAGGCCATTGTAGTTATTGGTTTCGAGTATCAGATTTACGAAAATTTTGATGGTTTCTCAAACATTCCTTAACTTCAAACTCCCATATCTCGCGAACGAATTGACGAACTCGAGAAATTCCTGTTGCATCTGAAAGTAGAAGCTCGCCCGATTACAAAGCTATGTGTGTTTTTCCCCTAGGCCTCTGTAGTTATTGGTTTCGAGTATCAGATTTGCGAAAATTTTGATGGTTTCTCAACGATTCCTTAATTTCAAACTCCCATACCTCGCGAACGGATTGGCGAACTCGAGAAATTCCTGTTGCATCTGAAAGTGGAAACTCGCCCGATTACAATGGTGTATGTACTTTTCCCCTAGGCCATTCCAGTTATAGGTTTCGAGTATCAGACCAGCGAAATTTTGATGGTTTCTCAAACATTCCGTAACTTCAAACTCCCATATCTCGCGAACGGAATGACGAACTCGAGAAATTCCTGTTGCATCTGAAAGTAGAAACTCGCCCGATTACAATGGTGTGTGTACTTTTCCCCTAGGCCATTCTAGTTATTGGTTTCGAGTATCAGACCAGCGAAAATTTTGATGATTTCTCAATCATTCCTTAACTTCAAACTCCCATATCTCGCGAACGGAATGACGAACTCGAGAAATTCCTGTTGCATCTGAAAGTAGAAACTCGCCCGATTACAACGGTGTGTGTACTTTTCCCCTAGGCCATTCCAGTTATTGGTTTCGAGTATCAGACCAGAGGAAATTTTGATGGTTTCTCAACCATTCCTTAACTTCAAACTGCCTTATCTCGCGAACGGATTGACGAACTCGAGAAATTGCTGTTGCATCTGAAACTAGAAACTCGCCCGTTTACAACGGTATTTGTGTTTTGCCCCTAGGCCATTGTAGTTATTGGTTTCGAGTATCAGATTTACGAAAATTTTGATGGTTTCTCAAACATTCCTTAACTTCAAACTCCCATATCTCGCGAACAGATTGACGAACTCGAGAAATTCCCGTTGCATCAGAAAGTAGAAACTCGCCCGATTACAAAGCTATCTGTGTTTTTCCCCTAGGCCTTTGTAGTTAATGGTTTCGAGTATCAGACTTGCGAAAATTTTGATGGTTTCTCAACGATTCCTTAACTTCAAACTCCCATGCCTCGTGAACGGATTGGCGAACTCGAGAAATTCCTGTTGCATCTGAAAGTGGAAACTCGCCCGGTTACAATGTTGTGTGTACTTTTCCCCTAGGCCATTCCAGTTATTGGTTTCGAGTATCAGACTTGCGAAAATTTTGATGGTTTCTCAACCATTCCTTAACTTCAATCTCCTATATCTCTCGAACGGATTGACGAACTCGAGAATTTCCTATTGCATCTGAAAGCAGAAACTCTCCTGATTACAACGCTATGTGTATTTTTGCCCTAGGCCTCTGTAGTTATTGGTTTCGAGTATCAGACTTGCGGAAATTTTGATGGTTTCTCAACCATTCCTTAACTTCAAACTGTCTTATCTCGCGAACGGATTGACGAACTCGAGAAATTGCTGTTGCATCTGAAACTAGAAACTCGCCCGATTACAACGGTATTTGTGTTTTGCCCCTAGGCCATTGTAGTTATTGGTTTCGAGTATCAGATTTACGAAAATTTTGATGGTTTCTCAAGCATTTCTTAACTTCAAACTCCCATACCTCGCGAACGGATTGGCGAACTCGAGAAATTCCTGTCGCATCTGAAAGTGGAAACTCGCCCGATTGCAATGGTGTGTGTACCTTTTCACTAGGCCATTCCAGTTGTTGGTTTCGAGTATCAGACTTGCGAAAATTTTGATGGTTTCTCAACCACACCTTAACTTCAATCTCCCACATCTCGCGAACGGATTGATGAACTCGAAAAATTCCTGTTGCATCTGAAAGTAGAAACACGCCCGATTACAAAGGTAAGTGTATTTTTCCCCTAGGCCATTGTAGTTATTGGTTTCGAGTATCAGACTTGCGAGAATTTTGATGGTTTCTCAACCACTCCTTAACTTTAAACTCCCATATCTCGCGAACGGATTGACGAACTCGGGAAATTCCTGTTGCATCTGAAAGTAGGAACACGCCCGATTACAAAGGTATGTGTATTTTTCCCCTAGGCCCTTGTAGTTATTGGTTTCGCGTATCAGACTTGCGAAAATTTTGATGGCTTCTCCAGCATTCCTTAACTTCAAACCCCCATATCTCGCGAACGGATTCACGAACTCGAGAAATTCCTGTTGCATCTGAAAGTAGAAACACGGCCGATTACAATGGTGTATGTACTTTTCCCCTAGGCCATTCCAGTTATAGGTTTCGAGTATCAGACCAGCGAAAATTTTGATGGTTTCACAAACATTCCGTAACTTCAAACTCCCATATCTCGCGAACGGAATGACGAACTCGAGAAATTCCTGTTGCATCTGAAAGTAGAAACTCGCCCGATTACAATGGTGTGTGTACTTTTCCCCTAGGCCATTCTAGTTATTGGTTTCGAGTATCAGACCAGCGAAAATTTTGATGATTTCTCAATCATTCCTTAACTTCAAACTCCCATATCTCGCGAACGGAATGACGAACTCGAGAAATTCCTGTTGCATCTGAAAGTAGAAACTCGCCCGATTACAACGGTGTGTGTACTTTTCCCCTGGGCCATTCCAGTTATTGGTTTCGAGTATCAGACCAGCGGAAATTTTGATGGTTTCTCAACCATTCCTTAACTTCAAACTGTCTTATCTCGCGAACGGATTGACGAACTCGAGAAATTGCTGTTGCATCTGAAACTAGAAACTCGCCCGATTACAACGGTATTTGTGTTTTGCCCCTAGGCCATTGTAGTTATTGGTTTCGAGTATCAGATTTACGAAAATTTTGATGGTTTCTCAAACATTCCTTAACTTCAAACTCCCATATCTCGCGAACGGATTGACGAACTCGAGAAATTCCCGTTGCATCAGAAAGTAGAAACTCGCCCGATTACAAAGCTATGTGTGTTTTTCCCCTAGGCCTCTGTAGTTATTGGTTTCGAGTATCAGACTTGCGAAAATTTTGATGGTTTCTTAACGATTCCTTAACTTCAAACTCCCATGCCTCGTGAACGGATTGGCGAACTCGAGAAATTCCTGTTGCATCTGAAAGTGGAAACTCGCCCGATTACAATGTTGTGTGTACTTTTCCCCTAGGCCATTCCAGTTATTGGTTTCGAGTATCAGACTTGCGAAAATTTTGATGGTTTCTCAACCATTCCTTAACTTCAATCTCCCATATCTCTCGAACGGATTGACGAACTCGAGAATTTCCTATTGCATCTGAAAGCAGAAACTCTCCCGATTACAACGCTATGTGTATTTTTGCCCTAGGCCATTGTAGTTATTGGTTTCGGGTATCAGACTTGCGAAAATTTTTATGGTTTCTCAACCATTCCTTAACACCAAACAACCATATCTCTCGAACGGATTGACGAACTCGAGAATTTCCTGTTGCATCTGAAAGTAGAAACTCGCCTGATTACAATGGTGTGTGTACTTTTCCCGTAGGCCATTCCAGTTATTGGTTTCGAGTATCAGACTTGCGAAAATTTTGATGGTTTCTCAACCATTCCTTAACTTCAAACTCCCATATCTCTCGAACGGATTGACGAACTCGAGAATTTCCTATTGCACCTGAAAGCAGAAACTCGCCCGATTACAACGGTATGTGTATTTTTGCCCTAGGCCATTGTAGTTATTGGTTTCGCGTATCAGACTTAAGAAAATTTGGATGGCTTCTCAAGCATTCCTTAACTTCAAACCCCCATATCTCGCGAACGGATTGACGAACTCGAGAAATTCCTGTTGCATCTGAAACAGAAACTCGTCCGATTACAATGGTATGTGTATTTTTGCCCTAGGCCTTTGTAGTTATTTGTTTCGAGTATCAGACTTGCGAAAATTTTGTTGGTTTCTCAACCATTCCTTAACTTCAAACTCCCATATCTCGCGAACGGAGAGACGAACTCGAGAAATTCCGGTTGCATCTGAAACAGAAACTCGCCCGAATACAATGGTGTGTGTATTTTTCCCCTAGGCCTCTGTAGTTATTGGTTTCGAGTATCAGACTTGCGAAAATTTTGATGGTTTCTCAACCATTCCTTAACTTCAAACTCCCATATGTCGCGAACGGCTGACGAACTCGAGAAATTCCTGTTGCATCTGAAACCAGAAACTCGTCCGATTACAACGGTATGTGTATTTTTGCCCTAGGCCATAGTAGTTATTGGTTTCGAGTATCAGACATGCGAAAATTTTTATGGTTTCTCAACCATTCCTTAACTTCAAACTCCCATATCTCACGAACGGATTGACGAATCCGAAAAATTTCTGTTGCATCTGAAACAGAAACTCGCCCGGATACAATGGTGTGTGTACTTTTCCCCTAGGCCATTCCAGTTTTTCGTTTCTAGCATCAGAATTGCGAAAATTTTGATGGTTTCACAACCACTCCTTAACTTCAAACTCCCATATCTCGCAAACGGATTGACGAACTCGAGAAATTCCTGTTGCATCTGAAAGAAGAAACACGCCAGATTACAAAGGTATGTGTATTTTTCCCCTAGGCCATTGTAGTTATTGGTTTCGCGTATCAGACTTGCGAAAATTTTGATGGCTTCTCAAGCATTCCTTAACTTCAAACCCCAATATCTCGCGAACGGCTGACGAACTCGAGAAATTCCTGTTGCATCTGAAACCAGAAACTCGTCCGATTACAACGGTATGTGTATTTTTGCCCTAGGCCATAGTAGTTATTGGTTTCGAGTATCAGACCAGCGAAAATTTTGATGGTTTCTCAACCATTCCTTAACCTCAAACTCCCATATCTCGCGAACGGATTGACGAACTCGAGAAATTCCTGTTGCATCTGAAAGCAGAGACTCGCCCGATTACAACGGTATTTGTATTTTGCCCCTAGGCCATTGTAGTTATTGGTTTCGAGTATCAGATTTACGAAAATTTTGATGGTTTCTCAAACATTCCTTAACTTCAAACTCCCATATCTCTCGAACGGATTGACGAACTCGAGAATTTCCTATTGCACCTGAAAGCAGAAACTCTCCCGATTACGAAGGTATGTGTATTTTTGCCCTAGGCCATAGTAGTTATTGGTCTCGAATATCAGACTTGCGAAAATTTTGATGGTTTCTCAACCATTCCTTAACTTCAAACTCCCATATCTCGCGAACGGATTGACGAAATCGAGAAATTCCTGTTGCATCTGAAAGTAGAAACTCGCCCGATTATTATGGTGTGTGTACTTTTCCCCTAGGCCATTCCAGTTTTTCGTTTCTAGCATCAGAATTGCGAAAATTTTGATGGTTTCACAACCACTTCTTAACTTCAAACTCCCATATCTCGCAAACGGAATGACGAACTCGAGAAATTCCTGTTGCATCTGAAAGAAGAAACACGCCAGATTACAAAGGTATGTGTATTTTTCACCTTGGCCATTGTAGTTATTGGTTTCGCGTATCAGACTTGCGAAAATTTTGATGGTTACTCAAGCATTCCTTAACTTCAAACCCCCATATCTCGCGAACGGATTGACGAACTCGAGAAATTCCTGTTGCATCTGAAACAGAAACTCGTCCGATTACAATGGTATGTGTATTTTTGCCCTAGGCCTTTGTAGTTATTTGTTTCGAGTATCAGACTTGCGAAAATTTTGATGGTTTCTCAACCACTCCTTAACTTTAAACTCCCATATCTCGCGAACGGATTGACGAACTCGAGAAATTCCTGTTGCATCTGAAAGTAGGAACACGCCCGATTACAAAGGTATGTGTATTTTTCCCCTAGGCCATTGTAGTTATTGGTTTCGCGTATCAGACTTGCGAAAATTTTGATGGCTTCTCAAGCATTCCTTAACTTCAAACCCCCATATCTCGCGAACGGATTGACGAACTCGAGAAATTCCTGTTGCATCTGAAACAGAAACTCGTCCGATTACAATGGTATGTGTATTTTTGCCCTAGGCCTTTGTAGTTATTTGTTTCGAGTATCAGACTTGCGAAAATTTTGTTGGTTTCTCAACCATTCCTTAACTTCAAACTCCCATATCTCGCGAACGGGATGACGAACTCGAGAAATTCCTGTTGCATCTGAAAGTAGAAACTCGCCCGATTACAATGGTGTGTGTACTTTTCCCCTAGCCCTTTCCAGTTATTGGTTTCGAGTATCAGACCAGCGAAAATTTTGATGGTCTCTCAATCATTCCTTAACTTCAAACTCCCATATCTCGCGAACGGAGAGACGAACTCGAGAAATTCCGGTTGCATCTGAAACAGAAACTCGCCCGGATACAATGGTGTGTGTATTTTTCCCCTAGGCCTCTGTAGTTATTGGTTTCGAGTATCAGACTTGCGAAAATTTTGATGGTTTCTCAACCATTCCTTAACACCAAACAACCATATCTCTCGAACGGATTGACGAACTCGAGAATTTCCTGTTGCATCTGAAAGTAGAAACTCGCCTGATTACAATGGTGTGTGTACTTTTCCCGTAGGCCATTCCAGTTATTGGTTTCGAGTATCAGACTTGCGAAAATTTTGATGGTTTCTCAACCATTCCTTAACTTCAAACTCCCATATCTCTCGAACGGATTGACGAACTCGAGAATTTCCTATTGCACCTGAAAGCAGAAACTCGCCCGATTACAACGGTATGTGTATTTTTGCCCTAGGCCATAGTAGTTATTGGTCTCGAATATCAGACTTGCGACAATTTTGATGGTTTCTCAACCATTCCTTAACTTCAAACTCCCATATCTCGCGAACAGATTGACGAAATCGAGAAATTCCTGTTGCATCTGAAAGTAGAAACTCGCCCGATTACTATGGTGTGTGTACTTTTCCCCTAGGCCATTCCAGTTTTTCGTTTCTAGCATCAGAATTGCGATAATTTTGATGGTTTCACAACCACTCCTTAACTTCAAACTCCCATATCTCGCGAACGGATTGACGAACTCGAGTAATTCCTGTTGCATCCGAAAGAAGAAACACGCCAGATTACAAAGGTATGTGTATTTTTCATCTAGGCCATTGTAGTTATTGGTTTCGCGTATCAGACTTGCGAAAATTTTGATGGCTTCTCAAGCATTCCTTAACTTCAAACCCCCATATCTCGCGAACGGATTGACGAACTCGAGAAATTCCTGTTGCATCTGAAACCAGAAACTCGTCCGATTACAACGGTATGTGTATTTTTGCCCTAGGCCATAGTAGTTATTGGTTTCGAGTATCAGACATGCGAAAGTTTTTATGGTTTCTCAACCATTCCTTAACTTCAAACTCCCATATCTCGCAAACGGATTGACGAACTCGAGAAATTCCTGTTGCATCTGATAGAAGAAACACGCCAGATTACAAAGGTATGTGTATTTTTGCCCTAGGCCATTGTAGTTATTGGTTTCGCGCATCAGACTTGCGAAAATTTTGATGGTTTCTCAAGCATTCCTTAACTTCAAACTCCCATATCTCGCGAACGGATTGAGGAACTCGAGAAATACCTGTTGCATCTGAAAGTAGAAACTCGCCCGATTACAAAGCTATGTGTATTTTTCCCTAAGCCTTTGTAGTTATTGGTTTCGAGTATCAGACTTGCGAAAATTTTGATGGTTTCTCAACGATTCCTTAACTTCAAACTCCCATACCTCGCGAACGGATTGGCGAACTCGAGAAATTCCTGTTGCATCTGAAAGTGGAAACTCGCCCGATTACAATGGTGTATGTACTTTTCCCCTAGGCCATTCCAGTTATAGGTTTCGAGTATCAGACCAGCGAAAATTTTGATGGTTTCTCAAACATTCCGTAACTTCAAACTCCCATATCTCGCGAACAGATAAACGAACTCCAGAATTTCCTATTGCATCTGAAAGCAGAAACTCGTCCGATTACAACGGTATGTGTATTTTTGCCCTAGGCCATTGTAGTTATTGGTTTCGCGTATCAGACTTAAGAAAATTTGGATGGCTTCTCAAGCATTCCTTAACTTCAAACCCCCATATCTCGCGAACGGATTGACGAACTCGAGAAATTCCTGTTGCATCTGAAACAGAAACTCGTCCGATTACAATGGTATGTGTATTTTTGCCCTAGGCCTTTGTAGTTATTTGTTTCGAGTATCAGACTTGCGAAAATTTTGTTGGTTTCTCAACCATTCCTTAACTTCAAACTCCCATATCTCGCGAACGGAGAGACGAACTCGAGAAATTCCGGTTGCATCTGAAACAGAAACTCGCCCGAATACAATGGTGTGTGTATTTTTCCCCTAGGCCTCTGTAGTTATTGGTTTCGAGTATCAGACTTGCGAAAATTTTGATGGTTTCTCAACCATTCCTTAACTTCAAACTCCCATATGTCGCGAACGGCTGACGAACTCGAGAAATTCCTGTTGCATCTGAAACCAGAAACTCGTCCGATTACAACGGTATGTGTATTTTTGCCCTAGGCCATAGTAGTTATTGGTTTCGAGTATCAGACATGCGAAAATTTTTATGGTTTCTCAACCATTCCTTAACTTCAAACTCCCATATCTCACGAACGGATTGACGAATCCGAAAAATTTCTGTTGCATCTGAAACAGAAACTCGCCCGGATACAATGGTGTGTGTACTTTTCCCCTAGGCCATTCCAGTTTTTCGTTTCTAGCATCAGAATTGCGAAAATTTTGATGGTTTCACAACCACTCCTTAACTTCAAACTCCCATATCTCGCAAACGGATTGACGAACTCGAGAAATTCCTGTTGCATCTGAAAGAAGAAACACGCCAGATTACAAAGGTATGTGTATTTTTCCCCTAGGCCATTGTAGTTATTGGTTTCGCGTATCAGACTTGCGAAAATTTTGATGGCTTCTCAAGCATTCCTTAACTTCAAACCCCCATATCTCGCGAACGGATTGACGAACTCGAGAAATTCCTGTTGCATCTGAAACCAGAAACTCGTCCGATTACAACGGTATGTGTATTTTTGCCCTAGGCCATAGTAGTTATTGGTTTCGAGTATCAGACATGCGAAAATTTTTATGGTTTCTCAACCATTCCTTAACTTCAAACTCCCATATCTCGCAAACGGATTGACGAACTCGAGAAATTCCTGTTGCATCTGATAGAAGAAACACGCCAGATTACAAAGGTATGTGTATTTTTGCCCTAGGCCATTGTAGTTATTGGTTTCGCGCATCAGACTTGCGAAAATTTTGATGGTTTCTCAAGCATTCCTTAACTTCAAACTCCCATATCTCGCGAACGGATTGAGGAACTCGAGAAATACCTGTTGCATCTGAAAGTAGAAACTCGCCCGATTACAAAGCTATGTGTATTTTTCCCTAAGCCTTTGTAGTTATTGGTTTCGAGTATCAGACTTGCGAAAATTTTGATGGTTTCTCAACGATTCCTTAACTTCAAACTCCCATACCTCGCGAACGGATTGGCGAACTCGAGAAATTCCTGTTGCATCTGAAAGTGGAAACTCGCCCGATTACAATGGTGTATGTACTTTTCCCCTAGGCCATTCCAGTTATAGGTTTCGAGTATCAGACCAGCGAAAATTTTGATGGTTTCTCAAACATTCCGTAACTTCAAACTCCCATATCTCGCGAACAGATAAACGAACTCCAGAATTTCCTATTGCATCTGAAAGCAGAAACTCGTCCGATTACAACGGTATGTGTATTTTTGCCCTAGGCCATTGTAGTTATTGGTTTCGCGTATCAGACTTAAGAAAATTTGGATGGCTTCTCAAGCATTCCTTAACTTCAAACCCCCATATCTCGCGAACGGATTGACGAACTCGAGAAATTCCTGTTGCATCTGAAACAGAAACTCGTCCGATTACAATGGTATGTGTATTTTTGCCCTAGGCCTTTGTAGTTATTTGTTTCGAGTATCAGACTTGCGAAAATTTTGTTGGTTTCTCAACCATTCCTTAACTTCAAACTCCCATATCTCGCGAACGGAGAGACGAACTCGAGAAATTCCGGTTGCATCTGAAACAGAAACTCGCCCGAATACAATGGTGTGTGTATTTTTCCCCTAGGCCTCTGTAGTTATTGGTTTCGAGTATCAGACTTGCGAAAATTTTGATGGTTTCTCAACCATTCCTTAACTTCAAACTCCCATATGTCGCGAACGGCTGACGAACTCGAGAAATTCCTGTTGCATCTGAAACCAGAAACTCGTCCGATTACAACGGTATGTGTATTTTTGCCCTAGGCCATAGTAGTTATTGGTTTCGAGTATCAGACATGCGAAAATTTTTATGGTTTCTCAACCATTCCTTAACTTCAAACTCCCATATCTCACGAACGGATTGACGAATCCGAAAAATTTCTGTTGCATCTGAAACAGAAACTCGCCCGGATACAATGGTGTGTGTACTTTTCCCCTAGGCCATTCCAGTTTTTCGTTTCTAGCATCAGAATTGCGAAAATTTTGATGGTTTCACAACCACTCCTTAACTTCAAACTCCCATATCTCGCAAACGGATTGACGAACTCGAGAAATTCCTGTTGCATCTGAAAGAAGAAACACGCCAGATTACAAAGGTATGTGTATTTTTCCCCTAGGCCATTGTAGTTATTGGTTTCGCGTATCAGACTTGCGAAAATTTTGATGGCTTCTCAAGCATTCCTTAACTTCAAACCCCAATATCTCGCGAACGGCTGACGAACTCGAGAAATTCCTGTTGCATCTGAAACCAGAAACTCGTCCGATTACAACGGTATGTGTATTTTTGCCCTAGGCCATAGTAGTTATTGGTTTCGAGTATCAGACCAGCGAAAATTTTGATGGTTTCTCAACCATTCCTTAACCTCAAACTCCCATATCTCGCGAACGGATTGACGAACTCGAGAAATTCCTGTTGCATCTGAAAGCAGAGACTCGCCCGATTACAACGGTATTTGTATTTTGCCCCTAGGCCATTGTAGTTATTGGTTTCGAGTATCAGATTTACGAAAATTTTGATGGTTTCTCAAACATTCCTTAACTTCAAACTCCCATATCTCTCGAACGGATTGACGAACTCGAGAATTTCCTATTGCACCTGAAAGCAGAAACTCGCCCGATTGCGAAGGTATGTGTATTTTTGCCCTAGGCCATAGTAGTTATTGGTCTCGAATATCAGACTTGCGAAAA
The DNA here is from genome assembly GCF_051014685.1 of Ptiloglossa arizonensis. NCBI lineage: Eukaryota > Metazoa > Arthropoda > Insecta > Hymenoptera > Colletidae > Ptiloglossa > Ptiloglossa arizonensis. The sequence continues at coordinate 855,451 of NW_027478594.1, read as the reverse complement.
TTTTGATGGTTACTCAAGCATTCCTTAACTTCAAACCCCCATATCTCGCGAACGGATTGACGAACTCGAGAAATTCCTGTTGCATCTGAAACAGAAACTCGTCCGATTACAATGGTATGTGTATTTTTGCCCTAGGCCTTTGTAGTTATTTGTTTCGAGTATCAGACTTGCGAAAATTTTGATGGTTTCTCAACCACTCCTTAACTTTAAACTCCCATATCTCGCGAACGGATTGACGAACTCGAGAAATTCCTGTTGCATCTGAAAGTAGGAGCACGCCCGATTACAAAGGTATGTGTATTTTTCCCCTAGGCCATTGTAGTTATTGGTTTCGCGTATCAGACTTGCGAAAATTTTGATGGCTTCTCAAGCATTCCTTAACTTCAAACCCCCATATCTCGCGAACGGATTGACGAACTCGAGAAATTCCTGTTGCATCTGAAACAGAAACTCGTCCGATTACAATGGTATGTGTATTTTTGCCCTAGGCCTTTGTAGTTATTTGTTTCGAGTATCAGACTTGCGAAAATTTTGTTGGTTTCTCAACCATTCCTTAACTTCAAACTCCCATATCTCGCGAACGGGATGACGAACTCGAGAAATTCCTGTTGCATCTGAAAGTAGAAACTCGCCCGATTACAATGGTGTGTGTACTTTTCCCCTAGCCCTTTCCAGTTATTGGTTTCGAGTATCAGACCAGCGAAAATTTTGATGGTCTCTCAACCATTCCTTAACTTCAAACTCCCATATCTCGCGAACGGAGAGACGAACTCGAGCAATTCCGGTTGCATCTGAAACAGAAACTCGCCCGGATACAATGGTGTGTGTATTTTTCCCCTAGGCCTCTGTAGTTATTGGTTTCGAGTATCAGACTTGCGAAAATTTTGATGGTTTCTCAACCATTCCTTAACTTCAAACTCCCATATGTCGCGAACGGCTGACGAACTCGAGAAATTCCTGTTGCATCTGAAACCAGAAACTCGTCCGATTACAACGGTATTTGTATTTTTGCCCTAGGCCATAGTAGTTATTGGTTTCGTGTATCAGACATGCGAAAATTTTTATGGTTTCCCAACCATTCCTTAACTTCAAACTCCCATATCTCACGAACGGATTAACAAATCCGAAAAATTTCTGTTGCATCTGAGAATAGAAACTCTCCCGATTACAGCGCTATGTGTATTTTTTCCCTAGGCCATTGTAGTTATTGGTTTCGAGTATCAGACTTGCGAAAATTTTGATGGTTTCTCAAACATTCCTTAACTTCAAACTCCCATATGTCGCGAACGGCTGACGAACTCGAGAAATTCCTGTTGCATCTGAAAGCAGAAACTCGTCCGATTACAATGGTATGTGTATTTTTCCCCTAGGCCATTGTAGTTATTGGTTTCGAGTATCAGACTTGCGAAAACTTTGACGGTTTCTCAACCACTCCTTAACTTCAAACTCCCATATCTCGCGAACGGATTGACGAACTCGAGAAATTCCTGTTGCTTCTGAAAGCAGAAACTCGCCCGATTACAAAGGTATGTGTATTTTTCCCCTAGGCCTTTGTAGCTATTGGTTTCGAGTATCAGACTTGCGAAAATTTTGATTGTTTCTCAACCATTCCTTAACTTCAAACTCCCATATCTCGCGAACGGATTGACGAACTCGAGAAATTCCTGTTGCATCTGAAACAGAAACTCGTCCGATTACAATGGTATGTGTATTTTTGCCCTAGGCCGTAGTAGTTATTGGTTTCGAGTATCAGACTTGCGAAAATTTTGTTGGTTTCGCAACCATTCCTTAACTTCAAACTCCCATATCTCGCGAACGGTTGACGAACTCCAGAAATTCCTGTTGCATCTGAAAGTAGAAACTCGGCCGATTACAATGTTGTGTGTACTTTTCCCCTAGGCCATTCCGGTTATCGGTTTCGAGTATCAGACTAGCGAAAATTTTGTTGGTTTCTCAACCATTCCTTAACTTCAAACTCCCATATCTCGCGAACGGAATGACGAACTCGAGAAATTCCTGTTGCATCTGAAACAGAAACTCGTCCGATTACAATGGTATGTGAATTTTTGCCCTAGGCCGTAGTAGTTATTGGTTTCGAGAATCAGAATTGCGAAAATTTTGTTGGTTTCTCAACCATTCCTTAACTTCAAACTCCCATATGTCGCGAACGGCTGACGAACTCGAGAAATTCCAGTTGCATCTGAAACCAGAAACTCGTCCGATTACAACGGTATGTGTATTTTTGCCCTAGGCCATAGTAGTTATTGGTTTCGAGTATCAGACTTGAGAAAATTGTGATGGTTTCTCAACCGTTCCTTACACCAACTCCCATATTTCGCGAACGGATTGACGAATCCGAAAATTTCTGTTGCATCTGAAAACAGAAACTCTCCCGATTACGACGCTATGTGTATTTTTTTCCCCTAGGCCATTGTAGTTATTGGTTTCGAGTATCAGAATTGCGAAAATTGTGATGGTTTCTCAACCGTTCCTTAACTTCAAACTCCCATATCTCGCGAACAGATTAACAAACTCGAGAAATTCCTGTTGCATCTGAAAGCAGAAACTCGCCCGATTACAAAGGTATGTGTATTTTTCCCCTAGGCCTTTGTAGTTATTGTTTTCGAGTATCAGACTTGCGAAATTTTTTATGGTTTCTCAACCGTTCCTTAACACCAACTCCCATATTTCGCGAACGGATTGACGAATACGAGAAATTCCTGTTGCATCTGAAATCAGAAACACGTCCGATTACTACGGCATGTGTATTTTTGCCCTAGGCCATAGTTGTTATTGTTTTCGAGTATCAGACTTGCGAAAATTTTTATGGTTTCTCAACCGTTCCTTAACACCAACTCCCATATTTCGCGAACGGATTGACGAATCCGAAAATTTCTGTTGCATCTGAAAACAGAAACTCTCCCGATTACGACGCTATGTGTATTTTTTTCCCCTAGGCCATTGTAGTTATTGGTTTCGAGTATCAGACTTGCGAAAATTTGGATCGTTTCTCAACCATTCCTAAACTTCAAACTCCCATATCTCGCGAACGGATTGACGAACTCGAGATATTCCTATTGCACATGAAAGCAGTAGCTCGCCCGATTACAACGCTATGTGTATTTTTCCCCTAGGCCATTGTAGTTATTGGTTTCGAGTATCAGACTTGCGAAAACATTGACGGTTTCTCAACCATTCCTTAAATTCAAACTCCCATATCTCGCGAACGGATTGACGAACTCGAGAATTTCCTGTTGCTTCTGAAACAGAAACTCGCCCGATTACAAAGGTATGTCTATTTTTCTCCTAGGCCTTTGTAGTTATTGGTTTCGAGTATCAGACTTGCGAAAATTTTGATGGTTTCTCAACCATTCCTTAACTTCAAACTTCCATGTCTCGCGAACGGATTGACGAACTCGAGAAATTCCTGTTGCATCTGAAACAGAAACTCGTCCGATTACAATGGTATGTGTATTTTTGCCCTAGGCCGTAGTAGTTATTGGTTTCGAGTATCACACTTGCGAAAATTTTGTTGGTTTCTCAACCATTCCTTAACTTCAAACTCCGATATCTCGCGAACGGTTGACGAATTCGAGAAATTCCTGTTGGATCTGAAAGTAGATACTCGGCCGATTACAATGGTGTGTGTACTTTTCCCCTAGGTCATTCCAGTTATTCGTTTCTATCATCAGAATTGCGAAAATTTTGATGGTTTCTCAACCATTCCTTAACTTCAAACACCCATATCACGCGAACGGATTGACATACTCGAGAAATTCCTGTTGCATCTGAAAGTAGAAACTCGCCCGATTACAAAGGTACGTGTATTTTTCCCCTAGGCCATAGTAGTTATTGGTTTCGAGTATCAGACTTGCGAAAATTGTGATGGTCTCTCAACCATTCCTTAACCTCAAACTCCCATATCTCGCGAACGGATTGACGAACTCGATTATTTCCTGTTGCATCTGAAAGTAGAAACTCGACCGATTAGAGTGGTGTGTGTACTTTTCCCCTAGGGCATTCCAGTTATTCGTTTCTAGCATCAGAATTGCGACAATTTTGATGGTTTCTCAACCATTCCTTAACTTCAAACACCCATATCACGCGAACGGATTGACATACTCGAGGAATTCCTGTTGCATCTGAAAGTGGAAACTCGCTACATTACAATGGTGTGTGTACTTTTCCCCTAGGTCATTCCAGTTATTCGTTTCTAGCATCGGAATTGCGTAAATTTTGATGGTTTCTCAACCATTCCTTACCTTCAAACACCCATATCTCGCGAACGGATTGACGAACTCGATTATTTCCTGTTGCTTCTGAAAGTAGAAACTCGACCGATTAGAGTGGTGTGTGTACTTTTCCCCTAGGGCATTCCAGTTATTCGTTTCTAGCATCAGAATTGCGACAATTTTGATGGTTTCTCAACCATTCCTTAACTTCAAACTCCCATATCTCGCGAACGGATTGACGAACACGAGAAATTCCGGTTGCATCTGGAAGAAGAAGCTCTCCCGATTACAACGGTATGTGTATTTTTGCCCTAAGCCTTTGTAGTTATTGGTTTCGAGTATCAGACTTGCGAAAACTTTGATGGTTTCTCAACCGTTCCTTAATTTCAAGCTCCCATATCTCGCGAACGGATTGACGAGCTGGAGAAATTCCTGTTGCATCTGAAAGTAGAAACTCGCCCGATTACAAAGGTATGCGTATTTTTCCCCTAGGCCTTTGTAGTTATTGGTTTCGAGTATCAGACTTGCGAAAATTTTGATGGTTTCTCAACCATTCCTTAACTTCAAACTCCCATATTACGCGAACGGATTGACCAACACGAGAAATTCCGGTTGCATCTGGAAGAAGAAACTCTCCCGATTACAACGGTATGTGTATTTTTCCCCTAAGTCTTTGTAGTTATTGGTTTCGAGTATCAGAATTGCGAAAATTTTGATGGTTTCTCAACCGTTCCTTAATTTCAAACTCCCATATCTCGCGAACGTATTTACGAACTCGATAAATTCCTGTTGCATCTGAAACCAGAAACTCGTCCGATTACAAAGGTATGTGTATTTTTGCCCTAGGCCATAGTAGTTATTGGTTTCGAGTATCAGACTTGCGAAAATATTGATGGTTTCTCAACCATTCCTTAACTTCAAACTCCCATATCTCGCGAACGGATTGAAGAACTCCATAAATTCCTGTTGCATCTGAAACCAGAAACTCGTCCGATTACAATGGTATGTGTATTTTTCCCCTAGGCCTTTGTAGTTATTGGTTTCGAGTATCAGACTTGCGAAAATTGTGATGGTTTCTCAACCATTCCTTAATTTCAACCTGCCATATCTCGCGAACGGATTAACGAACTCGAGAAATTCCTGTTGCATCTGAAACCAGAAACTCGTCCGCTTACAACGGTATGTGTATTTTTGCCCTAGGGCATAGTAGTTATTGGTTTCGAGTATCAGACTTGCGAAAATTTTGATGGTTTCTCAACCATTCCTTAACTTCAAACTCCCATATCTCGCGAACGGATTTACGAACTCGAGAAATTCCTGTTGCTTCTGAAAGTAGAAAGTCGCCCGTTTACATAGGTATGTGTATTTTTCCCCTAGGCCTTTGTAGTTATTGGTTTCACGTATCAGACTTGCGCAAATGTTGATGGTTTCTCAAGCGTTCCTTAACTTGAAACTCACATATCTCGCAAACGGATTGCCGAATCCGAGAAATTCCTGTTGCATCTGAAAGTAGAAACTCTCCCGATTACAACGGTGTGTGTATTTTTGCCATAGGCCATTGTAGTTAATGGTTTCGAGTATCAGACTTGCGAAAATTTTGATGGTTTCTCAACCATTCCTTAACTTCAAACTCCCATATCTCGCGAACGGATTGAGGAACTCGAGAAATTCCTGTTGCTTCTGAAAGTAGAAAGTCGCCCGTTCACATAGGTATGTTTATTTTTCCCCTAGGCCATTGTAGTTATTGGTTTCGAGTATCAGATTTGCGAAAATTTTGTTGGTTTCTCAACCATTCCTTAACTTCAAACTCCCATATGTCGCCAACGGCTGACGACCTCGAGAAATTCCTGTGGCATCAGAAACCAGAATCTCGCCCGATTACAAAGGTATGTGTATTTTTGCCCTAGGCCATTCCAGTTATTGGTTTCGAATATCAGACCAGCGAAAATTTTGATGGTTTCTCAACCATTCCTTACCTTCAAACACCCATATCTCGCGAACGGAATGACGAACTCGAGAAATTCCTGTTGTATCTGAAAGTAGAAACTCGACCGATTAGAATGGTGTGTCTACTTTTCCCCTAGGTCAATCCAGTTATTCGTTTCTAGCATCAGAATTGCTAAAATTTTGATGGTTTCTCAACCATTCCTTAACTTCAAACTCCCATATCTCGCGAACGGATTGCCGAACTCGAGAAATTCCTGTTGCATCTGAAAGTAGAAACTCGACCGATTACAAAGGTATGTGTATTTTTCCCCTAAGCCTTTGTAGTTCTTGGTTTCGAGTATCAGACTTGCGACAATTTTGAAGGTTTCTCAACCGTTCCTTAATTTCAAACTCCCATATCTCGCGGACGGATTGACGAACTCGAGGAATTCCTGTTGCATCTGAAAGTAGATACTCGCCCCATTACAATGGTGTGTGTACTTTTCCCCTAGGTCATTCGAGTTATTCGTTTGTAGCATCAGAATTGCGAAAATTTTGATGGTTTCTCAACCATTTCTTAATTTCAAACTCCCATGTCTCGCGAACGGATTGACGAACTCGAGAACTTCCTGTTGCATCTAAAAGCAGAAACTCGCCCGATTACAATGGTATTTGTATTTTTGCCCTAGGCCATAGCTGTCTTTGGTTTCGAGTATCAGACTTGCGAAAATTTTGATGGTTTCTCAACCATTCCTTAACTTCAAACTCCCATATCTCGCGGACGGATTGACGAACTCGATTATTTCCTGTTGCTTCTGAAAGTAGAAAGTCGACCGATTACAATGGTGTGTGTACTTTTCCCCTATGTCATTCCAGTTATTCGTTTCTAGCATCAGAATTGCGAAAATTTTGATGGTTTCTCAACAATTCCTTAACTTCAAACTACCATATCTCGCGAACGGATTGACGAACTCGAGAAAGTCCTATTGCATCTGAAAGTAGAAACTCGCCCGATTACAAAGGTATGTGCATTTTTCCCCTAGGCAATGGCAGTTATTGGTTTCGAGTATCAGACTTGCGAAATTTGTGATGGTTCCTCAATCATTCCTTAACTTCAAACTCCCATATCTCGCGAACGGATTGACAAACTCGAGAAATTCCTGTTGCATCTGAAACCAGAAACTCGTCCGATTACAATGGTATGTGTACTTTTCCCCTAGGCCATTCCAGTTATTGGTTTCGAGTATCACACTTGCGAAAATTTTGATGGTTTCTCAACCATTCCTTAACTTCAAACTCCCATATCTCGCGAACGGATTGACGAACTCGAGAAATTCCTGTTGCATCGGAAACTAGAAACTCGACCGATTACAAAGGTATGTGTATTTTTGCCCTAGGCCATAGTAGTTATTGGTTTCGAGTATCAGACTTGCGAAAATTTTGATGGTTTCTCAACCATTCTTTAACTTCAAACTCCGATAACTCGCGAACGGATTGGCGAACTCGAGAAGTTCCTGTCGCCTCTGAAAGTAGATACTTGCCCGATTACAATGGTGTGTGTACTTTTCCCCTAGGTCATTCCAGTTATTCGTTTCTAGCATCAGAATTGCGACAATCTTGAAGGTTTCTCAACCGTTCCTTAATTTCAAACTCCCATATCTCGCGGACGGATTGACGAACTCGAGGAATTCCTGTTGCATCTGAAAGTAGAAACTCGCCCCATTACAATGGTGTGTGTACTTTTCCCCTAGGTCATTCGAGTTATTCGTTTGTAGCATCAGAATTGCGAAAATTTTGATGGTTTCTCAACCATTTCTTAATTTCAAACTCCCATGTCTCGCGAACGGATTGACGAACTCGAGAACTTCCTGTTGCATCTAAAAGCAGAACCTCGCCCGATTACAATGGTATTTGTATTTTTGCCCTAGGCCATAGCAGTCATTGGTTTCGAGTATCAGACTTGCGAAAATTTTGATGGTTTCTCAACCATTCCTTAACTTCAAACTCCGATACCTCGCGAACGGATTGACGAACTCGAGAAATTCATGTTGCATCTGAACGTAGAAACTCGCCCGATTACAAAGGTATGTGTATTTTTCCCCTAGGCCATAGTAGTTATTGGTTTCGATTATCAGACTTCCGAAAATTGTGATGGTCTCACAACCATTCCTTAACTTCAAACTCCCATATCTCGCGAACGGATTGACGAACTCGAGGAATTCCTGTTGCATCTGAAATTAGAAACTCGCCCCATTACAATGGTGTGTGTACTTTTCCCCTAGGCCATTCCAGTTATTGGTTTCGAGTATCACACTTGCGAAAATTTTGATGGTTTCTCAACCATTCCTTAACTTCAAACTCCCATATCTCGCGAACGGATTGCCGAACTCGAGAAATTCCTGTTGCATCTGAAAGTAGGAACTCGACCGATTACAAAGGTATGTGTATTTTTCCCCTAAGCCTTTGTAGTTCTTGGTTTCGAGTATCAGACTTGCGACAATTTTGAAGGTTTCTCAACCGTTCCTTAATTTCAAACTCCCATATCTCGCGGACGGATTGACGAACTCGATTATTTCCTGTTGCTTCTGAAAGTAGAAAGTCGACCGATTACAATGGTGTGTGTACTTTTCCCCTATGTCATTCCAGTTATTCGTTTCTAGCATCAGAATTGCGAAAATTTTGATGGTTTCTCAACAATTCCTTAACTTCAAACTACCATATCTCGCGAACGGATTGACGAACTCGAGAAAGTCCTATTGCATCTGAAAGTAGAAACTCGCCCGATTACAAAGGTATGTGCATTTTTCCCCTAGGCAATGGCAGTTATTGGTTTCGAGTATCAGACTTGCGAAATTTGTGATGGTTTCTCAATCATTCCTTAACTTCAAACTCCCATATCTCGCGAACGGATTGACGAACTCGAGAAATTCCTGTTGCATCTGAAACCAGAAACTCGTCCGATTACAATGGTATGTGTACTTTTCCCCTAGGCCATTCCAGTTATTGGTTTCGAGTATCACACTTGCGAAAATTTTGATGGTTTCTCAACCATTCCTTAACTTCAAACTCCCATATCTCGCGAACGGATTGACGAACTCGAGAAATTCCTGTTGCATCGGAAACTAGAAACTCGACCGATTACAAAGGTATGTGTATTTTTGCCCTAGGCCACAGTAGTTATTGGTTTCGAGTATCAGACTTGCGAAAATTTTGATGGTTTCTCAACCATTCTTTAACTTCAAACTCCGATAACTCGCGAACGGATTGGCGAACTCGAGAAGTTCCTGTCGCCTCTGAAAGTAGATACTTGCCCGATTACAATGGTGTGTGTACTTTTCCCCTAGGTCATTCCAGTTATTCGTTTCTAGCATCAGAATTGCGAAAATTTTGATGGTTTCTCAACCATTCCTTAACTTCTAACTCCTATATCTCGCGAACGGATTGACGAACTCGAGAAATTCCTGTTGCATATGAAAGTAGAAACTTGCCCGATTACAACGGTGTGTGTACTTTTCCCCTAGGCCGTTCCAGTTATTGGTTTCGGGTATCAGACTTGCGAAAATTTTGATGGTTTCTCAACCATTCCTTAACTTCAAACTCCCATATCTCACGAACGGATTGACGAGCTCGAGAAATTCCTGTTGCATCTGAAAGTAGATACTCGCCCGATTACAAAGGTATGTGTAGTTTTCCCCTAGGCCTTTGTAGTTATTGGTTTCGATTATCAGACTTGCGAAAATTTTGACGGTTTCACAACCATTCCTTAACTTCAAACTCCGATACCTCGCGAACGGCTTGGCGAACTCGAGAAATTCCTGTTGCATTTGAAAGTAGAAACTTGCCCCATTACAATGGTGTGTGTACTCTTCCCCTAGGCCGTTCCAGTTATTGTTTTCGAGTATCAGACTTGCGAAAATTTTGACGGTTTCACAACCACTCCTTAACTTCAAACTCCGATACCTCGCGAACGGCTTGGCGAACTCGAGAAATTTCTGTTGCATTTGAAAGTAGAAACTTGCCCCATTACAATGGTGTGTGTACTCTTCCCCTAGGCCGTTCCAGTTATTGGTTTCGAGTATCAGACTTGCGAAAATTCTGATGGTTTCTCAACCATTCCTTAACTTCAAACTCCCATATCTCGCGAACGGATTGACGAGCTCGAGAAATTCCTGTTGCATCTGAAAGTAGAAACTTGCCCGATTACAAAGGTATGTGCATTTTTCCCCTAGGCAATGGTAGTTATTGGTTTCGAGTATCAGACTTGCGAAATTTGTGATGGTTTCTCAACCATTCCTTAACTTCAAACTCCCATATGTCGCGAACGGCTGACGAACTCGAGAAATTCCTGTTGCATCTGAAACCAGAAACTCGTCCGATCACAACGGTATGTGTATTTTTGCTCTAGGCCATAGTAGTTATTGGTTTCGAGTATCAGACTTGCGAAAATTTTGATGGTTTCTCAACCATTCCTTAACTTCAAACTCCCATATCTCGCGAACGGATTGACGAATTCGAGAAATTCCTATTGCATCTGAAAGTAGAAACTCGCCCGATTACAAAAGTATGTGCATTTTTCCCCTAGGCAATGGTAGTTATTGGTTTCGAGTATCAGACTTGCGAAATTTGTGATGGTTTCTCAACCATTCCTTAACTTCAAACTCCCATATCTCGCGAACGGATTGACGAAATCTAGAAATTCCTGTTGCATCTGAAACCAGAAACTCTTCCGATTACAACAGTGTGTGTATTTTTGCCCTAGGCCATAGTAGTTATTGGTTTCGAGTATCAGACTTGCGAAAATTGTGATGGTCTCTCAACCATTCCTTAACTTCAAACTCTCATATCTCGCGAACGGATTGAAGAGCTCGAGAAATTCCTGTTGCATTTGAAAGTAGAAACTTGCCCGATTACAATGGTGTGTGTAATTTTCCCCTAGGCCGTTCCAGGTATTGGTTTCGAGTACCAGACTTGCGAAAATTGTAATGGTTTCTCAACCATTCCTCAATTTCAAACACCCATATTACGCGAACGTATTGACGAACACGAGAAATTGCGGTTGCATCTGGAAGAAGAAACTCTCCCGATTACAAGGGTATGTGTATTTTTCCCCTAAGTCTTTGTAGTTATTGGTTTCGAGTATCAGACTTGCGAAAATATTGATGGTTTCTCAACCATTCCTTAACTTCAAACTCCCATATCTCGCGAACGGATTGACGAACTCGAGAAATTCCTGTTGCATCTGAAAGTAGAAACTCGCCTGATTACAAAGGTATGTGTATTTTTCCCCTAGGCCATAGTAGTTATTGGTTTCGAGTATCAGACTTGCGAAAATTATGATGGCCTCTCAACCATTCCCTAACTTCAAACTCCCATATCTCGCGAACGGATTGACGAGCTCCAGGAATTCCTGTTGCATCTGAAAGTAAAAACTCGCCCCATTACAATGGGGTGTGTACTTTTCCCCTAGGCCATAGTAGTTATGGGTTTCGAGTATCAGACTTGCGAAAATTTTGATGGTTTGTCAACCATTCCCTAACTTCAAACTCCCATATCTCGCGAACGGATTGACGAGCTCGAGAAATTCCTGTTGCATCTGAAAGTAGAAACTCGCCCGATTACAACGGTATGTGGATTTTTGCCCTAGGCCATAGTAGTTATTGGTTTCGAGTATCAGACTTGCGAAAATATTGATGGTTTCTCAACCATTCCTTAACTTCAAACTCCCATATCTCACGAACGTATTGACGAACACGAGAAATTCCGGTTGCATCTGGAAGAAGAAACTCTCCCGATTACAACGGTATGTGTATTTTTCCCCTAAGTCTTTGTAGTTATTGGTTTCGAGTATCAGACTTGCGAAAATTTTGATGGTTTCTCAACCGTTCCTTAACTTCAAAGTCCCATATCTCGCGAACGGATTGACGAGCTCGAGAAATTCCTGTTGCATTTGAAAGTAGAAACTCGCCCCATTACAATGGTGTGTGTACTTTTCCCCTAGGCCGTTCCAGTTATTGGTTTCGATTACCAGACTTGCGAAAATTTTGATGGTTTCTCAACCATTCCTTAACTTCAAAGTCCCATATCTCGCGAACGGATTGACGAGCTCGAGAAATTCCTGTTGCATTTGAAAGTAGAAACTTGCCCGATTACAATGGTGTGTGTACTTTTCCCCTAGGCCGTTCCAGTTATTGGTTTCGAGTATCAGACTTGCGAAAATTTTGATGGTTTCTCCACCATTCCTTAACTTCAAACTCCCATATCTCGCGAACGGATTGACGAGCTCGAGAAATTCCTGTTGCATCTGAAAGTAGAAACTCGCCCGATTACAACGGTATGTGTATTTTTGCCCTAGGCCATAGTAGTTATTGGTTTCGAGTATCAGACTTGCGAAAATATTGATGGTTTCTCAACCATTCCTTAACTTCAAACTCCCATATCTCACGAACGTATTGACGAACACGAGAAATTCCGGTTGCATCTGGAAGAAGAAACTCTCCCGATTACAACGGTATGTGTATTTTTCCCCTAAGTCTTTGTAGTTATTGGTTTCGAGTATCAGACTTGCGAAAATTTTGATGGTTTCTCAACCGTTCCTTAATTTCAAACTCCCATATCTCGCGAACGGATTTACGAACTCGATATATTCCTGTTGCATCTGAAACCAGAAACTCGTCCGATTACAAAGGTATGTGTATTTTTGCCCCAGGCCATAGTAGTTATTGGTTTCGAGTATCAGACTTGCGAAAATATTGATGGTTTCTCAACCATTCCTTAACTTCAAACTCCCATATCTCGCGAACGGATTGAAGAACTCGATAAATTCCTGTTGCATCTGAAAACAGAAACTCGTCCGATTACAACGATATGTGTATTTTTGCCCTAGGCCATAGTAGTTATTGGTTTCGAGTATCAGACTTGCGAAAATATTGATGGTTTCTCAACCATTCCTTAACTTCAAACTCCCATATCTCGCGAACGGATTGAAGAACTCGAGAATTTCCTATTGCATCTGAAATCAAAAACTCGCCCGATTACAACGGTATGTTTATTTTTGCCCTTAGCCATAGTAGCTATTGGTTTCGAGTATCAGACTTGCGAAAATTTTGGTGGTTTCTCAATTATTCCTTAACTTCAAACTCCCATATCTCGCGCCCGGATTGACGAACTAGATTATTTCCTGTTGCATCTGAAAGTAGAAAGTCGACCGATTACAATGGTGTGTGTACTTTTCCCCTAGGTCAGTCCAGTTATTCGTTTCTAGCATCAGAATTGCGATAATTTTGATGGTTTCTCAACCATTCCTTAACTTCAAACTCCCATATCTCGCGAACGGATTGACGAACTCGAGAAATTCCTGTTGCATCTGAAAGTAGAAACTCGCCTGATTACAGAGGTATGTGTATTTTTCCCCTAGGCCATAGTAGTTATTGGTTTCGAGTATCAGACTTGCGAAAATTATGATGGCCTCTCAACCATTCCCTAACTTCAAACTCCCATATCTCGCGAACGGATTGACGAGCTCGAGGAATTCCTGTTGCATCTGAAAGTAGAAACTCGCCCCATTACAATGATGTGTGTACTTTTCCCCTAGGCCATAGTAGTTATTGGTTTCGAGTATCAGACTTGCGAAAATTTTGACGGTTTCTCAACCATTCCTTAACTTCAAACTCCCATATCTCGCGAACGGATTGACGAACTCGAGAAATTCCTGTTGCATCTGAAAGTAGAAACTCGCCCGATTACAACGGTATGTGTATTTTTTCCCTAGGCCATTCCTGTTATTGGTTTCGAGTATCACACTTGCGAATATTTTGATGGTTTCTCAACCATTCTTTAACTTCAAACTCCAATATCTCGCGAACGGATTGACGAATTCGACAAATTCCTGTTGCATTTGAAAGTATAAACTCGCCCGGTTACAAAGGTATGTGTATTTTTGCCCTAGGCCATAGTAGTTATTGGTTTCGAGTATCAGACTTGCGAAAATTGTGATGGTCTCTCAACCATTCCTTAACTTCAAACTCCCATATCTCGCGAACGGATTGACGAGCTCGAGAAATTCCTGTTGCATTTGAAAGTAGAAACTTGCCCGATTACAATGGTGTGTGTAATTTTCCCCTAGACCGTTCCAGTTATTGGTTTCGAGTACCAGACTTGCGAAAATTGTAATGGTTTCTCAACCATTCCTCAATTTCAAACTCCCATATTACGCGAACGTATTGACGAACACGAGAAATTGCGGTTGCATCTGGAAGAAGAAACTCTCCCGATTACAAGGGTATGTGTATTTTTCCCCTAAGTCTTTGTAGTTATTGGTTTCGAGTATCAGACTTGCGAAAATTTTGATGGTTTCTCAACCGTTCCTTAATTTCAAACTCCCATATCTCGCGAACGGATTTACGAACTCGATAAATTCCTGTTGCATCTGAAACCAGAAACTCGTCCGATTACAAAGGTATGTGTATTTTTGCCCTAGGCCATAGTAGTTATTGGTTTCGAGTATCAGACTTGCGAAAATATTGATGGTTTCTCAACCATTCCTTAACTTCGAACTCCCATATCTCGCGAACGGATTGAAGAACTCGATAAATTCCTGTTGCATCTGAAACCAGAAACTCGTCCGATTACAACGATATGTGTATTATTGCCCTAGGCCATAGTAGTTATTGGTTTCGAGTATCAGACTTGCGAAAATATTGATGGTTTCTCAACCATTCCTTCACTTCAAACTCCCATATCTCGCGAACGGATTGAAGAACTCGAGAATTTCCTATTGCATCTGAAAGCAAGAACTCGCCCGATTACAACGGTATGTGTATTTTTGCCCTTGGCCATAGTAGTTATTGGTTTCGAGTATCAGACTTGCGAAAATTTTGGTGGTTTCTCAATTATTCCTTAACTTCAAACTCCCATATCTCGCGACCGGATTGACGAACTCGATTATTTCCTGTTGCATCTGAAAGTAGAAAGTCGACCGATTACAATGGTGTGTGTACTTTTCCCCTAGGTCAGTCCAGTTATTCGTTTCTAGCATCAGAATTGCGAAAATTTTGATGGTTTCTCAACCATTCCTTAACTTCATACTCCCATATCTCGCGAACGGATTGACGAACTCCAGAAATTCCTGTTGCATCTGAAAGTAGAAACTCGCCTGATTACAAAGGTATGTGTATTTTTCCCCTAGGCCATAGTAGTTATTGATTTCGTGTATCAGACTTGCGAAAATTATGATGGCCTCTCAACCAATCCTTAACTTCAAACTCCCATATCTCGCGAACGGATTGACGAGCCCGAGGAATCCCTGTTGCATCTGAAAGTAGAAACTCGCCGCATTACAATGGTGTGTGTACTTTTTCCCTAGGCCATAGTAGTTATTGCTTTCGAGTATCAGACTTTCGAAAATTTTGATGATTTGTCAACCATTCCTTAACTTCAAACTCCCATATCTCGCGAACGGATTGACGAACTCGAGAAATTCCTGTTGCATCTGAAAGTAGAAACTCGCCCCATTACAATGGTGTGTGTACTTTTCCCCTGGGCCATTCCAGTTATTGGTTTCGAGTATCAGACTTCCGAAAATTATGATGGTTCCTCAACCGTTCCTTAATTTCAAACTCCCATATCTCGCGAACGGATTGACGATCTCGAGAAATTCCTGTTGCATCTGAAAGCACAAACTCGTCCGATTACAACGATATGTGTATTTTTGCCCTAGGCCATATCAGTTATTGGTTTCGAGTATCAGACTTGCGAAAATATTGATGGTTTCTCAACCATTCCTTAACTTCAAACTCCCATATCTCGCGAACGGATTGACGAACTCCAGAAATTCCTGTTGCATCTGAAAGTAGAAACTCGCCAGATTACAACGGTATGTGTATTTTTGCCCTAGGCCATAGTAGTTATTGGTTTCGAGTATCAGACTTGCGAAAATTTAGATGATTTCTCAAGCATTCCTTAACTTCAAACTCCCATGTCTCGCGAACGTATTGACGAACTCGATTATTTCCTGTTGCATCTGAAAGTAGAAACCCGCCCAATTACAAAGGTATGTGTATTTTTCCCCTAGGCCTTTGTAGTTATTGGTTTCGAGTATCAGACTTGCGAAAATTTTGATGGTTTCTCAACCATTCCTTAACTTCAAACTCCCATATCTCGCGAACGGATTAACGAACTCCAGAAATTCCTGTTGCATCTGAAAGTAGAATCTCGCCCGATTACAAAGGTATGTGTATTTTTGCCCTAGGCCATTCCAGTTATTGGTTTCGAATATCAGACCAGCGAAAATTTTGATGGTTTCTCAACCGTTCCTTAATTTCAAACTCCCATATCTCGCGAACGGATTTACGAACTCGAGAAATTCCTGTTGCATCTGGAAGAAGAAACTCTCCCGATTACAAGGGTATGTGCATTTTTCCCCTAAGTCTTTGTAGTTATTGGTTTCGAGTATCAGACTTGCGAAAATTTTGATGGTTTCTCAACCGTTCCTTAATTTCAAACTCCCATATCTCGCGAACGGATTTACGAACTCGATAAATTCCTGTTGCATCTGAAACCAGAAACTCGTCCGATTACAAAGGTATGTGTATTTTTGCCCTAGGCCATAGTAGTTATTGGTTTCGAGTATCAGACTTGCGAAAATATTGATGGTTTCTCAACCATTCCTTAACTTCAAACTCCCATATCTCGCGAACGGATTGACGAACTCGAGAAATTCCTGTTGCATCTGAAAGTAGAAACTCGCCTGATTACAAAGGTATGTGTATTTTTCCCCTAGGCCATAGTAGTTATTGGTTTCGAGTATCAGACTTGCGAAAATTATGATGGCCTCTCAACCATTCCTTAACTTCAAACTCCCATATCTCGCGAACGGATTGACGAGCTCGAGGAATTCCTGTTGCATCTGAAAGTAGAAACTCGCCGCATTACAATGGTGTGTGTACTTTTCCCCTAGGCCATAGTAGTTATTGCTTTCGAGTATCAGACTTGCGAAAATTTTGATGGTTTGTCAACCATTCCTTAACTTCAAACTCCCATATCTCGCGAACGGATTGACGAACTCGAGAAATTCCTGTTGCATCTGAAAGTAGAAACTCGCCCCATTACAATGGTGTGTGTACTTTTCCCCTAGGCCATTCCAGTTATTGGTTTCGAGTATCAGACTTGCGAAAATTTTGATGATTTCTCAAGCATTCCTTAACTTCAAACTCCCATATCTCGCGAACGGATTGACGAACTCGATTATTTCCTGTTGCATCTGAAAGTGGAAACCCGCCCAATTACAAAGGTATGTGTATTTTTCCCCTAGGCCACAGTAGTTATTGGTTTCGAGTATCAGACTTGCGAAAATTTTGATGGTTTCTCAACCGTTCCTTAATTTCAAACTCCCATATCTCGCGAACGGATTGACGAACTCGAGAAATTCCTGTTGCTTCTGAAAGTAGAAACTCGCCCGATTACAAAGGTATGTGTATTTTTCCCCTAGGCCTTTGTAGTTATTGGTTTCGAGTATCAGACTTGCGAAAATTTTGATGGTTTCTCAAGCATTCCTTAACTTCAAACTCCAATATATATCGCGACCGGATTGACGAACTCGATTATTTCCTGCTGCATCTGAAAGTAGAAACTCGACCGATTACAATGGTGTGTGTACTTTTCCCCTAGGTCATTCCAGTTATTCGTTTCTAGCATCGGATTTGCCAAAATTTTGATGGTTTCTCAACCATTCCTTAAATTCAAACTCCCATATCTCACGAACGGATTGACGAACTCGAGAAATTCCTGTTGCTTCTGAAAGTTGAAAGTAGCCCGTTTACATAGGTATGTGTATTTTTCCCCTAGGCCATAGTAGTTATTGGTTTCGAGTATCAGACTTGCGAAAATTTTGATGGTTTCTCAAGCATTCCTTAACATCAAACTCCCATATCTCGGGAACGGATTGACGAACTCGATTATTTCCTGTTGCATCTGAAAGTAGAAACTCGACCGATTACAATGGTGTGTGTACGTTTCCCCTAGGTCATTGCAGTTATTCGTTTCAAGCATCGGAATTGCCAAAATTTTGATGGTTTCTCAAGCATTCCTTAACTTCAAACTCCCATATCTCGCGAACGGAATGACGAACTCGAGAAATTCCTGTTGCTTCTGAAAGTAGAAAGTCGCCCGTTTACATAGGTATGTGTATTTCTGCCCTAGGCCATAGTAGTTATTTGTTTCGAGTATCAGACTTGCGAAAATTTTGTTGGTTTCTCAACCATTCCTTAATTTCAAATTCCCATGCCTCGCGAAAGGATTGACGAACTCGAGAAATTCCTGTTGCATCTGAAAGTAGAAACTCGTCCGATTACAACGGTATGTGTATTTTTGCCCTAGGCCATAGTAGTTATTGGTTTCGAGTATCAGACTTGCGAAAATATTGATGGTTTCTCAACCATTCCTTAACTTCAAACTCCCATATCTAGCGAACGGATTGAAGAACTCGAGAATTTCCTATTGCATCTGAAAGCAAAAACTCGCCCGATTACAACGGTATGTGTATTTTTGCCCTTGGCCATAGTAGTTATTGGTTTCGAGTATCAGACTTGCGAAAATTTTGGTGGTTTCTCAATTATTCCTTAACTTCAAACTCCCATATCTCGGGAACGGATTGACGAACTCGATTATTTCCTGTTGCATCTGAAAGTAGAAACTCGACCGATTACAATGGTGTGTGTACTTTTCCCCTAGGTCATTCCAGTTATTCGTTTCTAGCATCGGAATTGCCAAAATTTTGATGGTTTCTCAACCATTCCTTAACTTCAAACTCCCATATCTCGCGAACGGATTGACGAACTCGAGAAATTCCTGTTGCTTCTGAAAGTAGAAAGTCGCCCGTTTACATAGGTATGTTTATTTTTCCCCTAGGCCATTGTAGTTATTGGTTTCGAGTATCAGACTTGCGAAAATTTTGATGGTTTCTCAAGCATTCCTTAACATCAAACTCTCATATCTCGGGAACGGATTGACGAACTCGATTATTTCCTGTTGCATCTGAAAGTAGAAACTCGACCGATTACAATGGTGTGTGTACGTTTCCCCTAGGTCTTTCCAGTTATTCGTTTCAAGCATCGGAATTGCCAAAATTTGGATGGTTTCTCAACCATTCCTTAAATTCAAACTCCCATATCTCGCGAACGGATTGACGAACTCGAGAAATTCCTGTTGCTTCTGAAAGTAGAAAGTCGCCCGTTTACATAGGTATGTTTATTTTTCCCCTAGGTCATAGTAGTTATTGGTTTCGAGTATCAGACATGCGAAAATATTGATGGTTTCTCAACCATTCCTTAACTTCAAACTCCCATATCTCGCGAACGGATTAAAGAACTCGATAAATTCCTGTTGCATCTGAAACCAGAAACTCGTCCGATTACAACGGTATGTGTATTTTTGCCCTAGGCCATAGTAGTTATTGGTTTCGAGTATCAGACTTGCGAAAATATTGATGGTTTCTCAACCATTCCTTAACTTCAAACTCCCATATCTCGCGAACGGATTGAAGAACTCGAGAATTTCCTATTGCATCTGAAAGCAAAAACTCGCCCGATTACAACGGTATGTGTATTTTTGCCCCTGGCCATAGTAGTTATTGGTTTCGTGTATCAGACTTGCGAAAATTTTGGTGGTTTCTCAATTATTCCTTAACTTCAAACTCCCATATCTCGCGACCGGATTGACGAACTCGATTATTTCCTGTTGCATCTGAAAGTAGAAAGTCGACCGATTACAATGGTGTGTGTACTTTTCCCCAAGGTCATTCCAGTTATTCGTTTCTAGCATCGGAATTGCCAAAATTTTGATGGTTTCTCAACCATTCCTTAACTTCAAACTCCCATATCTCGCGAACGGATTGACGAACTCGAGAAATTCCTGTTGCTTCTGAAAGTAGAAACTCGCCCGATTACAAAGGTATGTGTATTTTTCCCCTAGGCCTTTGTAGTTATTGGTTTCGAGTATCAGACTTGCGAAAATTATGATGGCCTCTCAACCAATCCTTAACTTCAAACTCCCATATCTCGCGAACGGATTGACGAGCCCGAGGAATCCCTGTTGCATCTGAAAGTAGAAACTCGCCGCATTACAATGGTGTGTGTACTTTTTCCCTAGGCCATAGTAGTTATTGCTTTCGAGTATCAGACTTTCGAAAATTTTGATGATTTGTCAACCATTCCTTAACTTCAAACTCCCATATCTCGCGAACGGATTGACGAACTCGAGAAATTCCTGTTGCATCTGAAAGTAGAAACTCGCCCCATTACAATGGTGTGTGTACTTTTCCCCTGGGCCATTCCAGTTATTGGTTTCGAGTATCAGACTTCCGAAAATTATGATGGTTCCTCAACCGTTCCTTAATTTCAAACTCCCATATCTCGCGAACGGATTGACGATCTCGAGAAATTCCTGTTGCATCTGAAAGCACAAACTCGTCCGATTACAACGATATGTGTATTTTTGCCCTAGGCCATATCAGTTATTGGTTTCGAGTATCAGACTTGCGAAAATATTGATGGTTTCTCAACCATTCCTTAACTTCAAACTCCCATATCTCGCGAACGGATTGACGAACTCCAGAAATTCCTGTTGCATCTGAAAGTAGAAACTCGCCAGATTACAACGGTATGTGTATTTTTGCCCTAGGCCATAGTAGTTATTGGTTTCGAGTATCAGACTTGCGAAAATTTAGATGATTTCTCAAGCATTCCTTAACTTCAAACTCCCATATCTCGCGAACGGATTGACGAACTCGAGAAATTCCTGTTGCTTCTGAAAGTAGAAACTCGCCCGATTACAAAGGTATGTGTATTTTTCCCCTAGGCCTTTGTAGTTATTGGTTTCGAGTATCAGACTTGCGAAAATTTTGATGGTTTCTCAACCATTCCTTAACTTCAAACTCCCATATCTCGCGAACGGATTAACGAACTCCAGAAATTCCTGTTGCATCTGAAAGTAGAATCTCGCCCGATTACAAAGGTATGTGTATTTTTGCCCTAGGCCATTCCAGTTATTGGTTTCGAATATCAGACCAGCGAAAATTTTGATGGTTTCTCAACCGTTCCTTAATTTCAAACTCCCATATCTCGCGAACGGATTTACGAACTCGAGAAATTCCTGTTGCATCTGGAAGAAGAAACTCTCCCGATTACAAGGGTATGTGCATTTTTCCCCTAAGTCTTTGTAGTTATTGGTTTCGAGTATCAGACTTGCGAAAATTTTGATGGTTTCTCAACCGTTCCTTAATTTCAAACTCCCATATCTCGCGAACGGATTTACGAACTCGATAAATTCCTGTTGCATCTGAAACCAGAAACTCGTCCGATTACAAAGGTATGTGTATTTTTGCCCTAGGCCATAGTAGTTATTGGTTTCGAGTATCAGACTTGCGAAAATATTGATGGTTTCTCAACCATTCCTTAACTTCAAACTCCCATATCTCGCGAACGGATTGAAGAACTCGATAAATTCCTGTTGCATCTGAAACCAGAAACTCGTCCGATTACAACGATATGTGTATTTTTGCCCTAGGCCATAGTAGTTATTGGTTTCGAGTATCAGACTTGCGAAAATATTGATGGTTTCTCAACCATTCCTTAACTTCAAACTCCCATATCTCGCGAACGGATTGAAGAACTCGAGAATTTCCTATTGCATCTGAAAGCAAAACTCGCCCGATTACAACGGTATGTGTATTTTTGCCCTTGGCCATAGTAGTTATTGGTTACGAGTATCAGACTTGCGAAAATTTTGGTGGTTTCTCAATTATTCCTTAACTTCAAACTCCCATATCTCGCGACCGGATTGACGAACTCGATTATTTCCTGTTGCATCTGAAAGTAGAAGGTCGACCGATTACAATGGTGTGTGTACTTTTCCCCTAGGTCAGTCCAGTTATTCGTTTCTAGCATCAGAATTGCGAAAATTTTGATGGTTTCTCAACCATTCCTTAACTTCAAACTCCCATATCTCGCGAACGGATTGACGAACTCGAGAAATTCCTGTTGCATCTGAAAGTAGAAACTCGCCTGATTACAAAGGTATGTGTATTTTTCCCCTAGGCCATAGTAGTTATTGGTTTCGAGTATCAGACTTGCGAAAATTATGATGGCCTCTCAACCATTCCTTAACTTCAAACTCCCATATCTCGCGAACGGATTGACGAGCTCGAGGAATTCCTGTTGCATCTGAAAGTAGAAACTCGCCGCATTACAATGGTGTGTGTACTTTTCCCCTAGGCCATAGTAGTTATTGCTTTCGAGTATCAGACTTGCGAAAATTTTGATGGTTTGTCAACCATTCCTTAACTTCAAACTCCCATATCTCGCGAACGGATTGACGAACTCGAGAAATTCCTGTTGCATCTGAAAGTAGAAACTCGCCCCATTACAATGGTGTGTGTACTTTTCCCCTAGGCCATTCCAGTTATTGGTTTCGAGTATCAGACTTGCGAAAATTTTGATGATTTCTCAAGCATTCCTTAACTTCAAACTCCCATATCTCGCGAACGGATTGACGAACTCGATTATTTCCTGTTGCATCTGAAAGTGGAAACCCGCCCAATTACAAAGGTATGTGTATTTTTCCCCTAGGCCACAGTAGTTATTGGTTTCGAGTATCAGACTTGCGAAAATTTTGATGGTTTCTCAACCGTTCCTTAATTTCAAACTCCCATATCTCGCGAACGGATTGACGAACTCGAGAAATTCCTGTTGCTTCTGAAAGTAGAAACTCGCCCGATTACAAAGGTATGTGTATTTTTCCCCTAGGCCTTTGTAGTTATTGGTTTCGAGTATCAGACTTGCGAAAATTTTGATGGTTTCTCAAGCATTCCTTAACTTCAAACTCCAATATATATCGCGACCGGATTGACGAACTCGATTATTTCCTGCTGCATCTGAAAGTAGAAACTCGACCGATTACAATGGTGTGTGTACTTTTCCCCTAGGTCATTCCAGTTATTCGTTTCTAGCATCGGATTTGCCAAAATTTTGATGGTTTCTCAACCATTCCTTAAATTCAAACTCCCATATCTCACGAACGGATTGACGAACTCGAGAAATTCCTGTTGCTTCTGAAAGTTGAAAGTAGCCCGTTTACATAGGTATGTGTATTTTTCCCCTAGGCCATAGTAGTTATTGGTTTCGAGTATCAGACTTGCGAAAATTTTGATGGTTTCTCAAGCATTCCTTAACTTCAAACTCCAATATATATCGCGACCGGATTGACGAACTCGATTATTTCCTGCTGCATCTGAAAGTAGAAACTCGACCGATTACAATGGTGTGTGTACTTTTCCCCTAGGTCATTCCAGTTATTCGTTTCTAGCATCGGATTTGCCAAAATTTTGATGGTTTCTCAACCATTCCTTAATTTCAAATTCCCATGCCTCGCGAACGGATTGACGAACTCGAGAAATTCCTGTTGCATCTGAAAGTAGAAACTCGTCCGATTACAACGGTATGTGTATTTTTGCCCTAGGCCATAGTAGTTATTGGTTTCGAGTATCAGACTTGCGAAAATATTGATGGTTTCTCAACCATTCCTTAACTTCAAACTCCCATATCTAGCGAACGGATTGAAGAACTCGAGAATTTCCTATTGCATCTGAAAGCAAAAACTCGCCCGATTACAACGGTATGTGTATTTTTGCCCTTGGCCATAGTAGTTATTGGTTTCGAGTATCAGACTTGCGAAAATTTTGGTGGTTTCTCAATTATTCCTTAACTTCAAACTCCCATATCTCGGGAACGGATTGACGAACTCGATTATTTCCTGTTGCATCTGAAAGTAGAAACTCGACCGATTACAATGGTGTGTGTACTTTTCCCCTAGGTCATTCCAGTTATTCGTTTCTAGCATCGGAATTGCCAAAATTTTGATGGTTTCTCAACCATTCCTTAACTTCAAACTCCCATATCTCGCGAACGGATTGACGAACTCGAGAAATTCCTGTTGCTTCTGAAAGTAGAAAGTCGCCCGTTTACATAGGTATGTTTATTTTTCCCCTAGGCCATTGTAGTTATTGGTTTCGAGTATCAGACTTGCGAAAATTTTGATGGTTTCTCAAGCATTCCTTAACATCAAACTCTCATATCTCGGGAACGGATTGACGAACTCGATTATTTCCTGTTGCATCTGAAAGTAGAAACTCGACCGATTACAATGGTGTGTGTACGTTTCCCCTAGGTCTTTCCAGTTATTCGTTTCAAGCATCGGAATTGCCAAAATTTGGATGGTTTCTCAACCATTCCTTAAATTCAAACTCCCATATCTCGCGAACGGATTGACGAACTCGAGAAATTCCTGTTGCTTCTGAAAGTAGAAAGTCGCCCGTTTACATAGGTATGTTTATTTTTCCCCTAGGTCATAGTAGTTATTGGTTTCGAGTATCAGACATGCGAAAATATTGATGGTTTCTCAACCATTCCTTAACTTCAAACTCCCATATCTCGCGAACGGATTAAAGAACTCGATAAATTCCTGTTGCATCTGAAACCAGAAACTCGTCCGATTACAACGGTATGTGTATTTTTGCCCTAGGCCATAGTAGTTATTGGTTTCGAGTATCAGACTTGCGAAAATATTGATGGTTTCTCAACCATTCCTTAACTTCAAACTCCCATATCTCGCGAACGGATTGAAGAACTCGAGAATTTCCTATTGCATCTGAAAGCAAAAACTCGCCCGATTACAACGGTATGTGTATTTTTGCCCCTGGCCATAGTAGTTATTGGTTTCGTGTATCAGACTTGCGAAAATTTTGGTGGTTTCTCAATTATTCCTTAACTTCAAACTCCCATATCTCGCGACCGGATTGACGAACTCGATTATTTCCTGTTGCATCTGAAAGTAGAAAGTCGACCGATTACAATGGTGTGTGTACTTTTCCCCAAGGTCATTCCAGTTATTCGTTTCTAGCATCGGAATTGCCAAAATTTTGATGGTTTCTCAACCATTCCTTAACTTCAAACTCCCATATCTCGCGAACGGATTGACGAACTCGAGAAATTCCTGTTGCTTCTGAAAGTAGAAACTCGCCCGATTACAAAGGTATGTGTATTTTTCCCCTAGGCCTTTGTAGTTATTGGTTTCGAGTATCAGACTTGCGAAAATTATGATGGCCTCTCAACCAATCCTTAACTTCAAACTCCCATATCTCGCGAACGGATTGACGAGCCCGAGGAATCCCTGTTGCATCTGAAAGTAGAAACTCGCCGCATTACAATGGTGTGTGTACTTTTTCCCTAGGCCATAGTAGTTATTGCTTTCGAGTATCAGACTTTCGAAAATTTTGATGATTTGTCAACCATTCCTTAACTTCAAACTCCCATATCTCGCGAACGGATTGACGAACTCGAGAAATTCCTGTTGCATCTGAAAGTAGAAACTCGCCCCATTACAATGGTGTGTGTACTTTTCCCCTGGGCCATTCCAGTTATTGGTTTCGAGTATCAGACTTCCGAAAATTATGATGGTTCCTCAACCGTTCCTTAATTTCAAACTCCCATATCTCGCGAACGGATTGACGATCTCGAGAAATTCCTGTTGCATCTGAAAGCACAAACTCGTCCGATTACAACGATATGTGTATTTTTGCCCTAGGCCATATCAGTTATTGGTTTCGAGTATCAGACTTGCGAAAATATTGATGGTTTCTCAACCATTCCTTAACTTCAAACTCCCATATCTCGCGAACGGATTGACGAACTCCAGAAATTCCTGTTGCATCTGAAAGTAGAAACTCGCCAGATTACAACGGTATGTGTATTTTTGCCCTAGGCCATAGTAGTTATTGGTTTCGAGTATCAGACTTGCGAAAATTTAGATGATTTCTCAAGCATTCCTTAACTTCAAACTCCCATATCTCGCGAACGGATTGACGAACTCGAGAAATTCCTGTTGCTTCTGAAAGTAGAAACTCGCCCGATTACAAAGGTATGTGTATTTTTCCCCTAGGCCTTTGTAGTTATTGGTTTCGAGTATCAGACTTGCGAAAATTTTGATGGTTTCTCAACCATTCCTTAACTTCAAACTCCCATATCTCGCGAACGGATTAACGAACTCCAGAAATTCCTGTTGCATCTGAAAGTAGAATCTCGCCCGATTACAAAGGTATGTGTATTTTTGCCCTAGGCCATTCCAGTTATTGGTTTCGAATATCAGACCAGCGAAAATTTTGATGGTTTCTCAACCGTTCCTTAATTTCAAACTCCCATATCTCGCGAACGGATTTACGAACTCGAGAAATTCCTGTTGCATCTGGAAGAAGAAACTCTCCCGATTACAAGGGTATGTGCATTTTTCCCCTAAGTCTTTGTAGTTATTGGTTTCGAGTATCAGACTTGCGAAAATTTTGATGGTTTCTCAACCGTTCCTTAATTTCAAACTCCCATATCTCGCGAACGGATTTACGAACTCGATAAATTCCTGTTGCATCTGAAACCAGAAACTCGTCCGATTACAAAGGTATGTGTATTTTTGCCCTAGGCCATAGTAGTTATTGGTTTCGAGTATCAGACTTGCGAAAATATTGATGGTTTCTCAACCATTCCTTAACTTCAAACTCCCATATCTCGCGAACGGATTGAAGAACTCGATAAATTCCTGTTGCATCTGAAACCAGAAACTCGTCCGATTACAACGATATGTGTATTTTTGCCCTAGGCCATAGTAGTTATTGGTTTCGAGTATCAGACTTGCGAAAATATTGATGGTTTCTCAACCATTCCTTAACTTCAAACTCCCATATCTCGCGAACGGATTGAAGAACTCGAGAATTTCCTATTGCATCTGAAAGCAAAACTCGCCCGATTACAACGGTATGTGTATTTTTGCCCTTGGCCATAGTAGTTATTGGTTACGAGTATCAGACTTGCGAAAATTTTGGTGGTTTCTCAATTATTCCTTAACTTCAAACTCCCATATCTCGCGACCGGATTGACGAACTCGATTATTTCCTGTTGCATCTGAAAGTAGAAGGTCGACCGATTACAATGGTGTGTGTACTTTTCCCCTAGGTCAGTCCAGTTATTCGTTTCTAGCATCAGAATTGCGAAAATTTTGATGGTTTCTCAACCATTCCTTAACTTCAAACTCCCATATCTCGCGAACGGATTGACGAACTCGAGAAATTCCTGTTGCATCTGAAAGTAGAAACTCGCCTGATTACAAAGGTATGTGTATTTTTCCCCTAGGCCATAGTAGTTATTGGTTTCGAGTATCAGACTTGCGAAAATTTTGATGGTTTCTCAAGCATTCCTTAACATCAAACTCCCATATCTCGGGAACGGATTGACGAACTCGATTATTTCCTGTTGCATCTGAAAGTAGAAACTCGACCGATTACAATGGTGTGTGTACGTTTCCCCTAGGTCATTGCAGTTATTCGTTTCAAGCATCGGAATTGCCAAAATTTTGATGGTTTCTCAAGCATTCCTTAACTTCAAACTCCCATATCTCGCGAACGGAATGACGAACTCGAGAAATTCCTGTTGCTTCTGAAAGTAGAAAGTCGCCCGTTTACATAGGTATGTGTATTTCTGCCCTAGGCCATAGTAGTTATTTGTTTCGAGTATCAGACTTGCGAAAATTTTGTTGGTTTCTCAACCATTCCTTAATTTCAAATTCCCATGCCTCGCGAACGGATTGACGAACTCGAGAAATTCCTGTTGCATCTGAAAGTAGAGACTCGTCCGATTACAACGGTATGTGTATTTTTGCCCTAGGCCATAGTAGTTATTGGTTTCGAGTATCAGACTTGCGAAAATATTGATGGTTTCTCAACCATTCCTTAACTTCAAACTCCCATATCTAGCGAACGGATTGAAGAACTCGAGAATTTCCTATTGCATCTGAAAGCAAAAACTCGCCCGATTACAACGGTATGTGTATTTTTGCCCTTGGCCATAGTAGTTATTGGTTTCGAGTATCAGACTTGCGAAAATTTTGGTGGTTTCTCAATTATTCCTTAACTTCAAACTCCCATATCTCGGGAACGGATTGACGAACTCGATTATTTCCTGTTGCATCTGAAAGTAGAAACTCGACCGATTACAATGGTGTGTGTACTTTTCCCCTAGGTCATTCCAGTTATTCGTTTCTAGCATCGGAATTGCCAAAATTTTGATGGTTTCTCAACCATTCCTTAACTTCAAACTCCCATATCTCGCGAACGGATTGACGAACTCGAGAAATTCCTGTTGCTTCTGAAAGTAGAAAGTCGCCCGTTTACATAGGTATGTTTATTTTTCCCCTAGGCCATTGTAGTTATTGGTTTCGAGTATCAGACTTGCGAAAATTTTGATGGTTTCTCAAGCATTCCTTAACATCAAACTCTCATATCTCGGGAGCGGATTGACGAACTCGATTATTTCCTGTTGCATCTGAAAGTAGAAACTCGACCGATTACAATGGTGTGTGTACGTTTCCCCTAGGTCTTTCCAGTTATTCGTTTCAAGCATCGGAATTGCCAAAATTTGGATGGTTTCTCAACCATTCCTTAAATTCAAACTCCCATATCTCGCGAACGGATTGACGAACTCGAGAAATTCCTGTTGCTTCTGAAAGTAGAAAGTCGCCCGTTTACATAGGTATGTGTTTTTTTCCCCTAGGTCATAGTAGTTATTGGTTTCGAGTATCAGACATGCGAAAATATTGATGGTTTCTCAACCATTCCTTAACTTCAAACTCCCATATCTCGCGAACGGATTAAAGAACTCGATAAATTCCTGTTGCATCTGAAACCAGAAACTCGTCCGATTACAACGGTATGTGTATTTTTGCCCTAGGCCATAGTAGTTATTGGTTTCGAGTATCAGACTTGCGAAAATATTGATGGTTTCTCAACCATTCCTTAACTTCAAACTCCCATATCTCGCGAACGGATTGAAGAACTCGAGAATTTCCTATTGCATCTGAAAGCAAAAACTCGCCCGATTACAACGGTATGTGTATTTTTGCCCTTGGCCATAGTAGTTATTGGTTTCGAGTATCAGACTTGCGAAAATTTTGGTGGTTTCTCAATTATTCCTTAACTTCAAACTCCCATATCTCGGGAACGGATTGACGAACTCGATTATTTCCTGTTGCATCTGAAAGTAGAAACTCGACCGATTACAATGGTGTGTGTACTTTTCCCCAAGGTCATTCCAGTTATTCGTTTCTAGCATCGGAATTGCCAAAATTTTGATGGTTTCTCAACCATTCCTTAACTTCAAACTCCCATATCTCGCGAACGGATTGACGAACTCGAGAAATTCCTGTTGCTTCTGAAAGTAGAAACTCGCCCGATTACAAAGGTATGTGTATTTTTCCCCTAGGCCATAGAAGTTATTGGTTTCGAGTATCAGTCTAGCGAAAATTTTGATGGTTTCTCAAACATTCCTTAACTTCAAACTCCCATATCTCGCGAACGGATTGACGAACTCGAGAAATTCCTGTTGCATCTGAAAGTAGAAAGTCGCCCCTTTACATAGGTATGTGTATTTTTCCCCTAGGCCATAGTAGTTATTGGTTTCGAGTATCAGACTTGCGAATATTGTGATGGTTTCTCAACCATTCCTTAACTTCAAACTCCCATATCTCGTGAACGGATTGACGAACTCGATTATTTCCTGTTGCATCTGAAAGTAGAAAGTCGACCGATTACAATGGTGTGTGTACTTTTCCCCCAGGTCATTCCAGTTATTCGTTTCTAGCATCGGAATTGCGAAAATTTTGATGGTTTCTCCACCATTCCTTAACTTCAAACACCCATATCTCGCGAACGGACTGACGAACTCGAGAAACTCCTGTTGCATCTGAAAGTAGAAACTCGCCTGATTACATAGGTATGTGTATTTTTCCCCTAGGCCATAGTAGTTATTGGTTTCGAGTATCAGACTTGCGAAAATTATGATGGCCTCTCAACCATTCCTTAAATTCAAACTCCCATATCTCGCGAACGGATTGACGAGCTCGAGGAATTCCTGTTGCATCTGAAAGTAGAAACTCGCTCGATTACAACGGTATGTGTATTTTTGCCCTAGGCCATAGCAGTTATTGGTTTCGAGAATCAGACTTGCGAAAATATTGCTGGTTTCTCAACCATTCCTTAACTTCAAACTCCCATATCTCGTGAACGGATTGACGAACTCGATTATTTCCTGTTGCATCTGAAAGTAGAAACTCGACCGATTTCAATGGTGTGTGTACGTTTCCCCTAGGTCATTCCAGTTATTCGTTTCAAGCATCGGAATTGCCAAAATTTTGATGGTTTCTCAACCATTCCTTAAATTCAAACTCCCATATCTCGCGAACGGATTGACGATCTCGAGAAATTCCTGTTGCATCTGAAAGTAGAAAGTCGCCCGTTTACATAGGTATGTGTTTTTTTCCCCTAGGCCATAGAAGTTATTGGTTTCGAGTATCAGTCTAGCGAAAATTTTGATGGTTTCTCAAACATTCCTTAACTTCAAACTCCCATATCTCGCGAACGGATTGACGAACTCGAGAAATTCCTGTTGCATCTGAAAGTAGAAAGTCGCCCCTTTACATAGGTATGTGTATTTTTCCCCTAGGCCATAGTAGTTA
Source organism: Ptiloglossa arizonensis (assembly GCF_051014685.1). NCBI lineage: Eukaryota > Metazoa > Arthropoda > Insecta > Hymenoptera > Colletidae > Ptiloglossa > Ptiloglossa arizonensis. The sequence continues at coordinate 824,693 of NW_027478594.1, read as the reverse complement.
TTGGTTTCGAGTATCAGACTTGCGAATATTGTGATGGTTTCTCAACCATTCCTTAACTTCAAACTCCCATATCTCGCGAACTGATTGACGAACACGAGATATTCCGGTTGCATCTGGTAGAAGAAACTCTCCCGATAACAACGGTATGTGTATTTTTCCCCTATGCCTTTGTAGTTATTGGTTTCGAGTATCAGACTTGCGAAAATTGTGATGGTTTCTCAACCGTTCCTTAATTTCAAACTCCCATATCTCGCGAACGGATTGACGAACTCGAGAAATTCCACTTGCATCTGAAAGCAGAGACTCGTCCGATTACAACGGTATGTGTATTTTTGCCCTAGGCCATAGTAGTTATTGGTTTCGAGTATCAGACTTGAGAAAATTGTGATGGTTTCTCAACCATTCCTTAACTTCAAACTCCCATATCTCGCGAACGGATTGGCGAACTCGATTATTTTTTGTTGCATCTGAACGTAGAAACTCGACCGATTACGATGGTGTGTGTACTTTTCCCCTCGGTCATTCCAGTTATTCGTTTCTAGCGTCAGAATTAAGAAAATTTTGATGGTTTCTCAACCATTCCTTAACTTCAAACTCCCATATCTCGCGAACGGATTGACGAACTCGAGAAATTCCGGTTGAATCTGGATGTAGAAACTCTCCCGATTACAACGGCATGTGTATTTTTCCCGTAAGCCTTTGTTGTTATTGGTTTCGAGTATCAGACTTGCGAAAATTGTGATGGTTTCTCAACCGTTCCTTAACTTCAAACTCCCATATCTCGCGAACGGATTGACGAACTCGAGAAATTCCTGTTGCATCTGAAAGCAGAGACTCGTCCGATTGCAACGGTATGTGTATTTTTCCCCTGGGCCATAGTAGTTATTGGTTTCGAGTATCAAACTTGCGAAAATTGTGACGGTTTCTCAACCATTCCTTAACTTCAAACTCCCATATCTCGCGAACGGATTGACGAACTCGAGAATTTCCTATTGCATCTGAAAGCAAAAACTCGCCCGATTACAACGGTATGTGTATTTTTGCCCTTGGCCATAGTAGTTATTGGTTTCGAGTATCAGACTTGCGAAAATTTTGGTGGTTTCTCAATTATTCCTTAACTTCAAACTCCCATATCTCGGGAACGGATTGACGAACTCCATTATTTCCTGTTGCATCTGAAAGTAGAAACTCGACCGATTACAATGGTGTGTGTACTTTTCCCCTAGGTCATTCCAGTTATTCGTTTCTAGCATCGGAATTGCCAAAATTTTGATGGTTTCTCAACCATTCCTTAACTTCAAACTCCCATATCTCGCGAACGGATTGACGAATTCGAGAAATTCCTGTTGCTTCTGAAAGTAGAAAGTCGCCCGTTTACATAGGTATGTTTATTTTTCCCCTAGGCCATTGTAGTTATTGGTTTCGAGTATCAGACTTGCGAAAATTTTGATGGTTTCTCAAGCATTCCTTAACATCAAACTCTCATATCTCGGGAACGGATTGACGAACTCGATTATTTCCTGTTGCATCTGAAAGTAGAAACTCGACCGATTACAATGGTGTGTGTACGTTTCCCCTAGGTCATTCCAGTTATTCGTTTCAAGCATCGGAATTGCCAAAATTTTGATGGTTTCTCAACCAGTCCTTAAATTCAAACTCCCATATCTCGCGAACGGATTGACGAACTCGAGAAATTCCTGTTGCTTCTGAAAGTAGAAAGTCGCCCGTTTACATAGGTATGTGTTTTTCTCCCCTAGGCCATAGTAGTTATTGGTTTCGAGTATCAGACTTGCGAAAATATTGAAGGTTTCTCAACCATTCCTTAACTTCAAACTCCCATATCTCGCGAACGGATTGAAGAACTCGATAAATTCCTGTTGCATCTGAAAGCAGAAACTCGTCCGATTACAACGGTAAGTGTATTTTTGCCCTAGGCCATAGTAGTTATTGGTTTCGAGTATCAGACTTGCGAAAATATTGATGGTTTCTCAACCATTCCTTAACTTCAAACTCCCATATCTCGCGAACGGATTGAAGAACTCGAGAATTTCCTATTGCATCTGAAAGCAAAAACTCGCCCGATTACAACGGTATGTGTATTTTTGCCCCTGGCCATAGTAGTTATTGGTTTCGAGTATCAGACTTGCGAAAATTTTGGTGGTTTCTCAATTATTCCTTAACTTCAAACTCCCATATCTCGCGACCGGATTGACGAACTCGATTATTTCCTGTTGCATCTGAAAGTAGAAAGTCGACCGACTACAATGGTGTATGTACTTTTCCCCTAGGTCATTCCAGTTATTCGTTTCTAGCATCGGAATTGACAAAATTCTGATGGTTTCTCAACCATTCCTTAACTTCAAACTCCCATATCTCGCGAACGGATTGACGAACTCGAGAAATTCCTGTTGCTTCTGAAAGTAGAAAGTAGCCCGTTTACATAGGTATGTTTATTTTTCCCCTAGGCCATTGTAGTTATTGGTTTCGAGTACCAGACTTGCGAAAATTTTGATGGTTTCTCAAGCATTCCTTAACATCAAACTCCCATATCTCGGGAACGGATTGAAGAACTCGATTATTTCCTGTTGCATCTGAAAGTAGAAACTCGACCGATTACAATGGTGTGTGTACGTTTCCCCTAGGTCATTCCAGTTATTCGTTTCAAGCATCGGAATTGCCAAAATTTTGATGGTTTCTCAACCATTCCTTAAATTCAAACTCCCATATCTCGCGAACGGATTGACGATCTCGAGAAATTCCTGTTGCATCTGAAAGTAGAAAGTCGCCCGTTTACATAGGTGTGTGTTTTTTTCCCCTAGGCCATAGTAGTTATTGGTTTCGAGTATCAGACTTGCGAAAATTTTGATGGTTTCTCAAGCATTCCTTAACTTCAAACTCCCATACCTCGGGAACGGATAAACGAACTCGATTATTTCCTGTTGCATCTGAAAGTAGAAACTCGACCGATTACAATGGTGTGTATACTTTTCCCCTAGGTCATTCCAGTTATTCGTTTCTAGCATCGGAATTGCCTAAATTTTGATGGTTTCTCAACCATTCCTTAAATTCAAACTCCCATATCTCGCGAACGGATTGACGATCTCGAGAATTTCCTATTGCATCTGAAAGCAGAAACTCGCCCGATTGCAACGGTATGTGTATTTTTGCCCTAGGCCACAGTAGTTATTGGATTCGAGTATCAGACTTGCGAAAATTTTGATGGTTTCTCAAGCATTCCTTAACTTCAAACTCCCATATCTCGCGAACGGATAGACGAACTCGAGAAATTCCCGTTGCATGTGAAAGTAGACACTCGCCCGATTACAACGGTATGTGTATTTTTCCGCTAGGCCTTTGTAGTTATTGGTTTCGAGAATCAGACTTGCGAAAATTTCGATGGTTTCTCAATCATTCCTTAACTTCAAACTTCCAAATCTCGCGAACGGATTGACGAACTCGAGAATTTCCTATTCAATCTGAAAGCAGAAACTCGCCCGATTACAACGGTATGTGTATTTTTCCCCAAGGCCATTGTAGTTATTGGTTTCGAGTATCAGACTTGCGATAATTTTGATGGTTTCTCAACCATTCCTTAACTTCACACTTACATATCTCGCGAACGGATTGACGAACTCGAGAATTTCCTATTGCATCTGAAAGCAGAAACTCGCCCGGTTACAACGGTATATGCACTTCTGCCCTAGGCCATAGTAGTTATTGGTTTCGAGTATCAGACTTGCGAAAATTTTGATGGTTTCTCAAACATTCCTTAACTTCAAACTCCCATATCTCGCGAACGGATTGACGAACTCGAGAAATTCCTGTTGCATCTGAAAGTAGAAACACGCCCGAATACAATGGTGTGTGTACTTTTCTCCTAGGCCACTCCAGTTATTGGTTTCGAGTATCAGACCAGTGAAAATTTTGATGGTTTCTCAAACATTCCTTAATTTCAAACTCCCATATCTCGCGAACGGAATGACGAACTCGAGAAGTTCCTATTGCATCGGAAAGTAGAAACCCGCCAGATTACAATGATGTGTGTACTTTTCACCTAGGCCACTCCAGTTATTGGTTTCGAGTATCAGACGCGAAAATTTTGATGGTTTCTCAACCATACCTTAACTTCAAACTCCCATATCTCGCGAAAGGATTGACGAACTCGAGAAATTCCTATTGCATCTGAAAGCAGAAACTCGCCCGGTTACAACGGTATATGCATTTTTGCCCTAGGCCATAGTAGTTATTGGTTTCGAGTATGAGACTTGCGAAAATTTTGATGGTTTCTCAAGCATTCCATAACTTCACACCTACATGTCTCGCGAACGGATTGACGAACTCGAGAAATTCCTATTGCATCTGAAAGTAGAAACCCGCCAGATTACAATGGTGTGTGTACTTTTCCCCAATGCCACTCCAGTTATTGGTTTCGAGTATCAGACTTGCGAAAATTTTGATGGTTTCTCAATCATTCCTCAACATCAAACTTCCATATCTCGCGAACGGATTGACGAACTCGAGAATTTCCTGTTGCATGTGAAAGTAGAAACTCGCCCTATTACAACGGTATGTGTATTTTTCCGCTAGGCCTTTGTAGTTATTGGTTTCGAGAATCAGACTTGCGAAAATTTTGATGGTTTCCCAACTATTCCTTAACTTCACACTTACATATCTCGCGAACGGATTGACGAACTCGAGAATTTCCTATTGCATCTGAAAGCAGAAACTCGCCCGGTTACAACGGTATATGCATTTTTGCCCTAGACCATAGTAGTTATTGGTTTCGAGTATCAGACTTGCGAAAATTTTGAAGGTTTCTCAAGCATTACTTAACTTCAAACTCCCATATCTCGCGAACGGAATGACGAACCCGAGAAATTCCTATTGCATCTGAAAGTAGAAACCCGCCAGATTACAATGGTGTGTGTACTTTTCCCCTCGGTCATTCCAGTTATTCGTTTCTAGCGTCAGAATTAAGAAAATTTTGATGGTTTCTCAACCATTCCTTAACTTCAAACTCCCATATCTCGCGAACGGATTGACGAACTCGAGAAATTCCGGTTGCATCTGAAAGTAGAAACACGCCCGACTACAATGGTGTGTGTACTTTTCTCCTAGGCCATTCCAGTTATTGGTTTCGAGTATCAGACACAAGGAAAATTTTGAAGGTTTCTCAATCATTCCTTAACTTCAAACTCCCATATCTCGCGAACGGAATGACGAACTCGAGAAATTCCTATTGCATCTGAAAGTAGAAACCCGCCAGATTACAATGGTGTATGTACTATTCCCCAAGGCCACTCCAGTTATTGGTTTCGAGTATCAGACTTGCGAAAATTTTGATGGTTTCTCAATCATTCCTTAACTTCAAACTTCCATATCTCGCGAACGGATTGACGAACTCGAGAATTTCCTGTTGCATGTGAAAGTAGAAACTCGCCCGATTACAACGGTATGTGTATTTTTCCGCTAGGCCTTTGTAGTTATCGGTTTCGAGAATCAGACTTGCGAAAATTTTGATGGTTTCTCAATCATTCCTTAACTTCAAACTTCCATATCTCGCGAACGGATAGACGAACTCGAGAATTTCCTAATGCATCTGAAAGCAGAAACTCGCCCGATTGCAACGGTATTTGTATTTTTGCCCTAGGCCACAGTAGTTATTGGATTCGAGTATCAGACTTGCGAAAATTTTGATGGTTTCTCAAGCATTCCTTAACTTCAAACTCCCATATCTCGCGAACGGATAGACGAGCTCGAGAAATTCCCGTTGCATGTGAAAGTAGACACTCGCCCGATTACAACGGTATGTGTATTTTTCCGCTAGGCCTTTGTAGTTATTGGTTTCGAGAATCAGACTTGCGAAAATTTTGATGGTTTCCCAACTATTCCTTAACTTCACACTTACATATCTCGCGAACGGATTGACGAACTCGAGAATTTCCTATTGCATCTGAAAGCAGAAACTCGCCCGGTTACAACGGTATATGCACTTCTGCCCTAGGCCATAGTAGTTATTGGTTTCGAGTATCAGACTTGCGAAAATTTTGATGGTTTCTCAAACATTCCTTAACTTCAAACTCCCATATCTCGCGAACGGATTGACGAACTCGAGAAATTCCTGTTGCATCTGAAAGTAGAAACACGCCCGAATACAATGGTGTGTGTACTTTTCTCCTAGGCCATTCCAGTTAATGGTTTCGAGTATCAGACCAGTGAAAATTTTGATGGTTTCTCAAACATTCCTTAATTTCAAACTCCCATATCTCGCGAACGGAATGACGAACTCGAGAAGTTCCTATTGCATCGGAAAGTAGAAACCCGCCTGATTACAATGATGTGTGTACTTTTCACCTAGGCCACTCCAGTTATTGGTTTCGAGTTTCAGACGCGAAAATTTTGATGGTTTCTCAACCATACCTTAACTTCAAACTCCCATATCTGGCGAAAGGATTGACGAACTCGAGAAATTCCTATTGCATCTGAAAGCAGAAACTCGCCCGGTTACAACGGTATATGCATTTTTGCCCTAGGCCATAGTAGTTATTGGTTTCGAGTATCAGACTTGCGAAAATTTTGAAGGTTTCTCAAGCATTACTTAACTCCAAACTCCCATATCTCGCGAACGGAATGACGAACCCGAGAAATTCCTATTGCATCTGAAAGTAGAAACCCGCCAGATTACAATGGTGTGTGTACTTTTCCCCTAGGCCATTCCAGTTATTGGTTTCGAGTATTCGACCAGCGAAAATTTTGATGGTTTCCCAACTATTCCTTAACTTCACACTTACATATCTCGCGAACGGATTGACGAACTCGAGAATTTCCTATTGCATCTGAAAGCAGAAACTCGCTCGGTTACAACGGTATATGCATTTTTGCCCTAGGCCATAGTAGTTATTGGTTTCGAGTATCAGACTTGCGAAAATTTTGAAGGTTTCTCAAGCATTCCTTAACTTCAAACTCCCATATCTCGCGAACGGATAGACGAACTCGAGAAATTCCCGTTGCATGTGAAAGTAGACACTCGCCCGATTACAACGGTATGTGTATTTTTCCGCTAGGCCTTTGTAGTTATTGGTTTCGAGAATCAGACTTGCGAAAATTTCGATGGTTTCTCAATCATTCCTTAACTTCAAACTTCCAAATCTCGCGAACGGATTGACGAACTCGAGAATTTCCTATTCAATCTGAAAGCAGAAACTCGCCCGATTACAAAGGTATGTGTATTTTTCCCCAAGGCCATTGTAGTTATTGGTTTCGAGTATCAGACTTGCGATAATTTTGATGGTTTCTCAACCATTCCTTAACTTCACACTTACATATCTCGCGAACGGATTGACGAACTCGAGAATTTCCTATTGCATCTGAAAGCAGAAACTCGCCCGGTTACAACGGTATATGCACTTCTGCCCTAGGCCATAGTAGTTATTGGTTTCGAGTATCAGACTTGCGAAAATTTTGATGGTTTCTCAAACATTCCTTAACTTCAAACTCCCATATCTCGCGAACGGATTGACGAACTCGAGAAATTCCTGTTGTATCTGAAAGTAGAAACACGCCCGAATACAATGGTGTGTGTACTTTTCTCCTAGGCCATTCCAGTTATTGGTTTCGAGTATCAGACCAGTGAAAATTTTGATGGTTTCTCAAACATTCCTTAATTTCAAACTCCCATATCTCGCGAACGGAATGACGAACTCAAGAAGTTCCTATTGCATCGGAAAGTAGAAACCCGCCAGATTACAATGATGTGTGTACTTTTCACCTAGGCCACTCCAGTTATTGGTTTCGAGTATCAGACGCGAAAATTTTGATGGTTTCTCAACCATACCTTAACTTCAAACTCCCATATCTCGCGAAAGGATTGACGAACTCGAGAAATTCCTATTGCATCTGAAAGCAGAAACTCGCCCGGTTACCACGGTATATGCATTTTTGCCCTAGGCCATAGTAGTTATTGGTTTCGAGTATCAGACTTGCGAAAATTTTGAAGGTTTCTCAAGCATTACTTAACTTCAAACTCCCATATCTCGCGAACGGAATGACGAACCCGAGAAATTCCTATTGCATCTGAAAGTAGAAACCCGCCAGATTACAATGGTGTGTGTACTTTTCCCCTAGGCCATTCCAGTTATTGGTTTCGAGTATTCGACCAGCGAATATTTTGATGGTTTCTCAACCATTCCTTAACTTCACACTTACATATCTCGCGAACGGATTGACGAACTCGAGAATTTCCAATTGCATCTGAAAGCAGAAACCCGCCCGAGTACAATGGTGTTTGTACTTTTCCCCTAGGCCATTCCAGTTATTGGTTTCGAGTATTCGACCGGCGAAAATTTTCATGGTTTCTCAACCATACCTTAACTTCAAACTCCCATATCTCGCGAACGGATTGACAAACTCGAGAAATTCCTATTGCATCTGAAAGCAGAAACTCGCCCGGTTACAACGGTATATGCATTTTTGCCCTAGGCCATAGTAGTTATTGGTTTCGAGTATGAGACTTGCGAAAATTTTGATGGTTTCTCAAGCATTCCATAACTTCACACCTACATGTCTCGCGAACGGATTGACGAACTCGAGAAATTCCTATTGCATCTGAAAGTAGAAACCCGCCAGATTACAATGGTGTGTGTACTTTTCCCCAATGCCACTCCAGTTATTGGTTTCGAGTATCAGACTTGCGAAAATTTTGATGGTTTCTCAATCATTCCTCAACATCAAACTTCCATATCTCGCGAACGGATTGACGAACTCGAGAATTTCCTGTTGCATGTGAAAGTAGAAACACGCCCGAATACAATGGTGTGTGTACTTTTCTCCTAGGCCATTCCAGTTATTGGTTTCGAGTATCAGACCAGTGAAAATTTTGATGGTTTCTCAAACATTCCTTAATTTCAAACTCCCATATCTCGCGAACGGAATGACGAACTCGAGAAGTTCCTATTGCATCGGAAAGTAGAAACCCGCCAGATTACAATGATGTGTGTACTTTTCACCTAGGCCACTCCAGTTATTGGTTTCGAGTATCAGACGCGAAAATTTTGATGGTTTCTCAACCATACCTTAACTTCAAACTCCCATATCTCGCGAAAGGATTGACGAACTCGAGAAATTCCTATTGCATCTGAAAGCAGAAACTCGCCCGGTTACCACGGTATATGCATTTTTGCCCTAGGCCATAGTAGTTATTGGTTTCGAGTATCAGACTTGCGAAAATTTTGAAGGTTTCTCAAGCATTACTTAACTTCAAACTCCCATATCTCGCGAACGGAATGACGAACCCGAGAAATTCCTATTGCATCTGAAAGTAGAAACCCGCCAGATTACAATGGTGTGTGTACTTTTCCCCTAGGCCATTCCAGTTATTGGTTTCGAGTATTCGACCAGCGAATATTTTGATGGTTTCTCAACCATTCCTTAACTTCACACTTACATATCTCGCGAACGGATTGACGAACTCGAGAATTTCCTATTGCATCTGAAAGCAGAAACCCGCCCGAGTACAATGGAGTTTGTACTTTTCCCCTAGGCCATTCCAGTTATTGGTTTCGAGTATTCGACCGGCGAAAATTTTCATGGTTTCTCAACCATACCTTAACTTCAAACTCCCATATCTCGCGAACGGATTGACGAACTCGAGAAATTCCTATTGCATCTGAAAGCAGAAACTCGCCCGGTTACAACGGTATATGCATTTTTGCCCTAGGCCATAGTAGTTATTGGTTTCGAGTATGAGACTTGCGAAAATTTTGATGGTTTCTCAAGCATTCCATAACTTCACACCTACATGTCTCGCGAACGGATTGACGAACTCGAGAAATTCCTATTGCATCTGAAAGTAGAAACCCGCCAGATTACAATGGTGTGTGTACTTTTCCCCAATGCCACTCCAGTTATTGGTTTCGAGTATCAGACTTGCGAAAATTTTGATGGTTTCTCAATCATTCCTCAACATCAAACTTCCATATCTCGCGAACGGATTGACGAACTCGAGAATTTCCTGTTGCATGTGAAAGTAGAAACTCGCCCTATTACAACGGTATGTGTATTTTTCCGCTAGGCCTTTGTAGTTATTGGTTTCGAGAATCAGACTTGCGAAAATTTTGATGGTTTCCCAACTATTCCTTAACTTCACACTTACATATCTCGCGAACGGATTGACGAACTCGAGAATTTCCTATTGCATCTGAAAGCAGAAACTCTCCCGGTTACAACGGTATATGCATTTTTGCCCTAGGCCATAGTAGTTATTGGTTTCGAGTATGAGACTTGCGAAAATTTTGATGGTTTCTCAAGCATTCCTCAACTTCAAACTCCCATATCTCGCGAACGGATAGACGAACTCGAGAAATTCCCGTTGCATGTGAAAGTAGACACTCGCCCGGTTACAACGGTATGTGTATTTTTCCGCTAGGCCTTTGTAGTTATTGGTTTCCAGAACCAGAGTTGCGAAAATTTTGATGGTTCCTCAACCATTCCTTAACTTCAAACTACCATTTCTCGTGAACGGATTGACGAACTCGAGAAATTCCTGTTGCATCTGATAGTAGAAACTCGCCCGATTACAATGGTATGTGTACTTTTCCCCTAGGCCATTCCAGTTATTGGTTTCCAGTATCAGACTTTTTTTTTTTTTTTTTTTTTTTTTTTAACGTGGGGGAAATCTTCGAAAGACCCCCCCGCCGCCTGGGGAGGGGCGGGGGGAGTGTGGGATTCCCCGCGCCCGGAAGGAAACCCATCGGGCGCGGGACCTACCCACTAAAACCCACCACGGTGGCCATCCTCGCACTATGCAGGGGGAGCACCTGGGACCGAAGACATCATAACATCAGGTGCTCCCCCGTGCAGGGCTCTCGCGCCCGTGTCCTCCCGTTCCAGGGAAGGGAGGGGGTACTTCACCCTCCCTTCCCTGTTTTCTCCTCGGCGCTCTGGCGCCCGACGTCGGAGCAGGGCCACACTGCTCCGACGTCCCACTCCCGGGGGCCGCCCGAGGGAGGCCGCGAGTCCCACACGCGCGACCGCCCACGGCCCCCATAGCCGCGCCGGAGGCACGGCTCTGGGACCGTGCCGTCGGCGCAGCCGCACCCCGGCTCGTACGCTCCCGAGGGCGGCTCTGGCCTCTCCGCCCTCGAGAGCGTCGCCGTCCCTTATTCTTCCCCCCCTCAGGCGACGGGCGGTGGCACGAGCCTCAAGGGCTACGCACCCCCGCCCGCCGCTCTCAGGGTGGCCTCCCCGGCCCTTCCGGAGGCCCACCCGCCCCCGGCCTCGGACGAGGCCTCGCTCTCGGTCTCCCCCTCTCGCGAATGCGGCTCGCGGCCTCCTTCTGCGAGATTACCTCCTGGCAGAAGGAGGCCACGGCCCGCCACTTCGTCTCGCTGCCGAGCATGGCCCGTACCACGCCCGGCAGCGATAGATCCGCCCCAATCACGGCCGTGAGGACACGGCGCTCCACCCCCCAGGCCGGACACACCTCGAGGGTGTGTTGCGCCGTGTCCTCGTCCGCTGGACAGTGCCAGCAGCGCGCCGCCTCTTCCCCACCGATCCGGCACAGGTACCGTCCGAAGCATCCGTGCCCGGACAGCACCTGCACCAACCGGTAGGTGAGTGAGCCGAAGCGCCTACCCAGCCACTCAAACAGGACCGGCCGGATAGCCCGGACAGTCCTCTGGCCGAACAACGGCTCGGCCAGCCGCTGCTGCCAAAGCTGCAGCATGGACTCCCGGGCCTGGCGCCTGAGGGCCTCCACCTCGCATCCCGCCAGGACCACCCCATCCTCGCGGGCGCGCACGCGGCCCTCGTAGAAAGCCGCATGCGCGTCCGCGATCAAGTCCGCCGGGGGTAGCCCTGACAGGACGCTCGCCGCCTCATACGAAACGGTCCGGTACCCCCGGGCGATCCGCAGTGCAAGCCGCCTTTGAACCCGGCGCAGCAATACCTTGCTGCGCCGGGAGGCGGCCAGGTCGCCCGCCCAAACGGGGGCCCCGTATAGGGCCACCGAGTGGACCATTCCCGCGTAGAGGCGGCGAACCCGGTCACTCGGGCCCCGCAGGTTGGGGAGGATACGGCCCAAAGCGCCAACTATCCTCTCCAACCGCGGGGCCAGGGCCCGGAAATGGCCCTATACGGGGCCCCCGTTTGGGCGGGCGACCTGGCCGCCTCCCGGCGCAGCAAGGTATTGCTGCGCCGGGTTCAAAGGCGGCTTGCACTGCGGATCGCCCGGGGGTACCGGACCGTTTCGTATGAGGCGGCGAGCGTCCTGTCAGGGCTACCCCCGGCGGACTTGATCGCGGGCGCGCATGCGGCTTTCTACGAGGGCCGCATGCGCGCCCGCGAGGATGGGGTGGTCCTGGCGGGATGCGAGGTGGAGGCCCTCAGGCGCCAGGCCCGGGAGTCCATGCTGCAGCTTTGGCAGCAGCGGCTGGCCGAGCCGTTGTTCGGCCAGAGGACTGTCCGGGCTATCCGGCCGGTCCTGTTTGAGTGGCTGGGTAGGCGCTTCGGCTCACTCACCTACCGGTTGGTGCAGGTGCTGTCCGGGCACGGATGCTTCGGTCAGTACCTGTGCCGGATCGGTGTGGAAGAGGCGGCGCGCTGCTGGCACTGTCCAGCGGACGAGGACACGGCGCAACACACCCTCGAGGTGTGTCCGGCCTGGGGGGTGGAGCGCCGTGTCCTCACGGCCGTGATTGGGGCGGACCTATCGCTGCCGGGCGTGGTACAGGCCATGCTCGGCAGCGAGACGAAGTGGCGGGCCGTGGCCTCCTTCTGCGAGGAGGTAATCTCGCAGAAGGAGGCCGCGAGCCGCATTCGCGAGAGCGGGAGACCGCGAGCGAGGCCCCGTCCGAGGCCGGGGGCGGGTGGGCCTCCGGAAGGGCTGGGGAGGCCACCCTGAGAGCGGCGGGCGGGGGTGCGTAGCCCTTGAGGCTCGTGCCACCGCCCGTCGTCTGAGGGGTGGGTAGAGTAAGGGACGGCGACGCTCTCGAGGGCGGAGAGGCCAGAGCCGCCCTCGGGAGCGTACGAGCCGGGGTGCGGCCGCGCCGACGGCACGGTCCCAGGGCCGTGCCCCCGGCGCGGCTATGGGGGCCGTGGGCGGTCGCGAGTGTGGGACTCGCGGCCGCCCTCGGGCGGCCCCCGGGAGTGGGACGTCGGAGCAGTGTGGCCCTGCTCCGACGTCGGGCGCCAGAGCGCCGAGGAGAAGACAGGGAAGGGAGGGTGAAGTACCCCCTCCCTTCCCTGGAACGGGAGGACACGGGCGCGAGAGCCCTGCACGGGGGAGCACCTGATGTTATGATGTCTTCGGTCCCAGGTGCTCCCCCTGCATAGTGCGAGGATGGCCACCGTGGTGGGTTTTAGTGGGTAGGTCCCGCGCCCGATGGGTTTCCTTCCGGGCGCGGGGAATCCCACACTCCCCCCGCCCCTCCCCAGGCGGCGGGGGGGTCTTTCGAAGATTTCCCCCACGTTAAAATAAAAAAAAAAAGGGCCCGGAAATGGCCCTCGAAGCGCCAGTGGCTGTCGAGGTGAAGTCCCAGATATTTCATCTGAGACCTCACCTCGACGTCTGTCTCACCCACCCGGATCAGGGGGGGAGGCGGCTCTCCCCGGGGTCTATACATCCCGAGTACCTCGGTTTTGTGGAGAGCCACCTCCAAACCGATCCCCCTGATCCGGGAGACGACGCGCCGGGCACCGTCCTCGGCGGCCCGAACAGCCCCCCTCCAGTCCCCCCCGACGGCCAACAACAAGGTGTCGTCCGCGTAACACGTCAGACTGACGCCGTCGGGGAGGTCTTCGGCCCGCAGGACGGTGTCGTACCCGAGGTTCCACAGCAGGGGTCCTAACACCGACCCCTGCGGAACCCCGGAGTACACCGCTCTCCTCTCCGTCCCGCACCGGCCCGGATACTCGATCCACCTGTCGCGGAGGTAGTCCTCGACGACTGCCCTAAGGTATATATAGTATCAGTGTGTTTGATGTCCGTTCGCGAGCGAAGGGACGCGCTGTACCTCGGACTTTAAGTCTATACCAGCGTTCTCACTACTCTTGCCTGGTGGTCGGGCATCCACCTTCTTGTCGCACCGTCACGTAGTTCGGAGGGTGACGGCGGCGAACCATCACTGCCACCTCGAGTCCAACCCAATCCGGGGTACACCCGCCGAAGCGGGTGGGGCTTGGCTCCCGGCCCGAGGAGTCTTGGCCGAAGCACAAGACTGTACTGCGTTCAATCGTTTACTCATTCATTTCTGCCCGCCGTAGTCGGTCCGGGCTATTAATTTTTCCAGCGCGACCTGATGGGACGCGCAGGATTTGTCTTTCGACCGATGGTCGTTTCTCTTGCCCCTTGCCTTGCAGTTTGAACAGACCGGGGTCTCGTTCAAACTGTTGCAGGAGCTCATCGTGTGCCCACCTCTAGCACAATGTCCGCAGACTTTATCTTTCTCTTTACAGTGTTTGGCCATGTGGCCAAACCTCTGGCACTTAAAGCACCGAGCCACCGCAATGTAGTCCTGCACACGGCAAGACGACCATCCGATGTATACTCGGCCTCTCTCTTTGAGCCGCAGGCGAACCTGCGGGCTGCACTCAATGACCCAGTTGGTCGTTTTTGCGTTATTCGCCTTGGGCCCGGTTGCAAACCGGACTTTCAAGGCGGATGACACTTCCCCCTGTGTCATTTCACTGAGGTTTTGTTTCCAAATACTGGATACAACCTCCTCCTTTGTAACCTTTCGAGGAACGTCATACACTATAAGTGTAGGCTTCCTCTTCGTTTGGACGGAAACTGAAAGTCCTACTCCTTTCAGTTCCGCCGAGTTAGTGAAAACCTTTAGGTCTTCCTCGCGTTCGGTCTCGACGACTATGCCACCTGAGTGGATGCGTCGAACCGCTGTAACGCGGATTTTGGCCTTGGTGGGCTTGACGACTGACAGAACAGTGCGTTTAGTGATGTCACTGTTCTGTTTTGTTCCCTTCGGCGGGAATATGCGCACCGCATTTCGGGGTGGCACCACCGCGTCTGGGGAAACTCTCTTGGTGTCGACCTTTACCGCATCGGCGTAGGTCGACACTTGCTTCCTCGTTGCAGATTTCGCATCCTTCAGCGTCGTCTGCGCCACGCTCTTTACGGCCGCCTTGAGGGACTCCTTGGAGTCCTGGCGCACCGCGGCGAGCAGCCCTTCGAGGAAGCTGCTGCGAATGAGCAGTTCCTGGACAAGCTCGTAGAGCGCGGATGTTTGGCCGATCACACGGCTGCCGGCTTCCTTTGTTACCTTCGACTCCGGTCGAAGGCAGAAGCTCCGGACATCCGTGATCACAGCCGAGGCTTCGTCTCGTATGAGATCGAGCGGCCGTATTTTGGGCCCAGATACCGCCTCCGCCGGTATCTTGCCCCGTTTCTCGGAGGCCGGTTTGCCTGGTATGGCTGCGCCGGCCTTCTTCTTCCTGGAGACCGTTGTCCAGTCTCCAGGCTTTACACCCGGGCCCGGTGGGATCTTCCCGTGGGCCTCTGACATTTTGTGAGCGCTGGGCTTTACGTCCCGTGGCTCTTTTGGATTTTTACGGGTGGGAACACCCGGTCCATCCTGCTTTTGCGGCGCGGCCGCGTTTTTGATCTTCTTCTTGGGCAGCGGCGGCGCGGGGGCTTTATCACCCGCAGGCTTCGCCGTGCCTTTTGCAACCTTGCTAGGGGAGGCGTGTTGTTGTCCCTCCCCAGCTTCCACCTTCTTCTTCGTCTTTGGGGACGACGTGCCGGGAGCACCCGCACCGTCGACCTCCTTCTTTATTATTACCGGATCGCTCTTGAGAGCCTCAAGAACGACCACGGGTTGATCCGATTTTTGTGTGTGTTTAGTTTCCATTTTTATGTTACGTCTTTTCATCCCGCTGCATGTCCCAGCCTCCTCGGACCCTCAAATGGAACCTGGCTCCGCCAGGTTAGGACATTACCCAGGATATAGTCCGCGTTCCAAGGCCGACCGGGTCTCCCCGGACTCCAAGGTCCCCTTCCTCGCCCAATATAGAACCCACTCGCCGAGACGTATGGTCGTTCCAAGCCGATTGACTAGGCACAGAGCTGCTTTTCTCGCCTAGCCGCCCGTCTAGTCGAAGCAGTGGCCAAAGGTACGTGTTGGGTGCACACTCTCCCGCAGGACAGGGCCCCCTCAGATCCCAGGATCCACCTTTCCGACGACACGGGTCGCCCCGCACGGCAAACACGGGGGGGACAAACCTCAGCAGTTGCCCCCTCTGCTTCGCTACGTTCGGTTTAGCGATCCCGTTGAAACGGGACCTCCAGTGGGACCGCGTGGAGGTACGCAACGTAACTTGAACATGACCTCGGGCATCATGTCCCGAGTAAAACGGCCGGGCTGGGGAGCATCGACCCTTGGCTCACCTGAGTCCCAACCCAAACTTTCGCTCGATAGCTTCACAGTTCTGTTGCTTTCCCGATTGCCAGCGGCGAGTTTGCTGTTTTTCAGCGTGACGGGTGTTCGGTCTGTTGTTATTTTTCTCGCCGTGGCGCCTTCACTTGCTGCGCACTCTTTCCACTGTATTTGTATTTGTAGACGTTTCTAGGTGGGAGTACGCAGCATCCGATCGGGTGGTTTCGTCATTGCCGAAGCCGGTGCCAGCTCCGGCTCGGTTTGAGCGTGTTTGGGCCGTAATGGACGATTTTTTGGACTTTCGGCGAGCCAGGGGATGCTCTACCCCTGCTCCTGCAACCCCGGGTTCTGGTCTCCGTATTCCTACTTCATTGACCTAGCCCTTGAATTACTCCCCACCACTGCCCTAAGGTAGGCGGGGACTCGATGTTCCTCAAGCCCCCGCCTAATCGCCTCCCAGGGTAGGGTGTTAAACGCATTGGCGATGTCCAAGGACACCGCCAATGCCACCCCACCCCGGGAGACCGCCGAGGACGAGAGGGACCGGACGCGTCGAATCGCGTCGATCGTCGACCGGCCCTCCCGGAACCCGAACTGGCACTCCGCCAGCCCGGGCCCATCCCGCGACAGGTGCCCGACGATGCGGGCCGCCACGACTCTTTCTAGGAGCTTGCCCACATCGTCGAGCAGGCAAATCGGCCGGTACGCGGACGGAGAGTCCGCGGGCCTACCCTCTTTCCGGAGGAGGACCATTCGGGCCACCATCCATGCGGAGGGGAATCGCCCGGCCTCCAGGCAGCGGTCGAATAGCTCCCGGAGGCCGTCACCCAGGACGTCCGCGGCCAAGACCAAGACTCGGCCGGGCACTCCCGAAGGACCCGGGGCAGTATCCTTCGCCCCGAGTCTTCGGATGGCCGCGGCTAGCTCCCCAGCCGAGACCCCCAGCTCCGAGGACCAGGTGGTCGGGTCCGCAGAGGGACGTGGCCCGCTCTCCCCCACGATCGGGAAGAGCGTGTCGACCACGTCCCTCAAGAGCTGGGGGTCGAGACCCTCGGTGATCGGGGGCGCCCATGGCCGGAGTTTATTCAGAACTATCCGGTATGGGCGCCCCCATGGATCCCGCTCGAGGGTCTCGAGGATCTCCTTCCAGCTCTGGGCCTTGGCCCGTTTGATGGCGACCTGCAGAGCCCTCTTTCCCGCGCGATAGGACTCGTACAGTTCCGCCGCCCCAGCCCGCGCGCCGTCGTCGCCGTTCCGTCCGGCCCGACGACGCGCGCGGGTGTACTGACGTCGGGCCCGGACGCATGCTGTCCGCAGTTCCCCGATTTTGCCCGACCACCAGTACACCGCCCGACGAGGAGACCGCGGCCCGGCCCGGGGCATCGCCGCGTCGCAAATGCGCGCGACGGCGCTCCCGAGCCGAGCCACGGCCCCCTCCAGGTCGGGCAGCCTGGTCTCCCGTCGAGGCCAGGTTTCGGCTAGAGCGGCTGCCACCAGGACGTCCTTGTCAAGGCGCCGAAGCGCCCATCTGCGTGGTGGTGGTGGGGCGCTACCCGCTCCCGGGCGGTGGTGTCGGTGCGGGGCCGCGGCGGCCTCGGGGGAGGTCAAGACCACGCGGATATACCGGTGGTCCGATAATGTCTCCTCCCCCACCACCACGTCCCACCCGGACACCATACGCGCGGCGCCGGGGGATCCAAACGTCAAATCCACTATGGACCCTCCCCCGCGCCGCACGCACGTCAGCTCCGACCCCCGGTTAATCAACCGGAGGTCGAAGCCCGCCGCCCAGTCGCCCAGAGCCTCGCCCCTCCGATTGGTCCTGGGGGACCCCCATGCAACAGACCAGGCATTGAAGTCCCCCAGGACCAGCACCGGCCGGGGCGCAATCCTTGTGAGGCACGCCCCCAACCCGGCCAAGTACTGCTCGAAGGCAGCAAGGCCGCAGTTGGGCGAAACGTAGCACCCCACCACGGCGACTCCCCCCCACTGGACGGCGACGAATCCCTCCCCGTTCTCCAGTAAGGAGAACGGAGGGGACCCGTCACCGCCCTGCCACACAGCCGCCACCAAGCCGCCCGCATCCCCCATCCAATGCGGATGGTCGGGGACGCGGTACGGCTCGGCGGCGACTGCCAGACCACCCCCCCACTCCGCCAGCGTCTGATACATCAGGTCCTGCGCTGCACGGCAGTTCCAGTATCAGACTTGCGAAAAGTTTGATGGTTTCTCAATTATTCCTTAACTTCAAACTTCCATATCTCGCGAACGGATTGACGAACGCGAGAAATTCCTGTTGCATCTGAAAGCAGAAACTCGCCCGATTACAACGGTATGTGTATTTTTGCCCTAGGCCATAGTAGTTATTGGATTCGAGTATCAGACTTGCGAAAATTTTGATGATTTCTCAGCCATTCCTTAACTTCAAACTCCCATACCTCGCGAACGCATTGACGAACTCGAGAAATTCCTATTGCATCTGAAAGTAGATACCCGCCAGATTACAATGGTGTGTGTACTTTTCCCCAAGGCCACTCCAGTTATTGGTTTCGAGTATCAGACTTGCGAAAATTTTTATGGTTTCTCAATCATTCCTTAACTTCAAACTTCCATATCTCGCGAACGGATTGACGAACTCGAGAATTTCCTGTTGCATCTAAAAGCAGAAACTCGCCCGATTACAACGGTATGTGTATTTTTGCCCTAGGCCATAGTAGTTATTGGATTCGAGTATCAGACTTGCGAAAATTTTGATGGTTTCTCAATCATTCCTTAACTTCAAACTTCCATATCTCGCGAACGGATTGACGAACTCGAGAATTTCCTATTGCATCTAAAAGCAGAAACTCGCCCGATTACAACGGTATGTGTATTTTTGCCCTAGGCCATAATAGTTATTGGATTCGAGTATCAGACTTGCGAAAATTTTGATGATTTCTCAGCCATTCCTTAAATTCAAACTTCCATATCTCGCGAACGGATTGACGAACTCGAGAATTTCCTATTGCATCTGAAAGCAGAAACTCGCCCGATTACAACGGTATGTGTATTTTTGCCCTAGGCCATAATAGTTATTGGATTCGAGTATCAGACTTGAGAAAATTTTGATGGTTTCTCAAGCATTCCTTAACTTCAAACTCCCATATCTCGCGAACGGATAGACGAACTCGAGAAATTCCCGTTGCATGTGAAAGTGTACACTCGCCCGATCACAACGGTATGTGTATTTTTGCCCTAGGCCATAATAGTTATTGGATTCGAGTATCAGACTTGCGAAAATTTTGATGGTTTCTCAAGCATTCCTTAACTTCAAACTCCCATATCTCGCGAACGGATTGACGAACTCGAGAATTTCCTGTTGCATGTGAAAGAAGAAACTCGCCCGATTACAACGGTATGTGTATTTTTCCGCTAGGCCTTTGTAGTTATTGGTTTCGAGAATCAGACTTGCGAAAATTTTGATGGTTTCTCAATCATACCTTAACTTCAAACTTCCATATCTCGCGAACGGATAGACGAACTCGAGAATTTCCTATTACATCTGAAAGCAGAAACTCGCCCGATTACAACGGTATGTGTATTTTTGCCCCAGGCCATAGTAGTTATTGGATTCGAGTATCAGACTTGCGAAAATTTTGATGGATTCTCAATCATTCCTTAACTTCAAACTTCCATATCTCGCGAACGGATTGACGAACTCGAGAATTTCCTATTGCATCTGAAAGCAGAAACTCGCCCGATTACAACGGTATGTGTATTTTTGCCCTAGGCCATAATAGTTATTGGATTCGAGTATCAGACTTGCGAAAATTTTGATGGTTTCTCAACCATACCTTAACTTCAAACTCCCATATCTCGCGAAAGGATTGACGAACTCGAGAAATTCCTATTGCATCTGAAAGCAGAAACTCGCCCGGTTACAACGGTATATGCATTTTTGCCCTAGGCCATAGTAGTTATTGGTTTCGAGTATCAGACTTGCGAAAATTTTGATGGTTTCTCAAGCATTCCTTAACTTCAAACTCCCATATCTCGCGAACGGATAGACGAACTCGAGAAATTCCCGTTGCATGTGAAAGTGTACACTCGCCCGATCACAACGGTATGTGTATTTTTGCCCTAGGCCATAATAGTTATTGGATTCGAGTATCAGACTTGCGAAAATTTTGATGGTTTCTCAAGCATTCCTTAACTTCAAACTCCCATATCTCGCGAACGGATTGACGAACTCGAGAATTTCCTGTTGCATGTGAAAGAAGAAACTCGCCCGATTACAACGGTATGTGTATTTTTCCGCTAGGCCTTTGTAGTTATTGGATACGAGTATCAGACTTGCGAAAATTTTGATGGTTTCTCAACCATACCTTAACTTCAAACTCCCATATCTCGCGAAAGGATTGACGAACTCGAGAAATTCCTATTGCATCTGAAAGCAGAAACTCGCCCGGTTACAACGGTATATGCATTTTTGCCCTAGGCCATAGTAGTTATTGGTTTCGAGTATCAGACTTGCGAAAATTTTGATGGTTTCTCAAGCATTCCATAACTTCACACCTACATGTCTCGCGAACGGATTGACCAACTCGAGAAATTCCTATTGCATCTGAAAGTAGAAACCCGCCAGATTACAATGGTGTGTGTACTTTTCCACAATGCCACTCCAGTTATTGGTTTCGAGTATCAGACTTGCGAAAATTTTGATGGTTTCTCAATCATTCCTCAACATCAAACTTCCATATCTCGCGAACGGATTGACGAACTCGAGAATTTCCTGTTGCATGTGAAAGTTGAAACACGCCCGATTACAACGGTATGTGTATTTTTCCGCTAGGCCTTTGTAGTTATTGGTTTCCAGAACCAGAGTTGCGAAAATTTTGATGGTTTCTCAATCATTCCTCAACATCAAACTTCCATATCTCGCGAACGGACTGACGAACTCGAGAAATTCCTGTTGTATCTGAAAGTGGAAACCCGCCCGATTACAGTGGTGTGTGTACTTTTCACCTAGGCCCTTCCAGTTATTGGTTTCGAGTATCAGACACAAGGAAAATTTTGATGGTTTCTCAACCATTCCTTAACTTCAAACTCCCATATCTCGCGAACGGAATGACGAACTCGAGAAATTCCTATTGCATCTGAAAGTAGAAACTCGCCAGATTACAATGGTATGTGTACTTTTCCCCTAGGCCATTCCAGTTATTGGTTTCGAGTATTAGACCAGCGAAAATTTTGATGGTTTCTCAACCATTCCTTAACTTCAAACTCCCATGTCTCGCGAACGGAATGACGAACTCGAGAAATTCCTATTGCATCTAAAAGTAGAAACCCGCCAGATTACAATGGTGTGTGTACTTTTCCCCAATGCCACTCCAGTTATTGGTTTCGAGTATCAGACTTGCGAAAATTTTGATGGTTTCTCAATCATTCCTCAACATCAAACTTCCATATCTCGCGAACGGATTGACGAACTCCAGAATTTCCTGTTGCACGTGAAAGTTGAAACTCGCCCTATTACAACGGTATGTGTATTTTTCCGCTAGGCCTTTGTAGTTATTGGTTTCCAGAACCAGAGTTGCGAAAATTTCGATGGTTTCTCAATCATTCCTTAACTTCAAACTTCCATATCTCGCGAACGGACTGACGAACTCGAGAAATTCCTGTTGTATCTGAAAGTGGAAACCCGCCCGATTACAGTGGTGTGTGTACTTTTCACCTAGGCCCTTCCAGTTATTGGTTTCGAGTATCAGACACAAGGAAAATTTTGATGGTTTCTCAACCATTCCTTAACTTCAAACTCCCATATCTCGCGAACGGAATGACGAACTCGAGAAATTCCTATTGCATCTGAAAGTAGAAACTCGCCAGATTACAACGGTGTGTGTACTTTTCCCCTAGGCCATTCCAGTTATTGGTTTCCAGTATCAGACTTGCGAAAATTTTGATGGTTTCTCAATCATTCCTTAACTTCAAACTTCCATATCTCGCGAACGGATTGACGAACTCGAGAAATTCCTGTTGCATCTGAAAGCAGAAACTCGCCCGATTACAACGATATGTGTATTTTTGCCCTAGGCCATATTAGTTATTGGATTCGAGTATCAGACTTGCGAAAATTTTGATGATTTCTCAACCATTCCTTAACTTCAAACTCCCATACCTCGCGAACGCATTGACGAACTCGAGAAATTCCTGTGGTATCTGAAAGTAGAAACCCGCCCGATTACAATGGTGTTTGTACTTTTCCCCTAGGCCATTCCAGTTATTGGTTTCGAGTATTCGACCAGCGAAAATTTTGATGGTTTCTCAACCATACATTAACTTCAAACTCCCATATCTCGCGAACGGATTGACGAACTCGAGAAATTCCTGTTGCATCTGAAAGTAGAAACTCGCCCGATTACAATGGTATGTGTACTTTTCCCCTAGGCCATTCCAGTTATTGGTTTCGAGTATTAGACCAGCGAAAATTTTGATGGTTTCTCAACCATTCCTTAACTTCAAACTCCCATGTCTCGCGAACGGAATGACGAACTCGAGAAATTCCTATTGCATCTGAAAGTAGAAACCCGCCAGATTACAATGGTGTGTGTACTTTTCCCCAATGCCACTCCAGTTATTGGTTTCGAGTATCAGACTTGCGAAAATTTTGATGGTTTCTCAATCATTCCTCAACATCAAACTTCCATATCTCGCGAACGGATTGACGAACTCGAGAATTTCCTGTTGCATGTGAAAGTTGAAACTCGCCCTATTACAACGGTATGTGTATTTTTCCGCTAGGCCTTTGTAGTTATTGGTTTCGAGAATCAGACTTGCGAAAATTTTGGTGGTTTCTCAACTATTCCTTAACTTCACACTTACATATCTCGCGAACGGATTGACGAACTCGAGAATTTCCTATTGCATCTGAAAGCAGAAACTCTCCCGGTTACAACGGTATATGCATTTTTGCCCTAGGCCATAGTAGTTATTGGTTTCGAGTATGAGACTTGCGAAAATTTTGATGGTTTCTCAAGCATTCCATAACTTCACACCTACATGTCTCGCGAACGGATTGACGAACTCGAGAAATTCCTATTGCATCTGAAAGTAGAAACCCGCCAGATTACAATGGTGTGTGTACTTTTCCCCAATGCCACTCCAGTTATTGGTTTCGAGTATCAGACTTGCGAAAATTTTGATGGTTTCTCAATCATTCCTCAACATCAAACTTCCATATCTCGCGAACGGATTGACGAACTCGAGAATTTCCTGTTGCATGTGAAAGTTGAAACTCGCCCTATTACAACGGTATGTGTATTTTTGCGCTAGGCCTTTGTAGTTATTGGTTTCGAGAATCAGACTTGCGAAAATTTTGATGGTTTCTCAACTATTCCTTAACTTCAAACTCCCATACCTCGCGAACGCATTGACGAACTCGAGAAATTCCTATTGCATCTGAAAGTAGAAACCCGCCAGATTACAATGGTGTGTGTACTTTTCCCCAAGGCCATTGTAGTTATTGGTTTCGAGTATCAGACTTGCGAAAATTTTGATGGCTTCTCAACCATTCCTTAACTTCAAACTACCATTTCTCGTGAACGGATTGACGAACTCGAGAAATTCCTGTTGCATCTGATAGTAGAAACTCGCCCGATTACAATGGTATGTGTACTTTTCCCCTAGGCCATTCCAGTTATTGGTTTCGAGTATTAGACCAGCGAAAATTTTGATGGTTTCTCAACCATTCCTTAACTTCAAACTCCCATGTCTCGCGAACGGAATGACGAACTCGAGAAATTCCTATTGCATCTGAAAGTAGAAACCCGCTAGATTACAATGGTGTGTGTACTTTTCCCCTAGGCCATTCCAGTTATTCGTTTCCAGTATCAGACTTGCGAAAATTTTGATGGTTTCTCAATTATTCCTTAACTTCAAACTTCCATATCTCGCGAACGGATTGACGAACTCGAGAAATTCCTGTTGCATCTGAAAGCAGAAACTCGCCCGATTACAACGGTATGTGTATTTTTGCCCTAGGCCATAGTAGTTATTGGATTCGAGTATCAGACTTGCGAAAATTTTGATGATTTCTCAGCCATTCCTTAACTTCAAACTCCCATACCTCGCGAACGCATTGACGAACTCGAGAAATTCCTATTGCATCTGAAAGTAGAAACCCGCCAGATTTCAATGGTGTGTGTACTTTTCCCCAAGGCCACTCCAGTTATTGGTTTCGAGTATCAGACTTGCGAAAATTTTGATGGTTTCTCAATCATTCCTTAACTTCAAACTTCCATATCTCGCGAACGGATTGACGAACTCGAGAATTTCCTATTGCATCTGAAAGCAGAAACTCGCCCGATTACAACGGTATGTGTATTTTTGCCCTAGGCCATAATAGTTATTGGATTCGAGTATCAGACTTGCGAAAATTTTGATGGTTTCTCAACCATACCTTAACTTCAAACTCCCATATCTCGCGAAAGGATTGACGAACTCGAGAAATTCCTATTGCATCTGAAAGCAGAAACTCGCCCGGTTACAACGGTATATGCATTTTTGCCCTAGGCCATAGTAGTTATTGGTTTCGAGTATGAGACTTGCGAAAATTTTGATGGTTTCTCAAGCATTCCATAACTTCACACTTACATATCTCGCGAACGGATTGACGAACTCGAGAATTTCCTATTGCATCTGAAAGCAGAAACTCTCCCGGTTACAACGGTATATGCATTTTTGCCCTAGGCCATAGTAGTTATTGGTTTCGAGTATGAGACTTGCGAAAATTTTGATGGTTTCTCAAGCATTCCTTAACTTCAAACTCCCATATCTCGCGAACGGATAGACGAACTCGAGAAATTCCCGTTGCATGTGAAAGTAGACACGCGCCCGATTACAACGGTATGTGTATTTTTCCGCTAGGCCTTTGTAGTTATTGGTTTCCAGAACCAGAGTTGCGAAAATTTCGATGGTTTCTCAATCATTCCTTAACTTCAAACTTCCATATCTCGCGAACGGACTGACGAACTCGAGAAATTCCTGTTGTATCTGAAAGTGGAAACCCGCCCGATTACAGTGGTGTGTGTACTTTTCACCTAGGCCCTTCCAGTTATTGGTTTCGAGTATCAGACACAAGGAAAATTTTGATGGTTTCTCAACCATTCCTTAACTTCAAACTCCCATATCTCGCGAACGGAATGACGAACTCGAGAAATTCCTATTGCATCTGAAAGTAGAAACTCGCCAGATTTCAATGGTGTGTGTACTTTTCCCCAAGGCCACTCCAGTTATTGGTTTCGAGTATCAGACTTGCGAAAATTTTGATGGTTTCTCAATCATTCCTTAACTTCAAACCCCCATATCTCGCGAACGGATTGACGAACTCGAGAAATTCCTGTTGCATCTGAAAGTAGAAACTCGCCCGATTACAATGGTATGTGTACTTTTCCCCTAGGCCATTCCAGTTATTGGTTTCGAGTATTAGACCAGCGAAAATTTTGATGGTTTCTCAACCATTCCTTAACTTCAAACTCCCATGTCTCGCGAACGGAATGACGAACTCCTGAAATTCCTATTGCATCTGAAAGTAGAAACCCGCCAGATTACAATGGTGTGTGTACTTTTCCCCAATGCCACTCCAGTTATTGGTTTCGAGTATCAGACTTGCGAAAATTTTGATGGTTTCTCAATCATTCCTCAACATCAAACTTCCATATCTCGCGAACGGATTGACGAACTCGAGAATTTCCTGTTGCATGTGAAAGTTGAAACTCGCCCTATTACAACGGTATGTGTATTTTTCCGCTAGGCCTTTGTAGTTATTGGTTTCGAGAATCAGACTTGCGAAAATTTTGATGGTTTCTCAACTATTCCTTAACTTCACACTTACATATCTCGCGAACGGATTGACGAACTCGAGAATTTCCTATTGCATCTGAAAGCAGAAACTCTCCCGGTTACAACGGTATATGCATTTTTGCCCTAGGCCATAGTAGTTATTGGTTTCGAGTATGAGACTTGCGAAAATTTTGATGGTTTCTCAAGCATTCCTTAACTTCAAACTCCCATATCTCGCGAACGGATAGACGAACTCGAGAAATTCCCGTTGCATGTGAAAGTAGACACTCGCCCGATTACAACGGTATGTGTATTTTTCCGCTAGGCCTTTGTAGTTATTGGTTTCCAGAACCAGAGTTGCGAAAATTTCGATGGTTTCTCAATCATTCCTTAACTTCAAACTTCCATATCTCGCGAACGGACTGACGAACTCGAGAAATTCCTGTTGTATCTGAAAGTGGAAACCCGCCCGATTACAGTGGTGTGTGTACTTTTCACCTAGGCCCTTCCAGTTATTGGTTTCGAGTATCAGACACAAGGAAAATTTTGATGGTTTCTCAACCATTCCTTAACTTCAAACTCCCATATCTCGCGAACGGAATGACGAACTCGAGAAATTCCTATTGCATCTGAAAGTAGAAACTCGCCAGATTACAACGGTGTGTGTACTTTTCCCCTAGGCCATTCCAGTTATTGGTTTCCAGTATCAGACTTGCGAAAATTTTGATGGTTTCTCAATCATTCCTTAACTTCAAACTTCCATATCTCGCGAACGGATTGACGAACTCGAGAAATTCCTGTTGCATCTGAAAGCAGAAACTCGCCCGATTACAACGATATGTGTATTTTTGCCCTAGGCCATATTAGTTATTGGATTCGAGTATCAGACTTGCGAAAATTTTGATGATTTCTCAACCATTCCTTAACTTCAAACTCCCATACCTCGCGAACGCATTGACGAACTCGAGAAATTCCTGTGGTATCTGAAGGTAGAAACCCGCCCGATTACAATGGTGTTTGTACTTTTCCCCTAGGCCATTCCAGTTATTGGTTTCGAGTATTCGACCAGCGAAAATTTTGATGGTTTCTCAACCATACATTAACTTCAAACTCCCATATCTCGCGAACGGATTGACGAACTCGAGAAATTCCTGTTGCATCTGAAAGTAGAAACTCGCCCGATTACAATGGTATGTGTACTTTTCCCCTAGGCCATTCCAGTTATTGGTTTCGAGTATTAGACCAGCGAAAATTTTGATGGTTTCTCAACCATTCCTTAACTTCAAACTCCCATGTCTCGCGAACGGAATGACGAACTCGAGAAATTCCTATTGCATCTGAAAGTAGAAACCCGCCAGATTACAATGGTGTGTGTACTTTTCCCCAATGCCACTCCAGTTATTGGTTTCGAGTATCAGACTTGCGAAAATTTTGATGGTTTCTCAATCATTCCTCAACATCAAACTTCCATATCTCGCGAACGGATTGACGAACTCGAGAATTTCCTGTTGCATGTGAAAGTTGAAACTCGCCCTATTACAACGGTATGTGTATTTTTCCGCTAGGCCTTTGTAGTTATTGGTTTCGAGAATCAGACTTGCGAAAATTTTGGTGGTTTCTCAACTATTCCTTAACTTCACACTTACATATCTCGCGAACGGATTGACGAACTCGAGAATTTCCTATTGCATCTGAAAGCAGAAACTCTCCCGGTTACAACGGTATATGCATTTTTGCCCTAGGCCATAGTAGTTATTGGTTTCGAGTATGAGACTTGCGAAAATTTTGATGGTTTCTCAAGCATTCCTTAACTTCAAACTCCCATATCTCGCGAACGGATAGACGAACTCGAGAAATTCCCGTTGCATGTGAAAGTAGACACTCGCCCGATTACAACGGTATGTGTATTTTTCCGCTAGGCCTTTGTAGTTATTGGTTTCCAGAACCAGAGTTGCGAAAATTTCGATGGTTTCTCAATCATTCCTTAACTTCAAACTTCCATATCTCGCGAACGGACTGACGAACTCGAGAAATTCCTGTTGTATCTGAAAGTGGAAACCCGCCCGATTACAGTGGTGTGTGTACTTTTCACCTAGGCCCTTCCAGTTATTGGTTTCGAGTATCAGACACAAGGAAAATTTTGATGGTTTCTCAACCATTCCTTAACTTCAAACTCCCATATCTCGCGAACGGAATGACGAACTCGAGAAATTCCTATTGCATCTGAAAGTAGAAACTCGCCAGATTACAATGGTGTGTGTACTTTTCCCCTAGGCCATTCCAGTTATTGGTTTCCAGTATCAGACTTGCGAAAATTTTGATGGTTTCTCAATCATTCCTTAACTTCAAACTTCCATATCTCGCGAACGGATTGACGAACTCGAGAAATTCCTGTTGCATCTGAAAGCAGAAACTCGCCCGATTACAACGATATGTGTATTTTTGCCCTAGGCCATATTAGTTATTGGATTCGAGTATCAGACTTGCGAAAATTTTGATGATTTCTCAACCATTCCTTAACTTCAAACTCCCATACCTCGCGAACGCATTGACGAACTCGAGAAATTCCTGTGGTATCTGAAAGTAGAAACCCGCCCGATTACAATGGTATGTGTACTTTTCCCCTAGGCCATTCCAGTTATTGGTTTCGAGTATTAGACCAGCGAAAATTTTTATGGTTTCTCAACCATTCCTTAACTTCAAACTCCCATGTCTCGCGAACGGAATGACGAACTCGAGAAATTCCTATTGCATCTGAAAGTAGAAACCCGCTAGATTACAATGGTGTGTGTACTTTTCCCCTAGGCCATTCCAGTTATTGGTTTCCAGTATCAGACTTGCGAAAATTTTGATGGTTTCTCAATTATTCCTTAACTTCAAACTTCCATATCTCGCGAACGGATTGACGAACTCGAGAAATTCCTGTTGCATCTGAAAGCAGAAACTC
Source organism: Ptiloglossa arizonensis (assembly GCF_051014685.1). NCBI lineage: Eukaryota > Metazoa > Arthropoda > Insecta > Hymenoptera > Colletidae > Ptiloglossa > Ptiloglossa arizonensis. Next base: position 795,542 of record NW_027478594.1, on the reverse strand, counting down.
GCCCGATTACAACGGTATGTGTATTTTTGCCCTAGGCCATAGTAGTTATTGGATTCGAGTATCAGACTTGCGAAAATTTTGATGATTTCTCAGCCATTCCTTAACTTCAAACTCCCATACCTCGCGAACGCATTGACGAACTCGAGAAATTCCTATTGCATCTGAAAGTAGAAACCCGCCAGATTACAATGGTGTGTGTACTTTTCCCCAAGGCCATTGTAGTTATTGGTTTCGAGTATCAGACTTGCGAAAATTTTGATGGCTTCTCAACCATTCCTTAACTTCAAACTACCATTTCTCGTGAACGGATTGACGAACTCGAGAAATTCCTGTTGCATCTGATAGTAGAAACTCGCCCGATTACAATGGTATGTGTACTTTTCCCCTAGGCCATTCCAGTTATTGGTTTCGAGTATTAGACCAGCGAAAATTTTGATGGTTTCTCAACCATTCCTTAACTTCAAACTCCCATGTCTCGCGAACGGAATGACGAACTCGAGAAATTCCTATTGCATCTGAAAGTAGAAACCCGCTAGATTACAATGGTGTGTGTACTTTTCCCCTAGGCCATTCCAGTTATTCGTTTCCAGTATCAGACTTGCGAAAATTTTGATGGTTTCTCAATTATTCCTTAACTTCAAACTTCCATATCTCGCGAACGGATTGACGAACTCGAGAAATTCCTGTTGCATCTGAAAGCAGAAACTCGCCCGATTACAACGGTATGTGTATTTTTGCCCTAGGCCATAGTAGTTATTGGATTCGAGTATCAGACTTGCGAAAATTTTGATGATTTCTCAGCCATTCCTTAACTTCAAACTCCCATACCTCGCGAACGCATTGACGAACTCGAGAAATTCCTATTGCATCTGAAAGTAGAAACCCGCCAGATTTCAATGGTGTGTGTACTTTTCCCCAAGGCCACTCCAGTTATTGGTTTCGAGTATCAGACTTGCGAAAATTTTGATGGTTTCTCAATCATTCCTTAACTTCAAACTCCCATATCTCGCGAAAGGATTGACGAACTCGAGAAATTCCTATTGCATCTGAAAGCAGAAACTCGCCCGGTTACAACGGTATATGCATTTTTGCCCTAGGCCATAGTAGTTATTGGTTTCGAGTATGAGACTTGCGAAAATTTTGATGGTTTCTCAAGCATTCCATAACTTCACACTTACATATCTCGCGAACGGATTGACGAACTCGAGAATTTCCTATTGCATCTGAAAGCAGAAACCCGCCCGATTACAATGGTGTTTGTACTTTTCCCCTAGGCCATTCCAGTTATTGGTTTCTAGTATTCGACCGGCGAAAATTTTCATGGTTTCTCAACCATACCTTAACTTCAAACTCCCATATCTCGCGAACGGATTGACGAACTCGAGAAATTCCTATTGCATCTGAAAGCAGAAACTCGCCCGGTTACAACGGTATATGCATTTTTGCCCTAGGCCATAGTAGTTATTGGTTTCGAGTATCAGACTTGCGAAAATTTTGATGGTTTCCCAACCGTTCCTTAATTTCAAACTCCCATATCTCGCGAACGGATTGACGAACTCGAGAAATTCCTATTGCATCTGAAAGCAGAAACTCGCCCGGTTACAACGGTATATGCATTTTTGCCCTAGGCCATAGTAGTTATTGGTTTCGAGTATGAGACTTGCGAAAATTTTGATGGTTTCTCAAGCATTCCATAACTTCACACCTACATGTCTCGCGAACGGATTGACGAACTCGAGAAATTCCTATTGCATCTGAAAGTAGAAACCCGCCAGATTACAATGGTGTGTGTACTTTTCCCCAATGCCACTCCAGTTATTGGTTTCGAGTATCAGACTTGCGAAAATTTTGATGGTTTCTCAATCATTCCTCAACATCAAACTTCCATATCTCGCGAACGGATTGACGAACTCGAGAATTTCCTGTTGCATGTGAATGTAGAAACTCGCCCTATTACAACGGTATGTGTATTTTTCCGCTAGGCCTTTGTAGTTATTGGTTTCGAGAATCAGACTTGCGAAAATTTTGATGGTTTCTCAACTATTCCTTAACTTCACACTTACATATCTCGCGAACGGATTGACGAACTCGAGGATTTCCTATTGCATCTGAAAGCAGAAACTCTCCCGGTTACAACGGTATATGCATTTTTGCCCTAGGCCATAGTAGTTAGTGGTTTCGAGTATGAGACTTGCGAAAATTTTGATGGTTTCTCAAGCATTCCTTAACTTCAAACTCCCATATCTCGCGAACGGATAGACGAACTCGAGAAATTCCCGTTGCATGTGAAAGTAGACACTCGCCCGATTACAACGGTATGTGTATTTTTCCGCTAGGCCTTTGTAGTTATTGGTTTCCAGAACCAGAGTTGCGAAAATTTCGATGGTTTCTCAATCATTCCTTAACTTCAAACTTCCATATCTCGCGAACGGATTGACGAACTCGAGAAATTCCTGTTGTATCTGAAAGTGGAAACCCGCCCGATTACAGTGGTGTGTGTACTTTTCACCTAGGCCCTTCCAGTTATTGGTTTCGAGTATCAGACACAAGGAAAATTTTGATGGTTTCTCAACCATTCCTTAACTTCAAACTCCCATATCTCGCGAACGGAATGACGAACTCGAGAGATTCCTACTGCATCTGAAAGTAGAAACTCGCCAGATTACAATGGTGTGTGTACTTTTCCCCTAGGCCATTCCAGTTATTGGTTTCCAGTATCAGACTTGCGAAAATTTTGATGGTTTCTCAATCATTCCTTAACTTCAAACCTCCATATCTCGCGAACGGATTGACGAACTCGAGAAATTCCTGTTGCATCTGAAAGCAGAAACTCGCCCGATTACAACGATATGTGTATTTTTGCCCTAGGCCGTATTAGTTATTGGATTCGAGTATCAGACTTGCGAAAATTTTGATGATTTCTCAACCATTCCTTAACTTCAAACTCCCATACCTCGCGAACGCATTGACGAACTCGAGAAATTCCTGTGGTATCTGAAAGTAGAAACCCGCCCGATTACAATGGTGTTTGTATTTTTCCCCTAGGCCATTGTAGTTATTGGTTTCGAGTATCAGACTTGCGAAAATTTTGATGGTTTCTCAACCATTCCTTAACTTCAAACTACCGTTTCTCGTGAACGGATTGACGAACTCGAGAAGTTCCTGTTGCATCTGATAGTAGAAACTCGCCCGATTACAATGGTATGTGTACTTTTCCCCTAGGCCATTCCAGTTAATGGTTTCGAGTATTAGACCAGCGAAAATTTTGATGGTTTCTCAACCATTCCTTAACTTCAAACTCCCATATCTCGCGAACGGAATGACGAACTCGAGAAATTCCTATTCCATCTGAAAGTAGAAACCCGCTAGATTACAATGGTGTGTGTACTTTTCCCGTAGGCCATAGTAGTTATTGGATTCGAGTATCAGACTTGCGAAAATTTTGATGGTTTCTCAATCATTCCTTAACTTCAAACTTCCATATCTCGCGAACGGATTGACGAACTCGAGAATTTCCTCTTGCATCTAAAAGCAGAAACTCGCCCGATTACAACGGTATGTGTATTTTTGCCATAGGCCATAATAGTTATTGGATTCGAGTATCAGACTTGCGAAAATTTTGATGATTTCTCAGCCATTCCTCAACTTCAAACTCCCATATCTCGCGAACGCATTGACGAACTCGAGAAATTCCTGTTGTATCTGAAAGTGGAAACCCGCCCGATTACAGTGGTGTGTACTTTTCTCCTAGGCCATTCCAGTTATTGGTTTCGAGTATCAGACCAGTGAAAATTTTGATGGTTTCTCAAACATTCCTTAATTTCAAACTCCCATATCTCGCGAGCGGAATGACGAACTCGAGAAGTTCCTATTGCATCTGAAAGTAGAAACCCGCCAGATTACAATGGTGTGTGTACTTTTCACCTAGGCCCTTCCAGTTATTGGTTTCGAGTATCAGACTTGCGAAAATTTTGATGGTTTCTCAATCATTCCTTAAATTCAAACTTCCATATCTCGCGAACGGATTGACGAACTCGAGAATTTCCTATTGCATCTGAAAGCAGAAACTCGCCCGATTACAACGGTATGTGTATTTTTGCCCTAGGCCATAATAGTTATTGGATTCGAGTATCAGACTTGAGAAAATTTTGATGGTTTCTCAAGCATTCCTTAACTTCAAACTCCCATATCTCGCGAACGCATTGACGAACTCGAGAAATTCCTGTTGTATCTGAAAGTGGAAACCCGCCCGATTACAGTGGTGTGTGTACTTTTGTCCTAGGCCATTCCAGTTATTGGTTTCGAGTATCAGACCAGTGAAAATTTTGATGGTTTCTCAAACATTCCTTAATTTCAAACCCCCATATCTCGCGAACGGAATGACGAACTCGAGAAGTTCCTATTGCATCTGAAAGTAGAAACCCGCCAGATTACAATGGTGTGTGTACTTTTCACCTAGGCCCTTCCAGTTATTGGTTTCGAGAATCAGACTTGCGAGAATTTCGATGGTTTCTCAATCATTCCTTAATTTCAAACTTCCAAATCACGCGAACGGATTGACGAACTCGAGAATTTCCTGTTGCATCTGAAAGCAGAAACTCGCCCGATTACAAAGGTATGTGTATTTTTGCCCTAGGCCATAGTAGTTATTGGATTCGAGTATCAGACTTGCGAAAATTTTGATGATTTCTCAACCATTCCTTAACTTCAAACTGCCATATCTCGCGAACGCATTGACGAACTCGAGAAATTCCTGTTGCATGTGAAAGTAGAATCTCGCCCGATTACAAAGATATGTGTGTTTTCCCCCTAGGCCTTTGTAGTTATTGGTTTCGAGTATAAGACTTGCGAAAATTTTGATGGTTTCTCAACCATTCCTTAACTTCACACTTCCATATCTCGCGAACGGATTGACGAACTCGAGAATTTCCTATTGCATCTGAAAGCAGAAACTCGCCCGATTACAACGGTATGTGTATTTTTGCCCTAGGCCATAGTAGTTATTGGATTCGAGTATCAGACTTGCGAAAATTTTGATGATTTCTCAACCATTCCTTAATTTCAAACTCCCATATCTCGCGAACGCATTGACGAACTCGAGAAATTCCTGTTGTATATGAAAGTAGAAACTCGCCCGATTACAGTGGTGTGTGTACTTTTCCCCTAGGCCAATCCAGTTATTGGTTTCGAGTATCAGACTTGCGAAAATTTTGATGGTTTCTCAACCATTCCTTAACTTCAAAGTCCCATATCTCGCGAATGGATTGACGAACTCGAGAAATTCCTGTTGCATCTGAAAGTAGAAAGTCGCCCGATTTCAACGGTATGTGTATCTTTCCCCTAGGCCTTTGTAGTTATTGGTTTCGAGTATCAGACTTGCGAAAATTTTGATGGTTTCTCATGCATTCCTTAACTTCAAACTTCCATATCTCGCGAACGGATTGACGAACTCGAGAATTTCCTATTGCACCTGCAAGCAGAAACTCGCCCGATTACAACGGTATATGTGTTTTTGCCCTAGGCCATAGTAGTTATTGGATTCGAGTATCAGACTTGCGAAAATTTTGATGATTTCTCAACCATTCCTTAACTTCAAACTGCCATATCTCGCGAACGCATTGATGCACTCGAGAAATTCCTGTTGCATGTGAAAGTAGAATCTCGCCCGATTACAAAGATATGTGTGTTTTCCCCCTAGGCCTTTGTAGTTATTGGTTTCGAGTTTCAGACTTGCGAAAATTTTGATGGTTTCTCAACCATTCCTTAACTTCAAACTACCATATGTCGCGAACGGATTGACGCACTCGAGAAATTCCTGTTGCATCTGAAAGCAGAAACTCGCCCGAATACAATGGTGTGTGTACTTTTCCCCTAGGCCATTCCAGTTATTGGTTTCGAGTATCAGACCAGCGAAAATCTTGATGGTCTCTCAACCATTCATTAACTTCAAACCCCCATATCTCGGAACGGATTGACGAACTCGAGAATTTCCTATTGCATCTGAAAGCAGAAACTCGCCCGATTACAACGGTGTGTGTACTTTTCCCCTAGGCCATTCCACTTATTGGTTTCGAGTATCAGACTTGCGAAAATTTTCATGGTCTCTCAACCATTCCTTAACTTCAAACTACCATTTCTCGCGATCGGATTGACGAACTCGAGAAATTCCTGTTGCATGTGAAAGTAGAATCTCGCCCGATTTCAACGGTATGTGCATTTTTGCCCTAGGCCATTGTAGTTATTGGTTTCGAGTATCAGACTTGCGAAAATTGTGATTGTTTCTCAACCATTCCTTAACTTCAAACTCCCATATCTCGCGAACGGATTGACGAACTCGAGAATTTCCTATTGCATCTGAAAGGAGAAACTCGCCCGATTACAACGGTGTGTGTACTTTTCCCCTAGGCCATTCCAGTTGTTGGTTTCGAGTATCAGACCAGCGAAAATTTTGATGGTTTCTCAAGCATTCCTTAACTTCAAACTTCCATATCTCGCGATCGGATTGACGAACTCGAGAATTTCCTATTGCACCTGAAAGCAGATACTCGCCCGATTGCAACGGTATGTGTATTTTTCCCCTAGGCCTTTGTAGTTACTGGTTTCGAGTATCAGACTTGCGATAATTTTGATGGTTTCTCAAGCATTCCTTAACTTCAATCTCCCATATCTCGCGAACGGATTGACGAACTCGAGAAATTCCTGTTGCATCTGAAAGCAGAAACTTGCCCGATTTCAACGGTATGTGCATTTTTGCCCTAGGCCATAGTAGTTATTGGTTTCGAGTATCCGACTTGCGAAAATTTTGATGGTTTCTCAAGCATTCCATAACTTCAAACTCCCATATCTCGCGAACGGATTGACGAACTCGAGAAATTCATGTTGCATCTGAAAGTAGAAACTCGCCCGATTACAACGGTATGTGTATTTTTCCTCTAGGCCATTGTGGTTATTGGTTTCGTGTATCAGACTTGCGAAAATTTTGATGGTTTCTCAACCATTCCTTAACTTCAAACTCCCATTTCTCGCGAACGGATTGACGAACTCGAGAAATTCCTGTTGCATCTGAAAGTTAAAACTCGCCCGATTACAGTGGTATGTGTACTTTTCCCCTAGGCCATTCCAGTTATTGGTTTCGAGTATCAGACTTGCGAAAATTTTGATGGTTTCTCAACCATTCCTTAACTTCACACTTCCATATCTCGCGAACGGATTGACGAACTCGAGAATTTCCTATTCCATCTGAAAGCAGAAACTCGCCCGATTACAACGGTATGTGTATTTTTCTCCTAGGCCATTGTAATTATTGGTTTCGAGTATCAGACTTGCGAAAATTTTGATGGTTTCTCATGCATTCCTTAACTTCAAACTTCCATATCTCGCGAACGGATTGACGAACTCGAGAATTTCCTATTGCATCTGCAAGCAGAAACTCGCCCGATTACAACGGTATGTGTATTTTTGCCCTAGGCCATAGTAGTTATTGGATTCGAGTATCAGACTTGCGAAAATTTTGATGATTTCTCAACCATTCCTTAACTTCAAACTGCCATATCTCGCGAACGGATTGACGAACTCGAGAATTTCCTATTGCATCTGACAGCAGAAACTCGCCCGATTACAACAGTGTGTGTACTTTTCCCCTAGGCCATTCCAGTTTTTGGTTTCGAGTATCAGACCAGCGAAAATTTTGATGGTTTCTCAAGCATTCCTTAACTTCAAACTTCCATATCTCGCGAACGGATTGACGAACTCGAGAATTTCCTATTGCATCTGAATGCAGAAACTCGCCCGATTACAACGGTATGTGTATTTTTACCCTAGGCCATAGTAGTTGTTGGTTTCGAGTATCAGACCAGCGAAAATTTTGATGGTTTCTCATGCATTCCTTAACTTCAAACTTCCATATCTCGCGAACGGATTGACGAACTCGAGAATTTCCTATTGCATCTGCAAGCAGAAACTCGCCCGATTACAACGGTATGTGTATTTTTGCCCTAGGCCATAGTAGTTATTGGATTCGAGTATCAGACTTGCGAAAATTTTGATGATTTCTCAACCATTCCTTAACTTCAAACTGCCATATCTCGCGAACGGATTGACGAACTCGAGAATTTCCTATTGCATCTGACAGCAGAAACTCGCCCGATTACAACAGTGTGTGTACTTTTCCCCTAGGCCATTCCAGTTTTTGGTTTCGAGTATCAGACCAGCGAAAATTTTGATGGTTTCTCAAGCTTTCCTTAACTTCAAAATTCCATATCTCGCGAACGGATTGACGAACTCGAGAATTTCCTATTGCATCTGAATGCAGAAACTCGCCCGATTACAACGGTATGTGTATTTTTACCCTAGGCCATAGTAGTTGTTGGTTTCGAGTATCAGACCAGCGAAAATTTTGATGGTTTCTCATGCATTCCTTAACTTCAAACTTCCATATCTCGCGAACGGATTGACGAACTCGAGAATTTCCTATTGCACCTGAATGGAGAAACTCGGCCGATTACATCGGTATGTGTATTTTTGCCCGGGGCCATAGTAGTTATTGGATTCGAATATCAGACTTGCGAAAATTTGGATGATTTCTCAACCATTCCTTAACTTCAAACTCTCATATCTCGCGAACGCATTGACGAACTCGAGAAATTCCTGTTGCATGTGAAAGTAGAAACTCGCCCGATTACAACGGTGTGTGTACTTTTCCCCTAGGCCATTCGAGTTGTTGGTTTCGAGTATCAGACCAGCGAAAATTTTGATGGTTTCTCAAGCATTCCTTAACTTCAAACTTCCATATCTCGCGAACGGATTGACGAACTCGAGAATTTCCTATTGCACCTGAATGGAGAAACTCGGCCGATTACATCGGTATGTGTATTTTTGCCCGAGGCCATAGTAGTTATTGGATTCGAATATCAGACTTGCGAAAATTTGGATGATTTCTCAACCATTCCTTAACTTCAAACTCCCATATCTCGCGAACGCATTGACGAACTCGAGAAATTCCTGTTGCATGTGAAAGTAGAAACTCGCCCGATTACAACGGTGTGTGTATTTTCCCCTAGGCCATTGTAGTTATTGGTTTCGTGTATCAGACTTGCGAAAATTTTGATGGTTTCTCAACCATTCCTTAACTTCAAACTCCCATATCTCGCGAACGCATTGACGAACTCGAAAAATTCCTGTTGTATCTGAAAGTAGAAACTCTCCCGATGACAACGGTGTGTGTACTTTTCCCCTAGGCCATTCCAGTTATTGGTTTCGAGTATCAGACCAGCGAAAATTTTGATGGTTTCTCAACCATTCCTTAACTTCAAACTCCCATAGCTCGCGAACGGATTGAAGAACTCGAGAAATTCCTGTTGCATGTGAAAGTAGAAAGTCGCCCGATTTCAACGGTATGTGTATCTTTCCCCTAGGCCTTTGTAGTTATTGGTTTCGTGTATCAGACTTGCGAAAATTTTGATGGTTTCTCATGCATTCCTTAACTTCAAACTTCCATATCTCGCGAACGGATTGACGAACTCGAGAATTTCCTATTGCATCTGAAAGCAGAAACTCGCCCGATTACAACGGTATGTGTATTTTTGCCCTAGGCCATAGTAGTTATTGGATTCGAGTATCAGACTTGCGAAAATTTTGATGATTTCTCAACCATTCCTTAACTTCAAACTGCCATATCTCGCGAACGCATTGACGAACTCGAGAAATTCCTGTTGCATGTGAAAGTAGAATCTCGCCCGATTACAAAGATATGTGTGTTTTCCCCCTAGGCCTTTGTAGTTATTGGTTTCGAGTATAAGACTTGCGAAAATTTTGATGGTTTCTCAACCATTCCTTAACTTCAAACTCCCATATGTCGCGAACGGATTGACGCACTCGAGAAATTCCTGTTGCATCTGAAAGCAGAAACTCGCCCGAATACAATGGTGTGTGTACTTTTCCCCTAGGCCATTCCAGTTATTGGTTTCGAGTATCAGACCAGCGAAAATTTTGATGGTCTCTCAACCATTCCTTAACTTCAAACTCCCATATCTCGCGAACGGATTGACGAACTCGAGAATTTCCTATTGCATCTGAAAGCAGAAACTCGCCCGATTACAACGGTGTGTGTACTTTTCCCCTAGGCCATTCCACTTATTGGTTTCGAGTATCAGACTTGCGAAAATTTTGATGGTTTCTTAACCATTCCTTAACTTCACACTTCCATATCTCGCGAACGGATTGACGAACTCGAGAATTTCCTATTGCATCTGAAAGCAGAAACTCGCCCGATTACAACGGTATGTGTATTTTTGCCCTAGGCCATAGTAGTTTTTGGATTCGAGTATCAGACTTCCGAAAATTTTGATGATTTCTCAACCATTCCTTAATTTCAAACTCCCATATCTCGCGAACGCATTGACGAACTCGAGAAATTCCTGTTGTATCTGAAAGTAGAAACTCGCCCGATTACAATGGTGTGTGTACTTTTCCCCTAGGCCAATCCAGTTATTGGTTTCGAGTATCAGACTTGCGAAAATTTTGATGGTTTCTCAACCATTCCTTAACTTCAAAGTCCCATATCTCGCGAACGGATTGACGAACTCGAGAAATTCCTGTTGCATCTGAAAGTAGAAACTCGCCCGATTACAACGGTGTGTGTACTTTTCCCCTAGGCCATTCCGGTTATTGGTTTCGAGTATCAGACCAGCGAAAATTTTGATGGTTTCTCAACCATTCCTTAACTTCAAACTCCCATATCTCGCGAACGGATTGACGAACTCGAGAAATTCCTGTTGCATGTGAAATTAGAAAGTCGCCCGATTACAACGGTGTGTGTACTTTTCCCCTAGGCCATTCGAGTTGTTGGTTTCGAGTATCAGACCAGCGAAAATTTTGATGGTTTCTCAAGCATTCCTTAACTTCAAACTCCCATATCTCGCGAACGGATTGACGAACTCGAGAAATTCCTGTTGCATGTGAAAGTAGAAAGTCGCCCGATTTCAACGGTATGTGTATCTTTCCCCTAGGCCTTTGTAGTTATTGGTTTCGAGTATCAGACTTGCGAAAATTTTGGTGGTTTCTCAACCATTCCTTAACTTCAAACTCCCATATCCCGCGAACGGATTGACGAACTCGAGAAATTCCTGTTGCATGTGAAAGTAGAAAGTCGCCCGATTACAACGGTGTGTGTACTTTTCCCCTAGGCCATTCGAGTTGTTGGTTTCGAGTATCAGACCAGCGAAAATTTTGATGGTTTCTCAAGCATTCCTTAACTTCAAACTTCCATATCTCGCGAACGGATTGACGAACTCGAGAATTTCCTATTGCACCTGAATGGAGAAACTCGGCCGATTACATCGGTATGTGTATTTTTGCCCGAGGCCATAGTAGTAATTGGATTCGAATATCAGACTTGCGAAAATTTGGATGATTTCTCAACCATTCCTTAACTTCAAACTCCCATATCTCGCGAACGCATTGACGAACTCGAGAAATTCCTGTTGCATGTGAAAGTAGAAACTCGCCCGATTACAACGGTGTGTGTATTTTCCCCTAGGCCATTGTAGTTATTGGTTTCGTGTATCAGACTTGCGAAAATTTTGATGGTTTCTCAACCATTCCTTAACTTCAAACTCCCATATCTCGCGAACGCATTGACGAACTCGAAAAATTCCTGTTGTATCTGAAAGTAGAAACTCTCCCGATGACAACGGTGTGTGTACTTTTCCCCTAGGCCATTCCAGTTATTGGTTTCGAGTATCAGACCAGCGAAAATTTTGATGGTTTCTCAACCATTCCTTAACTTCAAACTCCCATAGCTCGCGAACGGATTGACGAACTCGAGAAATTCCTGTTGCATGTGAAAGTAGAAAGTCGCCCGATTTCAACGGTATGTGTATCTTTCCCCTAGGCCTTTGTAGTTATTGGTTTCGTGTATCAGACTTGCGAAAATTTTGATGGTTTCTCATGCATTCCTTAACTTCAAACTTCCATATCTCGCGAACGGATTGACGAACTCGAGAATTTCCTATTGCATCTGAAAGCAGAAACTCGCCAGATTACAACGGTATGTGTATTTTTGCCCTAGGCCATAGTAGTTATTGGATTCGAGTATCAGACTTGCGAAAATTTTGATGATTTCTCAACCATTCCTTAACTTCAAACTGCCATATCTCGCGAACGCATTGACGAACTCGAGAAATTCCTGTTGCATGTGAAAGTAGAATCTCGCCCGATTACAAAGATATGTGTGTTTTCCCCCTAGGCCTTTGTAGTTATTGGTTTCGAGTATAAGACTTGCGAAAATTTTGATGGTTTCTCAACCATTCCTTAACTTCAAACTCCCATATGTCGCGAACGGATTGACGCACTCGAGAAATTCCTGTTGCATCTGAAAGCAGAAACTCGCCCGAATACAATGGTGTGTGTACTTTTCCCCTAGGCCATTCCAGTTATTGGTTTCGAGTATCAGACCAGCGAAAATTTTGATGGTCTCTCAACCATTCCTTAACTTCAAACTCCCATATCTCGCGAACGGATTGACGAACTCGAGAATTTCCTATTGCATCTGAAAGCAGAAACTCGCCCGATTACAACGGTGTGTGTACTTTTCCCCTAGGCCATTCCACTTATTGGTTTCGAGTATCAGACTTGCGAAAATTTTGATGGTTTCTTAACCATTCCTTAACTTCACACTTCCATATCTCGCGAACGGATTGACGAACTCGAGAATTTCCTATTGCATCTGAAAGCAGAAACTCGCCCGATTACAACGGTATGTGTATTTTTGCCCTAGGCCATAGTGGTTTTTGGATTCGAGTATCAGACTTCCGAAAATTTTGATGATTTCTCAACCATTCCTTAATTTCAAACTCCCATATCTCGCGAACGCATTGACGAACGCGAGAAATTCCTGTTGTATCTGAAAGTAGAAACTCGCCCGATTACAATGGTGTGTGTACTTTTCCCCTAGGCCAATCCAGTTATTGGTTTCGAGTATCAGACTTGCGAAAATTTTGATGGTTTCTCAACCATTCCTTAACTTCAAAGTCCCATATCTCGCGAACGGATTGACGAACTCAAGAAATTCCTGTTGCATCTGAAAGTAGAAACTCGCCCGATTACAACGGTGTGTGTACTTTTCCCCTAGGCCATTCCGGTTATTGGTTTCGAGTATCAGACCAGCGAAAATTTTGATGGTTTCTCAACCATTCCTTAACTTCAAACTCCCATATCTCGCGAACGGATTGACGAACTCGAGAAATTCCTGTTGCATGTGAAAGTAGAAAGTCGCCCGATTTCAACGGTATGTGTATCTTTTCCCCTAGGCCATTCCAGTTATTGGTTTCGAGTATCAGACCAGCGAAAATTTTGATGGTTTCTCAACCATTCCTTAACTTCAAACTCCCATATCTCGCGAACGGATTGATGAACTTGAGAAATTCCTGTTGCATGTGAAAGTAGAAAGTCGCCCGATTTCAACGGTATGTGTATCTTTCCCCTAGGCCTTTGTAGTTATTGGTTTCGAGTATCAGACTTGCGAAAATTTTGATGGTTTCTCATGCATTCCTTAATTTCAAACTTCCATATCTCGCGAACGGATTGACGAACTCGAGAATTTCCTATTGCATCTGCAAGCAGAAACTCGCCCGATTACAACGGTGTGTGTACTTTTCCCCTAGGCCATTCCGGTTATTGGTTTCGAGTATCAGACCAGCGAAAATTTTGATGGTCTCTCAACCATTCCTTAACTTCAAACCCCCATATCTCGCGAACGGATTGACGAACTCGAGAATTTCCTATTGCATCTGAAAGCAGAAACTCGCCCGATTACAACGGTGTGTGTACTTTTCCCCTAGGCCATTCCACTTATTGGTTTCGAGTATCAGACTTGCGAAAATTTTCATGGTCTCTCAACCATTCCTTAACTTCAAACTCCCATATCTCGCGAACGGATTGGCGAACTCAAGAATTTCCTATTGCATCTGAAAGCAGAAACTCGCCCGATTACAACGGTGTGTGTACTTTTACCCTAGGCCATTCCACTTATTGGTTTCGAGAATCAGACTTGCGAAAATTTTGATGGTTTTTCAACCATTCCTTAACTTCAAACTTCCATATCTCGCGAACGGATTGATGAACTCGAGAATTTCCTATTGCATCTGAAAGCAGAAACTCGCCCGATTACAACGGTGTGTGTACTTTTCTCCTAGTGCATTCCAGTTGTTGGTTTCGAGTATCAGACCAGCGAAAATTTTGTTGGTTTCTCAAGCATTCCTTAACTTCAAACTTCCATATCTTGCGATCGGATTGACGAACTCGAGAATTTCCTATTGCATCTGAAAGCAGAAACTCGCCTGATTACAACGGTATGTGTATTTTTGCCCTAGGCCATAGTAGTTATTGGATTCGTGTATCAGACTTGCGAAAATTTTGATGATTTCTCAACCATTCCATAACTTCAAACTCCCATATCTCGCGAACGCATTGACGAACTCGAGAAATTCCTGTTTTATCTGAAAGTAGAAACTCGCCCGATTACAATGGTGTGTGTGCTTTTTCCCTATGCCATACCACTTATTCGTTTCGAGTATCAGAATTGCGAAAATTTTGATGGTTTCTCAACCATTCCTTAACTTCAAACTCCCATATCTCGCGAACGGAATGACGAACTCGAAAAATTCCTGTTGCATCTGAAACTGGAAACTCGCCCGATTACAAAGGTATGTGCATTTTTCCCCTAGGCCATTGTAGTTATTGGTTTCGAGTATCAGACTTGCGAAAATTTTGATGGTTTTTCAACCACTCCTTAACTTCCAACTCCCATATCTCGCGATCGGATTGACGAACTCGAAAATTTCCTTTTGCATCTGAAAGCAGAAACTCGCCCGATTACAACGGTATGTATATTTTTGCCCTAGGCCATAGTAGTTATTGGATTCGAGTATCAGACTTGCGAAAATTTTGATGATTTCTCAACCATTCCTTAACTTCAAACTGCCATATCTCGCGAACGCATTGACGAACTCGAGAAATTCCTGTTGCATGTGAAAGTAGAATCTCGCCCGATTACAAAGATATGTGTGTTTTCCCCCTAGGCCTTTGTAGTTATTGGTTTCGAGTATAAGACTTGCGAAAATTTTGATGGTTTCTCAACCATTCCTTAACTTCAAACTCCCATATGTCGCGAACGGATTGACGCACTCGAGAAATTCCTGTTGCATCTGAAAGCAGAAACTCGCCCGAATACAATGGTGTGTGTACTTTTCCCCTAGGCCATTCCAGTTATTGGTTTCGAGTATCAGACCAGCGAAAATTTTGATGGTCTCTCAACCATTCCTTAACTTCAAACTCCCATATCTCGCGAACGGATTGACGAACTCGAGAATTTCCTATTGCATCTGAAAGCAGAAACTCGCCCGATTACAATGGTGTGTGTACTTTTCCCCTAGGCCAATCCAGTTATTGGTTTCGAGTATCAGACTTGCGAAAATTTTGATGGTTTCTCAACCATTCCTTAACTTCAAAGTCCCATATCTCGCGAACGGATTGACGAACTCAAGAAATTCCTGTTGCATCTGAAAGTAGAAACTCGCCCGATTACAACGGTGTGTGTACTTTTCCCCTAGGCCATTCCGGTTATTGGTTTCGAGTATCAGACCAGCGAAAATTTTGATGGTTTCTCAACCATTCCTTAACTTCAAACTCCCATATCTCGCGAACGGATTGACGAACTCGAGAAATTCCTGTTGCATGTGAAAGTAGAAAGTCGCCCGATTTCAACGGTATGTGTATCTTTTCCCCTAGGCCATTCCAGTTATTGGTTTCGAGTATCAGACCAGCGAAAATTTTGATGGTTTCTCAACCATTCCTTAACTTCAAACTCCCATATCTCGCGAACGGATTGATGAACTTGAGAAATTCCTGTTGCATGTGAAAGTAGAAAGTCGCCCGATTTCAACGGTATGTGTATCTTTCCCCTAGGCCTTTGTAGTTATTGGTTTCGAGTATCAGACTTGCGAAAATTTTGATGGTTTCTCATGCATTCCTTAACTTCAAACTTCCATATCTCGCGAACGGATTGACGAACTCGAGAATTTCCTATTGCATCTGAAAGCAGAAACTCGCCCGATTACAACGGTGTGTGTACTTTTCCCCTAGGCCATTCCACTTATTGGTTTCGAGTATCAGACTTGCGAAAATTTTCATGGTCTCTCAACCATTCCTTAACTTCAAACTCCCATATCTCGCGAACGGAATGACGAACTCGAAAAATTCCTGTTGCATCTGAAACTGGAAACTCGCCCGATTACAAAGGTATGTGCATTTTTCCCCTAGGCCATTGTAGTTATTGGTTTCGAGTATCAGACTTGCGAAAATTTTGATGGTTTTTCAACCACTCCTTAACTTCCAACTCCCATATCTCGCGATCGGATTGACGAACTCGAAAATTTCCTTTTGCATCTGAAAGCAGAAACTCGCCCGATTACAACGGTATGTATATTTTTGCCCTAGGCCATAGTAGTTATTGGTTTCGAATATCAGACTTGCGAAAATTGTGATGGTTTCTCAACCATTCCTTTACTTCAAACTCCCATATCTCCCGAACGGATTCACGAACTGGAGAAATTCCTGTTGCATCTGAAAGTAGAAACTCGCACGATTGCAAAGATATGTGTGTTTTCCCCGTAGGCCTTTGTAGTTATTGGTTTCGAGTATCAGACTTGCGAAAATTTTGATGGTTTCTCAACCATTCCTTAACTTCAAACTACCATATGTCGCGAACGGATTGACGCACTCGAGAAATTCCTGTTGCATCTGAAAGCAGAAACTCGCCCGAATACAATGGTGTGTGTACTTTTCCCCTAGGCCATTCCAGTTATTGGTTTCGAGTATCAGACCAGCGAAAATTTTGATGGTCTCTCAACAATTCCTTAACTTCAAACTCCCATATCTCGCGAACGGATTGACGAACTCGAGAATTTCCTATTGCATCTGAAAGGAGAAACTCGCCCGATTACAACGGTGTGTGTACTTTTCCCCTAGGCCATTCCAGTTGTTGGTTTCTAGTATCAGACCAGCGAAAATTGTGATGGTTTCTCAACCATTCCTTAACTTCAAACTCCCATATCTCGCGAACGGATGACGAACTCGAGAATTTCCTATTGCATCTGAAAGTAGAAACTCGCACGATTACAAAGATATGTGTATTTTTCCCCTAGGCCATTGTAGTTGTTGGTTTCGAGTATCAGACTTGCGAAAATTGTGATGGTATCTCAACCATTCCTTAACTTCAAACTCCCATATCTCGCGAACGGATGACGAACTCGAGAATTTCCTATTGCATCTGAAAGGAGAAACTCGCCCGATTACAACGGTGTGTGTACTTTTCCCCTAGGCCATTCCAGTTGTTGGTTTCGAGTATCAGACCAGCGAAAATTTTGATGGTTTCTCAAGCATTCCTTAAATTCAAACTTCCATATCTCGCGATCGGATTGACGAACTCGAGAATTTCCTATTGCACCTGAAAGCAGAAACTCGCCCGATTGCAACGGTACGTGTATTTTTCCCCTAGGCCTTTGTAGTTACTGGTTTCGAGTATCAGACTTGCGACAATTTTGATGGTTTCTCAAGCATTCCTTAACTTCAATCTCCCATATCTCGCGAACGGATTGACGAACTCGAGAAATTCCTGTTGCATTTGAAAGCGGAAACTTGCCCGATTTCAACGGTATGTGCATTTTTGCCCTAAGCCATAGTAGTTATTGGTTTCGAGTATCAGACTTGCGAAAATTGTGATGGTTTCTCAACCATTCCTTAACTTCAAACTCCCATATCTCGCGAACGGATGACGAACTCGAGAATTTCCTATTGCATCTGAAAGGAGAAACTCGCCCGATTACAACGGTGTGTGTACTTTTCCCCTAGGCCATTCCAGTTGTTGGTTTCGAGTATCAGACCAGCGAAAATTTTGATGGTTTCTCAAGCATTCCTTAACTTCAAACTTCCATATCTCGCGATCGGATTGACGAACTCGAGAATTTCCTATTGCACCTGAAAGCAGAAACTCGCCCGATTGCAACGGTACGTGTAGTTTTCCCCTAGGCCTTTCTAGTTACTGGTTTCGAGTATCAGACTTGCGATCATTTTGACGGTTTCTCAAGCATTCCTTAACTTCAATCTCCCATATCTCGCGAACGGATTGACGAACTCGAGAAATTCCTGTTGCATCTGAAAGCAGAAACTTGCCCGATTTCAACGGTATGTGCATTTTTGCCCTAAGCAATAGTAGTTATTGGTTTCGAGTATCAGACTTGCGAAAATTTTGATGGTTTCTCAAGCATTCCATAACTTCAAACTCCCATATCTCGCGAACGGATTGACGAACTCGAGAAATTCCTGTTGCATCTGAAAGCAGAAACTCACCCGATTGCAACGGTATGTGTATTTTTCCCCTAGGCCATTGTATTTATTGGTTTCTAGCATCAGAATTGCGAAAATTTTGATGGTTTCTCAACCATTCCTTAACTTCAAACTCCCATATCTCACGAACGGAATGACGAACTCGAAAAATTCCTGTTGCACCTGAAAGTGGAAACTCGCCCGATTACAAAGGTATGTGCATTTTTCCCCTATGCCTTTGTAGTTCTTGGTTTCGAGTATCAGACTTGCGAAAATTTTGATGGTTTCTCAACCATTCCTTAACTTCAAACTCCCATATCTCGCGAACGGAATAACGAACTCGAGAAATTCCTGTTGCATCTGAAAGGAGAAACTCGCCCGATTACAACGGTGTGTGTACTTTTCCCCTAGGCCATTCCAGTTGTTGGTTTCGCGTATCAGACCAGCGAAAATTTTGATGGTTTCTCAACCATTCCTTAACTTCACACTTCCATATCTCGCGAACGGATTCACGAACTCGAGAAATTCCTGTTGCATCTGAAAGTAGAAACTCGCCCGATTACAAAGATATGTGTGTTTTCCCCGTAGGCCTCTGTAGTTATTGGTTTCGAGTATCAGACTTGCGAAAATTTTGATGGTTTCTCAACCATTCCTTAACTTCACACTTCCATATCTCGCGAACGGATTGACGAACTCGAGAATTTCCTATTGCATCTGAAAGGAGAAACTCGCCCGATTACAACGGTGTGTGTACTTTTCCCCTAGGTCATTCCAGTTGTTGGTTTCGAGTATCAGACCAGCGAAAATTTTGATGGTTTCTCAACCATTCCTTAACTTCACACTTCCATATCTCGCGATCGGATTGACGAACTCGAGAATTTCCTATTGCATCTGAAAGCAGAAACTTGCCCGATTTCAACGGTATGTGCATTTTTGCCCTAGGCCATATTAGTTATTGGTTTCGAGTATCAGACTTGCGAAAATTTTGTTGGTTTCTCAAGCATTCCTTAACTTCAAACTTCCATATCTCGCGAACGGATTGACGAACTCGAGAATTTCCTATTGCATCTGAAAACAGAATCTCTCCCGATTACAACGGTATGTGTATTTTTGCCCTAGGCCATAGTAGTTATTGGTTTCGAGTATCAGACTTGCGAAAATTTTGATGGTTTCTCAACCATTCCTTAGCTTCAAACTCCCATATCTCGCGAACGGATTGACGAACTCGAGAATTTCCTATTGCATCTGAAAGGAGAAACTCGCCCGATTACAACGGTGTGTGTACTTTTCCCCTAGGCCATTCCAGTTGTTGGTTTCGAGTATCAGACCAGCGAAAATTTTGATGGTTTCTCAACCATTCCTTAACTTCAAACTGCTGTATCTCGCGAACGCATTGACGAGCTCGAGAAATTCCTGTTGCATGTGAAAGTAGAATCTCGCCCGATTACAATGGTATGTGTATTTTTCCCCTAGGCATTTGTAGTTATTGGTTTCGAGTATCAGACTTGCGAAAATTTTGATGGTTTCTCAACCATTCCTTAGCTTCAAACTCCCATATCCCGCGAACGGATTGACGAACTCGAGAAATTCCTGTTGCATCTGAAAGTAGAAACTCGCCCGATTACAACGGTATGTGTATTTTTCCTCTAGGCCATTGTGGTTATTGGTTTCGTGTATTAGACTTGCGAAAATTTTGATGGTTTCTCATCCATTCCTTAACTTCAAACTCCCATTCCTCGCGAACGGATTGACGAACTCGAGTAATTCCTGTTGCATCTGAAAGTTAAAACTCGCCCGATTACAATGGTGTGTGTACTTTTCCCCTAGGCCATTCCAGTTATTGGTTTCGAGTATCAGACATGCGAAAATTTTGATGGTTTCTCAACCATTCCTTAACTTCACACTTCCATATCTCGCGAACGGATTGACGATCTCGAGAATTACCTATTGCATCTGAAAGGAGAAACTCGCCCGATTACAACGGTGTGTGTACTTTTCCCCTAGGCCATTCCAGTTGTTGGTTTCGAGTATCAGACCAGCGAAAATTTTGATGGTTTCTTAAGCATTCCTTAACTTCAAACTTCCATATCTCGCGATCGGATTGACGAACTCGAGAATTTCCTATTGCATCTGAATGCAGAAACTTGCCCGATTTCAACGGTATGTGCATTTTTGCCCTAGGCCATAGTAGTTGTTGGTTTCGAGTATCAGACTTGCGAAAATTTTGTTGGTTTCTCAAGCATTCCTTAACTTCAAACTTCCATATCTCGCGAACGGATTGACGAACTCGAGAATTTCCTATTGCATCTAAAAGCAGAATCTCGCCCGATTACAACGGTATGTGTATTTTTCCCCTAGGCCATTGTAGTTGTTGGTTTCGAGTATCAGACTTGCGAAAAATGTGATGGTTTCTCAACCATTCCTTAACTTTAAACTCCCATATCTCGCGAACGGATGACGAACTCGAGAATTTCCTATTGCATCTGAAAGGAGAAACTCGCCCGATTACAACGGTGTGTGTTCTTTTCCCCTAGGCCATTCCAGTTGTTGGTTTCGAGTATCAGACCAGCGAAAATTTTGATGGTTTCTCAAGCATTCCTTAACTTCAAACTTCCATATCTCGCGATGGGGTTGACGAACTCGAGAATTTCCTATTGCACCTGAAAGCAGAAACTCGCCCGATTGCAACGGTACGTGTATTTTTCCCCTAGGCCTTTGTAGTTACTGGTTTCGAGTATCAGACTTGCGATAATTATGATGGTTTCTCAAGCATTCCTTAACTTCAATCTCCCATATCTCGCGAACGGATTGACGAACTCGAGAAATTCCTGTTGCATCTGAAAGCAGAAACTTGCCCGATTTCAACGGTATGTGCATTTTTGCCCTAAGCCATAGTAGTTATTGGTTTCGAGTATCAGACTTGCGAAAATTTTGATGGTTTCTCAAGCATTCCATATCTTCAAACTCCCATATCTCGCGAACGGATTGACGAACTCGAGAAATTCCTGTTGCATCTGAAAGCAGAAACTCACCCGATTACAACGGTATGTGTATTTTTCCCCTAGGCCATTGTATTTATTGGTTTCTAGCATCAGAATTGCGAAAATTTTGATGGTTTCTCAACCATTCCTTAACTTCAATCTCCCATATCTCGCGAACGGATTGACGAACTCGAGAAATTCCTGTTGCATCTGAAAGCAGAAACTTGCCCGATTTCAACGGTATGTGCATTTTTGCCCTAAGCCATAGTAGTTATTGGTTTCGAGTATCAGACTTGCGAAAATTTTGATGGTTTCTCAAGCATTCCATAACATCAAACTCCCATATCTCGCGAACGGATTGACGAACTCGAGAAATTCCTGTTGCATCTGAAAGCAGAAACTCACCCGATTTCAACGGTATGTGTATTTTTCCCCTAGGCCATTGTATTTATTGGTTTCTAGCATCAGAATTGCGAAAATTTTGATGGTTTCTCAACCATTCCTTAACTTCAAACTCCCATATCTCGCGAACGGAATGACGAACTCGAAAAATTCCTGTTGCACCTGAAAGTGGAAACTCGCCCGATTATAAAGGTATGTGCATTTTTCCCCTATGCCTTTGTAGTTCTTGGTTTCGAGTATCAGACTTGCGAAAATTTTGATGGTTTCTCAACCATTCCTTAACTTCAAACTCCCATATCTCGCGAACGGAATGACGAACTCGAGAAATTCCTGTTGCATCTGAAAGCAGAAACTCGCCCGATTACAACGGTGTGTGTACTTTTCCCCTAGGCCATTCCAGTTATTGGTTTCGAGTATCAGACCAGCGAAAATTTTGATGGTTTCTCAACCATTCCTTAACTTCACACTTCCATATCTCGCGAACGGATTGACGAACTCGAGAATTTCCTATTGCATCTGAAAGCAGAATCTCGCCCGATCACAAAGGTATGTGTATTTTTCCCCTAGGCCATTGTAGTTATTGGTTTCGAGTATCAGACTTGCCGAAATTGTGATGGTTTCTCAACCATTCCGTAACTTCAAACTCCCATACCTCGCGAACGGATTGGCGAACTCGAGAATTTCCTATTGCATCTGAAAGGAGAAACTCGCCCGATTACAACGGTTTGTGTATTTTTGCCCTAGGCCATAGTAGTTATTGGATTCGAGTATCAGACTTGCGAAAATTTTGATGATTTCTCAACCATTCCTTAACTTCAAACTGCTGTACCTCGCGAACGCATTGACGAACTCGAGAAATTCCTGTTGCATGTGAAAGTAGAATCTCGCCCGATTACAATGGTATGTGTATTTTTCCCCTAGGCATTTGTAGTTATTGGTTTCGAGTATCAGACTTGCGAAAATTTTGATGGTTTCTCAACCATTCCTTAACTTCAAACTCCCATATCGCGCGAACGGATTGACGAACTCGAGAAATTCCTGTTGCATCTGAAAGTAGAAACTCGCCCGATTACATCGGTATGTGTATTTTTCCTCTAGGCCATTGTGGTTATTGGTTTCGTGTAACAGACTTGCGAAAATTTTGATGGTTTCTCAACCATTCCTTAACTTCAAACTCCCATTCCTCGCGAACGGATTGACGAACTCGAGTAATTCCTGTTGCATCTGAAAGTTAAAACTCGCCCGATTACAATGGTGTGTGTACTTTTCCCCTAGGCCATTCCAGTTATTGGTTTCGAGTATCAGACATGCGAAAATTTTGATGGTTTCTCAACCATTCCTTAACTTCACACTTCCATATCTCGCGAACGGATTGACGATCTCGAGAATTACCTATTGCATCTGAAAGGAGAAACTCGCCCGATTACAACGGTGTGTGTACTTTTCCCCTAGGCCATTCCAGTTGTTGGTTTCGAGTATCAGACCAGCGAAAATTTTGATGGTTTCTTAAGCATTCCTTAACTTCAAACTTCCATATCTCGCGATCGGATTGACGAACTCGAGAATTTCCTATTGCATCTGAATGCAGAAACTTGCCCGATTTCAACGGTATGTGCATTTTTGCCCTAGGCCATAGTAGTTATTGGTTTCGAGTATCAGACTTGCGAAAATTTTGTTGGTTTCTCAAGCATTCCTTAACTTCAAACTTCCATATCTCGCGAACGGATTGACGAACTCGAGAATTTCCTATTGCATCTAAAAGCAGAATCTCGCCCGATTACAACGGTATGTGTATTTTTCCCCTAGGCCATTGTAGTTGTTGGTTTCGAGTATCAGACTTGCGAAAAATGTGATGGTTTCTCAACCATTCCTTAACTTTAAACTCCCATATCTCGCGAACGGATGACGAACTCGAGAATTTCCTATTGCATCTGAAAGGAGAAACTCGCCCGATTACAACGGTGTGTGTTCTTTTCCCCTAGGCCATTCCAGTTGTTGGTTTCGAGTATCAGACCAGCGAAAATTTTGATGGTTTCTCAAGCATTCCTTAACTTCAAACTTCCATATCTCGCGATGGGGTTGACGAACTCGAGAATTTCCTATTGCACCTGAAAGCAGAAACTCGCCCGATTGCAACGGTACGTGTATTTTTCCCCTAGGCCTTTGTAGTTACTGGTTTCGAGTATCAGACTTGCGATAATTATGATGGTTTCTCAAGCATTCCTTAACTTCAATCTCCCATATCTCGCGAACGGATTGACGAACTCGAGAAATTCCTGTTGCATCTGAAAGCAGAAACTTGCCCGATTTCAACGGTATGTGCATTTTTGCCCTAAGCCATAGTAGTTATTGGTTTCGAGTATCAGACTTGCGAAAATTTTGATGGTTTCTCAAGCATTCCATATCTTCAAACTCCCATATCTCGCGAACGGATTGACGAACTCGAGAAATTCCTGTTGCATCTGAAAGCAGAAACTCACCCGATTACAACGGTATGTGTATTTTTCCCCTAGGCCATTGTATTTATTGGTTTCTAGCATCAGAATTGCGAAAATTTTGATGGTTTCTCAACCATTCCTTAACTTCAATCTCCCATATCTCGCGAACGGATTGACGAACTCGAGAAATTCCTGTTGCATCTGAAAGCAGAAACTTGCCCGATTTCAACGGTATGTGCATTTTTGCCCTAAGCCATAGTAGTTATTGGTTTCGAGTATCAGACTTGCGAAAATTTTGATGGTTTCTCAAGCATTCCATAACATCAAACTCCCATATCTCGCGAACGGATTGACGAACTCGAGAAATTCCTGTTGCATCTGAAAGCAGAAACTCACCCGATTTCAACGGTATGTGTATTTTTCCCCTAGGCCATTGTATTTATTGGTTTCTAGCATCAGAATTGCGAAAATTTTGATGGTTTCTCAACCATTCCTTAACTTCAAACTCCCATATCTCGCGAACGGAATGACGAACTCGAAAAATTCCTGTTGCACCTGAAAGTGGAAACTCGCCCGATTATAAAGGTATGTGCATTTTTCCCCTATGCCTTTGTAGTTCTTGGTTTCGAGTATCAGACTTGCGAAAATTTTGATGGTTTCTCAACCATTCCTTAACTTCAAACTCCCATATCTCGCGAACGGAATGACGAACTCGAGAAATTCCTGTTGCATCTGAAAGCAGAAACTCGCCCGATTACAACGGTGTGTGTACTTTTCCCCTAGGCCATTCCAGTTATTGGTTTCGAGTATCAGACCAGCGAAAATTTTGATGGTTTCTCAACCATTCCTTAACTTCACACTTCCATATCTCGCGAACGGATTGACGAACTCGAGAATTTCCTATTGCATCTGAAAGCAGAATCTCGCCCGATCACAAAGGTATGTGTATTTTTCCCCTAGGCCATTGTAGTTATTGGTTTCGAGTATCAGACTTGCCGAAATTGTGATGGTTTCTCAACCATTCCGTAACTTCAAACTCCCATACCTCGCGAACGGATTGGCGAACTCGAGAATTTCCTATTGCATCTGAAAGGAGAAACTCGCCCGATTACAACGGTTTGTGTATTTTTGCCCTAGGCCATAGTAGTTATTGGATTCGAGTATCAGACTTGCGAAAATTTTGATGATTTCTCAACCATTCCTTAACTTCAAACTGCTGTACCTCGCGAACGCATTGACGAACTCGAGAAATTCCTGTTGCATGTGAAAGTAGAATCTCGCCCGATTACAATGGTATGTGTATTTTTCCCCTAGGCATTTGTAGTTATTGGTTTCGAGTATCAGACTTGCGAAAATTTTGATGGTTTCTCAACCATTCCTTAACTTCAAACTCCCATATCGCGCGAACGGATTGACGAACTCGAGAAATTCCTGTTGCATCTGAAAGTAGAAACTCGCCCGATTACATCGGTATGTGTATTTTTCCTCTAGGCCATTGTGGTTATTGGTTTCGTGTAACAGACTTGCGAAAATTTTGATGGTTTCTCAACCATTCCTTAACTTCAAACTCCCATTTCTCGCGAACGGATTGACGAACTCGAGAAATTCCTGTTGCATCTGAAAGTTAAAACTCGCCCGATTGCAATTGTATGTGTACTTTTCCCCTAGGCCATTCCAGTTATTGGTTTCGAGTATCAGACTTGCGAAAATTTTGATGGTTTCTCAACCATTCCTTAACTTCACACTTCCATATCTCGCGAACGGATTGACGAACTCGAGAATTTCCTATTGCATCTGAAAGCAGAAACTCGCCCGATTACAAAGGTATGTGTATTTTTCTCCTAGGCCATTGTAGTTATTGGTTTCGTGTAACAGACTTGCGAAAATTTTGATGGTTTCTCAACCATTCCTTAACTTCAAACTCCCATTTCTCGCGAACGGATTGACGAACTCGAGAAATTCCTGTTGCATCTGAAAGTTAAAACTCGCCCGATTACAATTGTATGTGTACTTTTCCCCTAGGCCATTCCAGTTATTGGTTTCGAGTATCAGACTTGCGAAAATTTTGATGGTTTCTAAGCATTCCTTAACTTCAAACTCCCATATCTCGCGAACGGATTGACGAACTCGAGAATTTCCTATTGCATCTGAAAGCAGAAACTCGCCCGATTACAACGGTACGTGTATTTTTGACCTAGGCCATTCCAGTTATTGGTTTCGAGTATCAGCCCAGCGAAAATTTTGAAGGTTTCTCAACCATTCCTTAACTTCAAACTCCCATATCTCGCGAACGGATTGACGAACTCGAGAATTTCCTATTGCATCTGAAAGCAGAAACACGTCCGATTACAACGGTACGTGTATTTTTGACCTAGGCCATTCCAGTTATTGGTTTCGAGTATCAGCCCAGCGAAAATTTTGAAGGTTTCTCAACCATTCCTTAACTTCAAACTCCCATATCTCGCGAACGGAGTGACGAATTCGAGAAATTCCTGTTGCACCTGAAAGCAGAACCTCGCCCGATTTCAACGGTATGTGCATTTTTTCCCTAGGCCTTTGTAGTTATTGGCTTCGAGTATCAGGCCTGCGAAAATTTTGATGGTTTCTCAACCATTCCTTAACTTCAAACTCCCATATCTCGCGAACGGAATGACGATCTCGAGAAATTCCTGTTGCATCTGAAAGTGGAAACTCGCCCGATTACAAAGGTATGTGCATTTTTCCCGTAGGCCTTTGTAGTTATTGGTTTCGAGTATCAGACTGGCGAAAATTTTGATGGTTTCTCAACCATTCCTTAACTTCAATCTCCCATATCTCGCGAACGGAATGACGAACTCGAGAAATTCCTGTTGCATCTGAAAGTAGAAACTCGCACGATTACAATGGTGTGTGTACTTTTCCCCTAGGCCATTCCAGTTATTGGTTTCGAGTATCAGACTTGCGAAAATTTTGATGGTTTCTCAATCAGTCCTTAACTTCAAACTCCCATATCTCGCGAACGGATTGACGAACTCGAGAATTTCCTATTGCATCTGAAAGCAGAAACTCGCCCGATTACAACAGTATGTATATTTTTGCCCTAGGCCATAGTTGTTATTGGATTCGAGTATCAGACATGCGAAAATTTTGATGGTTTCTCAAGCATTCCTTAACTTCAAACTCCCATATCTCGCGAACGGATTGATGAACTCGAGAAACTCCTGTTGCATCTGAAAGCAGAAACTCGCCCGATTACAACGGTGTGTGTATTTTCCCCCTAGGCCATTGTAGTTATTGGTTTCGAGTATCGGGACTTGCGAAAATATTGATGGTTTCTCAAGCATTCCTTAACTTCAAACTCCCATATCTCGCGAACGGATTGACGAACTCGAGAATTTCCTATTGCATCTGAAAGCAGAAACTCGCCCGATTACAACGGTACGTGTATTTTTGCCCTAGGCCATAGTAGTTATTGGTTTCGAGTATCAGACTTGCGAAAATTGTGATGGTTTCTCAACCATTCCTTAACTTCAAACTCCCATATCTCGCGAACGGAATGACGAACTCGAGAAATTCCTGTTGCATCTGAAAGCAGAAACTCGCCCGATTACAACGGTACGTGTATTTTTCCCCAAGGCCTTTGTAGTTATTTGTTTCGAGTATCAGACTTGCGAAAATTTTGATGGTTTCTCAACCATTCCTTAACTTCAAACTACCATATCTCGCGAACGGATTGACGAACTCGAGAATTTCCTATTGCATCTGAAAGCAGAAACACGCCCGATTACAACGGTACGTGTATTTTTGACCTAGGCCATTCCAGTTATTGGTTTCGAGTATCAGCCCAGCGAAAATTTTGAAGGTTTCTCAACCATTCCTTAAATTCAAACTCCCATATCTCGCGAACGGAGTGACGAATTCGAGAAGTTCCTGTTGCACCTGAAAGCAGAAACTCGCCCGATTTCAACGGTATGTGCATTTTTGCCCTAGGCCATAGTAGTTATTGGTTTCGAGTATCAGACTTGCGAAAATTTTGATGGTTTCTCAAGCATTCCATAACTTCTAACTCCCATATCTCGTGAACGGAATGACGATCTCGAGAAGTTCCTGTTGCATCTGAAAGTGGAAACTCGCCCGATTACAAAGGTATGTGCATTTTTCCCCTAGGCCTTTGTAGTTATTGGTTTCGAGTATCAGACTGGCGAAAATTTTGATGGTTTCTCAAGCATTCCTTAACTTCAAACTCCCATACCTCGCGAACGGATTGACGAACTCGAGAAATTCCTGTTGCATCTGAAAGCAGAAACTCGCACGATTACAAAGATATGTGTGTTTTTCCCCTAGGCCTTTGTAGTTATTGGTTTCGAGTATCAGACTTGCTAAAATTTTGATGGTTTCTCAAGCATTCCTTAACTTCAAACTCCCATATCTCGCGAATGGATTGACGAACTCGAGAAATTCCTGTTGCATCTGAAAGCAGAAACTCGCCCGATTACAAAGATATGTGACTTTTCCCCGTAGGCCTTTGTAGTTATTAGTTTCGAGTATCAGACTTGCGAAAATTTTGATGGTTTCTCAACCATTCCTTAACTTCACACTTCCATATCTCGGGAACAGATTGACGAACTCGAGAATTTCCTATTGCATCTGAAAGGAGAAACTCGCCCGATTACAACGGTGTGTGTACTTTTCCCCTAGGCCATTCCAGTTGTTGGTTTCGAGTATCAGACTTGCGAAAATTTTGATGGTTTCTCAATCATTCCTTAACTTCAAACTTCCATATCTCGCGAACGGATTGACGAACTCGAGAAATTCCTGTTGCATCTGAAAGCAGAAACTTGCCCGATTACAAAGATATGTGTGTTTTTCCCCTAGGCCTTTGTAGTTATTGGTTTCGAGTATCAGACTTGCGAAAATTTCGATGGTTTCTCAACCATTCCTTAACTTCAAACTCCCATATCTCGCGAACGGAATGACGAACTCGAGAAATTCCTGTTGCATCTGAAAGTAGAAACTCGCACGATTACAATGGTTTGTGTACTTTTCCCCTAGGCCATTCCAGTTATTGGTTTCGAGTATCAGACTTGCGAAAATTTTGATGGTTTCTCAATCATTCCTTAACTTCAAACTTCCATATCTCGCGAACGGATTGACGAACTCGAGAATTTCCTATTGCATCTGAAAGCAGAAACTCGCCCGATTACAACGGTATGTGTATTTTTGCCCTAGGCCATACTTGTTATTGGATTCGAGTATCAGACTTGCGAAAATTTTGATGGTTTCACAAGCATTCCTTAACTTCAAACTCCCATATCTCGCGAACGGATTGACGAACTCGAGAATTTCCTATTGCATCTGAAAGCAGAAACTCGCCCGATTTCAACGGTATGTGCATTTTTCCCCTAGGTCTTTGTAGTTGATGGTTTCGAGTATCAGACTGGCGAAAATTTTGATGGTTTCTCAAGCATTCCTTAACTTCAAACTCCCATATCTCGCGAACGGATTGACGAACTCGAGAAACTCCTGTTGCATCTGAAAGCAGAAACTCGCCCGATTTCAACGGTATGTGTATTTTCCCCCTAGGCCATTGTAGTTATTGGTTTCGAGTATCAGACTTGCGAAAATTTTGATGGTTTCTCAAGCATTCCTTAACTTCAAACTCCCACATCTTGCGAACGGATTGACGAAATCGAGAATTTCCTATTGCATCTGAAAGCAGAAACTCGCCCGATTTCAACGGTATGTGCATTTTTCCCCTAGGCCTTTGTAGTTATTGGTTTCGAGTATCAGGCCTGCGAAAATTTTGATGGTTCCTCAACCATTCCTTAACTTCAAACTCCCATATCTCGCGAACGGAATGACGAACTCGAGAAATTCCTGTTGCATCTGAAAGTAGAAACTCGCACGATTTCAACGGTATGTGCATTTTTCCCCTAGGCGTTTGTAGTTATTGGTTTCGAGTATCAGGCCTGCCAAAATTTTGATGGTTTCTCAACCATTCCTTAACTTCAAACTCCCATATCTCGCGAACGGAATGACGATCTCGAGAAATTCCTGTTGCATCTGAAAGTGGAAACTCGCCCGATTACAAAGGTATGTGCATTTTTCCCCTAGGCCTTTGTAGTTATTGGTTTCGATTATCAGACTGGCGAAAATTTTGATGGTTTCTCAAGCATTCCTTAACTTCAAACTCCCATGTCTCGCGAACGGAATGACGATCTCGAGAAATTCCTGTTGCATCTGGAAGTGGAAACTCGCCCGATTACAAAGGTATGTGCATTTTTCCCCTAGGCCTTTGTAGTTATTGGTTTCGAGTATCAGACTGGCGAAAATTTTGATGGTTTCTCAAGCATTCCTTAACTTCAAACTCCCATATCTAGCGAACGGATTGACGAACTCGAGAAACTCCTGTTGCATCTGAAAGCAGAAACTCGCCCGATTACAACGGCATGTGTATTTTCGCCCTAGGCCATTGTAGTGATTGGTTTCGAGTATCAGACTTGCGAAAATTTTGATGGTTTCTCAAGCATTCCTTAACTTCAAAGTCCCACATCTTGCGAACGGATTGACGAACTCGAGAATTTCCTATTGCATCTGAAAGCAGAAACTCGCCCGATTTCAACGGTATGTGCATTTTTCCCCTAGGCCTATGTAGTTATTGGTTTCGAGTATCAGGCCTGCGAAAATTTTGATGGTTTCTCAACCATTCCTTAACTTCAAACTCCCATATCTCGCGAACGGAATGACGAACTCGAGAAATTCCTGTTGCATCTGAAAGTAGAAACTCGCACGATTACATTGGTGTGTGTACTTTTCCCCTAGGCCATTCCAGTTATTGGTTTCGAGTGTCAGACTTGCGAAAATTTTGATGGTTTCTCAATCATTCCTTAACTTCAAACTTCCATATCTCGCGAACGGATTGACGAACTCGAGAATTTCCTATTGCATCTGAAAGCAGAAACTCGCCCGATTACAACGGTATGTGTATTTTTGCCCTAGGCCATACTTGTTATTGGATTCGAGTATCAGACTTGCGAAAATTTTGATGGTTTCTCAAGCATTCCTTAACTTCAAACTCCCATATCTCGGGAACGGATTGACGAACTCGAGAATTTCCTATTGCATCTGAAAGCAGAAACTCGCCCGATTTCAACGGTATGTGCATTTTTCCCCTAGGCCTTTGTAGTTATTGGTTTCGAGTATCAGGCCTGCCAAAATTTTGATGGTTTCTCAACCATTCCTTAACTTCAAACTCCCATATCTCGCGAACGGAATGACGAACTCGAGAAATTCCTGTTGCATCTGAAAGTAGAAACTCGCACGATTACAATGGTGTGTGTTCTTTTCCCCTAGGCCATTCCAGTTATTGTTTTCTAGCATCAGAATTGCGAAAATTTTGATGGTTTCTTAAGCATTCCTTAAATTCAAACTCCCATATCTCGCGAACGGATTGACGAACTCGAGAATTTCCTATTGCATCTGAAAGCAGAAACTCGCCCGATTACAACGGTATGTGTATTTTGGCCCTAGGCCATACTTGTTATTGGATTCGAGTATCAGACTTGCGAAAATTTCGATGGTTTCTCAAGCATTCCTTAACTTGAAACTCCCACATCTTGCGAACGGATTGACGAGCTCGAGAATTTCCTATTGCATCTGAAAGCAGAAACTCGCCCGATTTCAACGGTATGTGCATTTTTCCCCTAGGCCTTTGTAGTTATTGGTTTCGAGTATCAGGCCTGCGAAAATTTTTCTGGTTTCTCAACCATTCCTTAACTCCAAACTCCCATATCTCGCGAACGGAATGACGAACTCGAGAAATTCCTGTTGCATCTGAAAGTAGAAACTCGCACGATTACAATGGTTTGTGTACTTTTCCCCTAGGCCATTCCAGTTATTGGTTTCGAGTATCAGACTTGCGAAAATTTTGATGGTTTCTCAATCATTCCTTAACTTCAAACTTCCATATCTCGCGAACGGATTGACGAACTCGAGAATTTCCTATTGCATCTGAAAGCAGAAACTCGCCCGATTACAACGGTATGTGTATTTTTGCCCTAGGCCATACTTGTTATTGGATTCGAGTATCAGACTTGCGAAAATTTTGATGGTTTCTCAAGCATTCCTTAACTTCAAACTCCCATATCTCGCGAACGGATTGACGAACTCGAGAACTTCCTGTTGCATCTGGAAGTGGAAACTCGCCCGATTACAAAGGTATGTGCATTTTTCCCCTAGGCCTTTGTAGTTATTGGTTTCGAGTATCAGACTGGCGAAAATTTTGATGGTTTCTCAAGCATTCCTTAACTTCAAACTCCCATATCTCGCGAACGGATTGACGAACTCGAGAAACTCCTGTTGCATCTGAAAGCAGAAACTCGCCCGATTACAACGGCATGTGTATTTTCCCCCTAGGCCATTGTAGTGGTTGGTTTCGAGTATCAGACTTGCGAAAATTTTGATGGTTTCTCAAGCATTCCTTAACTTCAAACTCCCACATCTTGCGAACGGATTGACGAACTCGAGAATTTCCTATTGCATCTGAAAGCAGAAACTCGCCCGATTTCAACGGTATGTGCATTTTTCCCCTAGGCCTATGTAGTTATTGGTTTCGAGTATCAGGCCTGCGAAAATTTTGATGGTTTCTCAACCATTCCTTAACTTCAAACTCCCATATCTCGCGAACGGAATGGCCAACTCGAGAAATTCCTGTTGCATCTGAAAGTAGAAACTCGCACGATTACAATGGTGTGTGTACTTTTCCCCTAGGCCATTCCAGTTATTGGTTTCGAGTATCAGACTTGCGAAAATTTTGATGGTTTCTCAATCATTCCTTAACTTCAAACTTCCATATCTCGCGAACGGATTGACGAATTCGAGAATTTCCTATTGCATCTGAAAGCAGAAACTCGCCCGATTACAACGGTATGTGTATTTTTGCCCTAGGCCATACTTGTTATTGGATTCGAGTATCAGACTTGCGAAAATTTTGATGGTTTCTCAAGCATTCCTTAACTTCAAACTCCCATATCTCGGGAACGGATTGACGAACTCGAGAATTTCCTATTGCATCTGAAAGCAGAAACTCGCCCGATTTCAACGGTATGTGCATTTTTCCCCTAGGCCTTTGTGGTTATTGGTTTCGAGTATCAGGCCTGCCAAAATTTTGATGGTTTCTCAACCATTCCTTAACTTCAAACTCCCATATCTCGCGAACGGAATGACGAACTCGAGAAATTCCTGTTGTATCTGAAAGTAGAAACTCGCACGATTACAATGGTGTGTGTACTTTTCCCCTAGGCCATTCCAGTTATTGTTTTCTAGCATCAGAATTGCGAAAATTTTGATGGTTTCTTAAGCATTCCTTAAATTCAAACTCCCATATCTCGCGAACGGATTGACGAACTCGAGAATTTCCTATTGCATCTGAAAGCAGAAACTCGCCCGATTACAACGGTATGTGTATTTTTG
This sequence comes from Ptiloglossa arizonensis, assembly GCF_051014685.1. Lineage (NCBI taxonomy): Eukaryota > Metazoa > Arthropoda > Insecta > Hymenoptera > Colletidae > Ptiloglossa > Ptiloglossa arizonensis. The sequence goes on along the minus strand of NW_027478594.1, from coordinate 761,890 downwards.
CCCTAGGCCATACTTGTTATTGGATTCGAGTATCAGACTTGCGAAAATTTTGATGGTTTCTCAAGCATTCCTTAACTTCAAACTCCCACATCTTGCGAACGGATTGACGAACTCGAGAATTTCCTATTGCATCTGCAAGCAGAAACTCGCCCGATTTCAACGGTATGTGCATTTTTCCCCTAGGCCTTTGTAGTTATTGGTTTCGAGTATCAGGCCTGCGAAAATTTTTCTGGTTTCTCAACCATTCCTTAACTCCAAACTCCCATATCTCGCGAACGGAATGACGAACTCGAGAAATTCCTGTTGCATCTGAAAGTAGAAACTCGCACGATTACAATGGTTTGTGTACTTTTCCCCTAGGCCATTCCAGTTATTGGTTTCGAGTATCAGACTTGCGAAAATTTTGATGGTTTCTCAATCATTCCTTAACTTCAAACTTCCATATCTCGCGAACGGATTGACGAACTCGAGAATTTCCTATTGCATCTGAAAGCAGAAACTCGCCCGATTACAACGGTATGTGTATTTTTGCCCTAGGCCATACTTGTTATTGGATTCGAGTATCAGACTTGCGAAAATTTTGATGGTTTCTCAAGCATTCCTTAACTTCAAACTCCCATATCTCGCGAACGGATTGGCGAACTCGAGAATTTCCTGTTGCATCTGGAAGTGGAAACTCGCACGATTACAATGGTGTGTGTACTTTTCCCCTACGCCATTCCAGTTATTGTTTTCTAGCATCAGAATTGCGAAAATTTTGATGGTTTCTTAAGCATTCCTTAAATTCAAACTCCCATATCTCGCGAACGGATTGACGAACTCGAGAATTTCCTGTTGCATCTGGAAGTGGAAACTCGCCCGATTACAAAGGTATGTGCATTTTTCCCCTAGGCCTTTGTAGTTATTGGTTTCGAGTATCAGACTGGCGAAAATTTTGACGGTTTCTTTAGCATTCCTTAACTTCAAACTCCCATATCTCGCGAACGGATTGACGAACTCGAGAAACTCCTGTTGCATCTGAAAGCAGAAACTCGCCCGATTACAACGGCATGTGTATTTTCGCCCTAGGCCATTGTAGTGATTGGTTTCGAGTATCAGACTTGCGAAAATTTTGATGGTTTCTCAAGCATTCCTTAACTTCAAAGTCCCACATCTTGCGAACGGATTGACGAACTCGAGAATTTCCTATTGCATCTGAAAGCAGAAACTCGCCCGATTTCAACGGTATGTGCATTTTTCCCCTAGGCCTATGTAGTTATTGGTTTCGAGTATCAGGCCTGCGAAAATTTTGATGGTTTCTCAACCATTCCTTAACTTCAAACTCCCATATCTCGCGAACGGAATGGCCCACTCGAGAAATTCCTGTTGCATCTGAAAGTAGAAACTCGCACGATTACAATGGTGTGTGTACTTTTCCCCTAGGCCATTCCAGTTATTGGTTTCGAGTATCAGACTTGCGAAAATTTTGATGGTTTCTCAATCATTCCTTAACTTCAAACTTCCATATCTCGCGAACGGATTGACGAATTCGAGAATTTCCTATTGCATCTGAAAGCAGAAACTCGCCCGATTACAACGGTATGTGTATTTTTGCCCTAGGCCATACTTGTTATTGGATTCGAGTATCAGACTTGCGAAAATTTTGATGGTTTCTCAAGCATTCCTTAACTTCAAACTCCCATATCTCGGGAACGGATTGACGAACTCGAGAATTTCCTATTGCATCTGAAAGCAGAAACTCGCCCGATTTCAACGGTATGTGCATTTTTCCCCTAGGCCTTTGTGGTTATTGGTTTCGAGTATCAGGCCTGCCAAAATTTTGATGGTTTCTCAACCATTCCTTAACTTCAAACTCCCATATCTCGCGAACGGAATGACGAACTCGAGAAATTCCTGTTGTATCTGAAAGTAGAAACTCGCACGATTACAATGGTGTGTGTACTTTTCCCCTAGGCCATTCCAGTTATTGTTTTCTAGCATCAGAATTGCGAAAATTTTGATGGTTTCTTAAGCATTCCTTAAATTCAAACTCCCATATCTCGCGAACGGATTGACGAACTCGAGAATTTCCTATTGCATCTGAAAGCAGAAACTCGCCCGATTACAACGGTATGTGTATTTTTGCCCTAGGCCATACTTGTTATTGGATTCGAGTATCAGACTTGCGAAAATTTCGATGGTTTCTCAAGCATTCCTTAACTTCAAACTCCCACATCTTGCGAACGGATTGACGAACTCGAGAATTTCCTATTGCATCTGCAAGCAGAAACTCGCCCGATTTCAACGGTATGTGCATTTTTCCCCTAGGCCTTTGTAGTTATTGGTTTCGAGTATCAGGCCTGCGAAAATTTGTCTGGTTTCTCAACCATTCCTTAACTCCAAACTCCCATATCTCGCGAACGGATTGGCGAACTCGAGAAACTCCTGTTGCATCTGAAAGCAGAAACTCGCCCGATTACAACGGCATGTGTATTTTCCCCCTAGGCCATTGTAGTGATTGGTTTCGAGTATCAGACTTGCGAAAATTTTGATGGTTTCTCAAGCATTCCTTAACTTCAAACTCCCACATCTTGCGAACGGATTGACGAACTCGAGAATTTCCTATTGCATCTGAAAGCAGAAACTCGCCCGATTTCAAAGGTATGTGCATTTTTCCCCTAGGCCTATGTAGTTATTGGTTTCGAGTATCAGGCCTGCGAAAATTTTGATGGTTTCTCAACCATTCCTTAACTTCAAACTCCCATATCTCGCGAACGGAATGACGAACTCGAGAAATTCCTGTTGCATCTGAAAGTAGAAACTCGCACGATTACAATGGTTTGTGTACTTTTCCCCTAGGCCATTCCAGTTATTGGTTTCGAGTATCAGACTTGCGAAAATTTTGATGGTTTCTCAAGCATTCCTTAACTTCAAACTCCCATATCTCGCGAACGGATTGACGAACTCGAGAATTTCCTGTTGCATCTGGAAGTGGAAACTCGCACGATTACAATGGTGTGTGTACTTTTCCCCTAGGCCATTCCAGTTATTGTTTTCTAGCATCAGAATTGCGAAAATTTTGATGGTTTCTTAAGCATTCCTTAAATTCAAACTCCCATATCTCGCGAACGGATTGACGAACTCGAGAATTTCCTATTGCATCTGAAAGCAGAAATTCGCCCGATTACAGCGGTATGTGTATTTTTGCCCTAGGCCATACTTGTTATTGGATTCGAGTATCAGACTTGCGAAAATTTCGATGGTTTCTCAAGCATTCCTTAACTTCAAACTCCCACATCTTGCGAACGGATTGACGAACTCGAGAATTTCCTATTGCATCTGAAAGCAGAAACTCGCCCGATTTCAACGGTATGTGCATTTTTCCCCTAGGCCTTTGTAGTTATTGGTTTCGAGTATCAGGCCTGCGAAAATTTTTCTGGTTTCTCAACCATTCCTTAACTCAAACTCCCATATCTCGCGAACGGAATGACGAATTCGAGAATTTCCTATTGCATCTGAAAGCAGAAACTCGCCCGATTACAAAGGTATGTGCATTTTTCCCCTAGGCCTTTGTAGTTATTGGTTTCGAGTATCAGGCCTGCGAAAATTTTGATGGTTTCTCAACCATTCCTTAACTTCAAACTCCCATATCTCGCGAACGGAATGACGAACTCGAGAAATTCCTGTTGCATCTGAAAGTAGAAACTCGCACGATTACAATGGTGTGTGTACTTTTCCCCTAGGCCATTCCAGTTATTGGTTTCGAGTATCAGACTTGCGAAAATTTTGAAGGTTCCTCAATCATTCCTTAACTTCAAACTTCCATATCTCGCGAACGGATTGACGAACTCGAGAATTTCCTATTGCATCTGAAAGCAGAAACTCGCCCGATTACAACGGTATGTGTATTTTTGCCCTAGGCCATACTTGTTATTGGATTCGAGTATCCGACTTGCGAAAATTTTGATGGTTTCTCAAGCATTCCTTAACTTCAAACTCCCATATCTCGGGAACGGATTGACGAATTCGAGAATTTCCTATTGCATCTGAAAGCAGAAACTCGCCCGATTACAAAGGTATGTGCATTTTTCCCCTAGGCCTTTGTAGTTATTGGTTTCGAGTATCAGACTGGCGAAAATTTTGATGGTTTCTCAAGCATTCCTTAACTTCAAACACCCATATCTCGCGAACGGATTGACGAACTCGAGAAACTCCTGTTGCATCTGAAAGCAGAAACTCGCCCGATTACAACGGCATGTGTATTTTCCCCCTAGGCCATTGTAGTGATTGGTTTCGAGTATCAGACTTGCGAAAATTTTGATGGTTTCTCAAGCATTCCTTAACTTCAAACTCCCACATCTTGCGAACGGATTGACGAACTCGAGAATTTCCTATTGCATCTGAAAGCAGAAACTCGCCCGATTTCAACGGTATGTGCATTTTTCCCCTAGGCCTTTGTAGTTATTGGTTTCGAGTATCAGACTGGCGAAAATTTTGATGGTTTCTCAAGCATTCCTTAACTTCAAACTCCCATATCTCGCGAACGGATTGACGAACTCGAGAAATTCCTGTTGCATCTGAAAGCAGAAACTCGCCCGATTACAAAGATATGTGTGTTTTTCCCCTAGGCCTTTGTAGTTATTGGTTTCGAGTATCAGGCCTGCGAAAATTTTGATGGTTTCTCAACCATTCCTTAACTTCAAACTCCCATATCTCGCGAACGGAATGACGATCTCGAGAAATTCCTGTTGCATCTGAAAGTGGAAACTCGCCCGATTACAAAGGTATGTGCATTTTTCCCCTAGGCCTTTGTAGTTATTGGTTTCGAGTATCAGACTGGCGAAAATTTTGATGGTTCCTCAAGCATTCCTTAACTTCAAACTCCCATATCTCGCGAACGGATTGACGAACTCGAGAATTTCCTATTGCATCTGAAAGCAGAAACTCGCCCGATTTCAACGGTATGTGCATTTTTCCCCTAGGCCTTTGTAGTTATTGGTTTCGAGTATCAGGCCTGCGAAAATTTTGATGGTTTCTCAACCATTCCTTAACTTCAAACTCCCATATCTCGCGAACGGAATGACGAACTCGAGAAATTCCTGTTGCATCTGAAAGTAGAAACTCGCACGATTACAATGGTGTGTGTACTTTTCCCCTAGGCCATTCCAGTTATTGGTTTCGAGTTTCAGACTTGCGAAAATTTTGAAGGTTCCTCAATCATTCCTTAACTTCAAACTTCCATATCTCGCGAACGGATTGACGAACTCGAGAAATTCCTGTTGCATCTGATAGTAGAAACTCGCACGATTACAATGGTGTGTGTACTTTTCCCCTAGGCCATTCCAGTTATTGGTTTCGAGTTTCAGACTTGCGAAAATTTTGAAGGTTCCTCAATCATTCCTTAACTTCAAACTCCCATATCTCGCGAACGGAATGACGATCTCGAGAAATTCCTGTTGCATCTGAAAGTGGAAACTCGCCCGATTACAAAGGTATGTGCATTTTTCCCCTAGGCCTTTGTAGTTATTGGTTTCGAGTATCAGACTGGCGAAAATTTTGATGGTTCCTCAAGCATTCCTTAACTTCAAACTCCCATATCTCGCGAACGGATTGACGAACTCCAGAAATTCCAGTTGCATATGAAAGCAGAAACTCGCCCGATTACAAAGATATGTGTGTTTTTCCCCTAGGCCTTTGTAGTTATTGGTTTCGAGTATCAGACTTGCGAAAATTCTGATGGTTTCTCAAGCATTCCTTAACTTCAAACTCCCATATCTCGCGAACGGATTGACGAACTCGAGAATTTCCTATTGCATCTGAAAGCAGAAACTCGCCCGATTTCAACGGTATGTGCATTTTTCCCCTAGGCCTTTGTAGTTATTGGTTTCGAGTATCAGGCCTGCGAAAATTTTGATGGTTTCTCAACCATTCCTTAACTTCAAACTCCCATATCTCGCGAACGGAATGACGAACTCGAGAAATTCCTGTTGCATCTGAAAGTAGAAACTCGCACGATTACAATGGTGTGTGTACTTTTCCCCTAGGCCATTCCAGTTATTGTTTTCTAGCATCAGAATTGCGAAAATTTTGATGGTTTCTCAAGCATTCCTTAACTTCAGACTCCCATATCTCGCGAACGGAATGACGATCTCGAGAAATTCCTGTTGCATCTCAAAGTAGAGACTCGCCCGATTAGAATGGTGTGTGTACTTTTCCCCTAGGCCATTCCAGTTATTCGTTTCTAGCATCAGAATTGCGAAAATTTCGATGGTTTCTCAACCAGTCCTTAACTTCAAACTCCCATATCTCGCAAACGGATTGACGAACTCGAGAAATTCCTGTTGCATCTGAAAGTGGAAACTCGCCCGATTACAAAGGTATGTGTATTTTCCCCCTAGGCCATTGTAGTGATTGGTTTCGAGTATCAGACTTGCGAAAATTTTGATGGTTTCTCAAGCATTCCTTAACTTCAAACTCCCACATCTTGCGAACGGATTGACGAACTCGAGAATTTCCTATTGCATCTGAAAGCAGAAACTCGCCCGATTTCAACGGTATGTGCATTTTTCCCCTAGGCCTTTGTAGTTATTGGTTTCGAGTATCAGACTGGCGAAAATTTTGATGGTTTCTCAACCATTCCTTAACTTCAAACTCCCATATCTCGCGAACGGAATGACGATCTCGAGAAATTCCTGTTGCATCTGAAAGTGGAAACTCGCCCGATTACAAAGGTATGTGCATTTTTCCCCTAGGCCTTTGTAGTTATTGGTTTCGAGTATCACACTGGCGAAAATTTTGATGGTTCCTCAAGCATTCCTTAACTTCAAACTCCCATATCTCGCGAACGGATTGACGAACTCGAGAATTTCCTATTGCATCTGAAAGCAGAAACTCGCCCGATTTCAACGGTATGTGCATTTTTCCCCTAGGCCTTTGTAGTTATTGGTTTCGAGTATCAGGCCTGCGAAAATTTTGATGGTTTCTCAACCATTCCTTAACTTCAAACTCCCATATCTCGCGAACGGAATGACGAACTCGAGAAATTCCTGTTGCATCTGAAAGTAGAAACTCGCACGATTACAATGGTGTGTGTACTTTTCCCCTAGGCCATTCCAGTTATTGGTTTCGAGTTTCAGACTTGCGAAAATTTTGAAGGTTCCTCAATCATTCCTTAACTTCAAACTTCCATATCTCGCGAACGGATTGACGAACTCGAGAAATTCCTGTTGCATCTGATAGTAGAAACTCGCACGATTACAATGGTGTGTGTACTTTTCCCCTAGGCCATTCCAGTTATTGGTTTCGAGTATCAGACTTGCGAAAATTTTGAAGGTTCCTCAATCATTCCTTAACTTCAAACTTCCATATCTCGCGAACGGATTGACGAACTCGAGAATTTCCTTTTGCATCTGAAAGCAGAAACTCGCCCGATTTCAACGGTATGTGCATTTTTCCCCTAGGCCTTTGTAGTTATTGGTTTCGAGTATCAGGCCTGCCAAAATTTTTATGGTTTCTCAACCATTCCTTAACTTCAAACTCCCATATCTCGCGAACGGAATGACGATCTCGAGAAATTCCTGTTGCATCTGAAAGTGGAAACTCGCCCGATTACAAAGGTATGTGCATTTTTCCCCTAGGCCTTTGTAGTTATTGGTTTCGAGTATCAGACTGGCGAAAATTTTGATGGTTCCTCAAGCATTCCTTAACTTCAAACTCCCATATCTCGCGAACGGATTGACGAACTCCAGAAATTCCAGTTGCATATGAAAGCAGAAACTCGCCCGATTACAAAGATATGTGTGTTTTTCCCCTAGGCCTTTGTAGTTATTGGTTTCGAGTATCAGACTTGCGAAAATTCTGATGGTTTCTCAAGCATTCCTTAACTTCAAACTCCCATATCTCGCGAACGGATTGACGAACTCGAGAATTTCCTATTGCATCTGAAAGCAGAAACTCGCCCGATTTCAACGGTATGTGCATTTTTCCCCTAGGCCTTTGTAGTTATTGGTTTCGAGTATCAGGCCTGCGAAAATTTTGATGGTTTCTCAACCATTCCTTAACTTCAAACTCCCATATCTCGCGAACGGAATGACGAACTCGAGAAATTCCTGTTGCATCTGAAAGTAGAAACTCGCACGATTACAATGGTGTGTGTACTTTTCCCCTAGGCCATTCCAGTTATTGTTTTCTAGCATCAGAATTGCGAAAATTTTGATGGTTTCTCAAGCATTCCTTAACTTCAGACTCCCATATCTCGCGAACGGAATGACGATCTCGAGAAATTCCTGTTGCATCTCAAAGTAGAGACTCGCCCGATTAGAATGGTGTGTGTACTTTTCCCCTAGGCCATTCCAGTTATTCGTTTCTAGCATCAGAATTGCGAAAATTTCGATGGTTTCTCAACCAGTCCTTAACTTCAAACTCCCATATCTCGCAAACGGATTGACGAACTCGAGAAATTCCTGTTGCATCTGAAAGTGGAAACTCGCCCGATTACAAAGGTATGTGTATTTTTCCCCTAGGCCTTTGTAGTTATTGGTTTCGAGTATCAGAATTGCGAGAATTTTGATTGTTTCTCAACCATTCCTTAACTTCAAACTCCCATATCTCGCGAACGGATTGACGAACTCGAGAGATTCCTGTTGCATCTGAAAGCAGAAACTCGCCCGTTTACAACGGTATGTGTATTTTCCACCTAGGCCATTGTAGTTATTGGTTTCGAGTATCAGACTTGCGAAAATTTTGATGGTTTCTCAAGCATTCCGTAACTTCAAACTCCCATATCTTGCGAACGGATTGACGAACTCGAGAATTTCCTATTGCATCTGAAAGCAGAAACTCGCCCGATTTCAACGGTACGTGCATTTTTCCCCTAGGCCTCTGTAGTTATTGGATTCGAGTATCAGGCCTGCGAAAATTTTGATGGTTTCTCAACCATTCCTTAACTTCAAACTCCCATATCTCGCGAACGGAATGACGAACTCGAGAAATTCCTGTAGCATCTGAAAGAAGAAACTCGGACGATTACAATGGTGTGTGTACTTTTCCCCTAGGCCATTCCAGTTATTGGTTTCGAGTATCAGACTTGCGAAAATTTTGATGGTTTCTCAATCATTCCTTAACTTCAAACTTCCATATCTCGCGAACGGATTGACGAACTCGAGAATTTCCTATTGCATCTGAAAGCAGAAACTCGCCCGATTACAACGGTATGTGTATTTTTGCCCTAGGCCATACTTGTTATTGGATTCGAGTATCAGACTTGCGAAAATTTTGATGGTTTCTCAAGCATTCCTTAACTTCAAACTCCCATATCTCGGGAACGGATTGACGAATTCGAGAATTTCCTATTGCATCTGAAAGCAGAAACTCGCCCGATTACAAAGGTATGTGCATTTTTCCCCTAGGCCTTTGTAGTTATTGGTTTCGAGTATCAGACTGGCGAAAATTTTGATGGTTTCTCAAGCATTCCTTAACTTCAAACACCCATATCTCGCGAACGGATTGACGAACTCGAGAAACTCCTGTTGCATCTGAAAGCAGAAACTCGCCCGATTACAAAGGCATGTGTATTTTCCCCCTAGGCCATTGTAGTGATTGGTTTCGAGTATCAGACTTGCGAAAATTTTGATGGTTTCTCAAGCATTCCTTAACTTCAAACTCCCACATCTTGCGAACGGATTGACGAACTCGAGAATTTCCTATTGCATCTGAAAGCAGAAACTCGCCCGATTTCAACGGTATGTGCATTTTTCCCCTAGGCCTTTGTAGTTATTGGTTTCGAGTATCAGACTGGCGAAAATTTTGATGGTTTCTCAAGCATTCCTTAACTTCAAACTCCCATATCTCGCGAACGGATTGACGAACTCGAGAAATTCCTGTTGCATCTGAAAGCAGAAACTCGCCCGATTACAAAGATATGTGTGTTTTTCCCCTAGGCCTTTGTAGTTATTGGTTTCGAGTATCAGGCCTGCGAAAATTTTGATGGTTTCTCAACCATTCCTTAACTTCAAACTCCCATATCTCGCGAACGGAATGACGAACTCGAGAAATTCCTGTTGCATCTGAAAGTAGAAACTCGCACGATTACAATGGTGTGTGTACTTTTCCCCTAGGCCATTCCAGTTATTGGTTTCGAGTATCAGACTTGCGAAAATTTTGAAGGTTCCTCAATCATTCCTTAACTTCAAACTTCCATATCTCGCGAACGGATTGACGAACTCGAGAAATTCCTGTTGCATCTGATAGTAGAAACTCGCACGATTACAATGGTGTGTGTACTTTTCCCCTAGGCCATTCCAGTTATTGGTTTCGAGTATCAGACTTGCGAAAATTTTGAAGGTTCCTCAATCATTCCTTAACTTCAAACTTCCGTATCTCGCGAACGGATTGACGAACTCGAGAATTTCCTTTTGCATCTGAAAGCAGAAACTCGCCCGATTTCAACGGTATGTGCATTTTTCCCCTAGGCCTTTGTAGTTATTGGTTTCGAGTATCAGGCCTGCCAAAATTTTGATGGTTTCTCAACCATTCCTTAACTTCAAACTCCCATATCTCGCGAACGGAATGACGATCTCTAGAAATTCCTGTTGCATCTGAAAGTGGAAACTCGCCCGATTACAAAGGTATGTGCATTTTTCCCCTAGGCCTTTGTAGTTATTGGTTTCGAGTATCAGACTGGCGAAAATTTTGATGGTTCCTCAAGCATTCCTTAACTTCAAACTCCCATATCTCGCGAACGGATTGACGAACTCCAGAAATTCCAGTTGCATATGAAAGCAGAAACTCGCCCGATTACAAAGATATGTGTGTTTTTCCCCTAGGCCTTTGTAGTTATTGGTTTCGAGTATCAGACTTGCGAAAATTCTGATGGTTTCTCAAGCATTCCTTAACTTCAAACTCCCATATCTCGCGAACGGATTGACGAACTCGAGAATTTCCTATTGCATCTGAAAGCAGAAACTCGCCCGATTTCAACGGTATGTGCATTTTTCCCCTAGGCCTTTGTAGTTATTGGTTTCGAGTATCAGGCCTGCGAAAATTTTGATGGTTTCTCAACCATTCCTTAACTTCAAACTCCCATATCTCGCGAACGGAATGACGAACTCGAGAAATTCCTGTTGCATCTGAAAGTAGAAACTCGCACGATTACAATGGTGTGTGTACTTTTCCCCTAGGCCATTCCAGTTATTGTTTTCTAGCATCAGAATTGCGAAAATTTTGATGGTTTCTCAAGCATTCCTTAACTTCAGACTCCCATATCTCGCGAACGGAATGACGATCTCGAGAAATTCCTGTTGCATCTGAAAGTGGAAACTCGCCCGATTACAAAGGTTTGTGCATTTTTCCCCTAGGCCTTTGTAGTTATTGGTTTCGAGTATCAGACTGGCGAAAATTTTGATGGTTTCTCAAGCATTCCTTAACTTCAAACTCCCATATCTCGCGAACGGATTGACGAACTCGAGAAATTCCTGATGCATCTGAAAGCAGAAACTCGCCCGATTACAAAGATATGTGTGTTTTTCCCCTAGGCCTTTGTAGTTATTGGTTTCGAGTATCAGACTTGCGAAAATTTTGAGCGTTTCTCAACCATTCCTTAACTTCAATCTCCCATATCTCGCGAACGGATTGAAGAACTCGAGAAATTCCTGTTGCATCTGAAAGTAGAGACTCGCCCGAATAGAATGGTTTTTGTACTTTTCCCCTAGGCCATTCCAGTTATTCGTTTCTATCATCAGAATTGCGAAAATTTCGATGGTTTCTCAACGATTCCTTAACTTCAAACTCCCATATCTAGCGAACGGAATGACGAACTCGAGAAATTCCTGTTGTATCTGAAAGTAGAAACTCGCACGATTACAATGGTGTGTGTACTTTTCCCTTAGGCCATTGTAGTTATTGGTTTCTAGCGTCAGAATTGCGAAAATTTTGATGGTTTCTCAACCGTTCCTTAACTTCAGACTCCCATATCTCGCGAACGGAATGACGATCTCGAGAAATTCCTGTTGCATCTCAAAGTAGAGACTCGCCCGATTAGAATGGTGTGTGTACTTTTCCCCTAGGCCATTCCAGTTATTCGTTTCTAGCATCAGAATTGCGAAAATTTCGATGGTTTCTCAACCAGTCCTTAACTTCAAACTCCCATATCTCGCGAACGGATTGACGAACTCGAGAGATTCCTGTTGCATCTGAAAGCAGAAACTCGCCCGTTTACAACGGTATGTGTATTTTCCACCTAGGCCATTGTAGTTATTGGTTTCGAGTATCAGACTTGCGAAAATTTTGATGGTTTCTCAAGCATTCCGTAACTTCAAACTCCCATATCTTGCGAACGGATTGACGAACTCGAGAATTTCCTATTACATCTGAAAGCAGAAACTCGCCCGATTTCAACGGTACGTGCATTTTTCCCCTAGGCCTCTGTAGTTATTGGATTCGAGTATCAGGCCTGCGAAAATTTTGATGGTTTCTCAACCATTCCTTAACTTCAAACTCCCATATCTCGCGAACGGAATGACGAACTCGAGAAATTCCTGTAGCATCTGAAAGTAGAAACTCGGACGATTACAATGGTGTGTGTACTTTTCCCCTAGGCCATTCCAGTTATTGGTTTCGAGTATCAGACTTGCGAAAATTTTGATGGTTTCTCAATCATTCCTTAACTTCAAACTTCCATATCTCGCGAACGGATTGACGAACTCGAGAATTTCCTATTGCATCTGAAAGCAGAAACTCGCCCGATTACAACGGTATGTGTATTTTTGCCCTAGGCCATACTTGTTATTGGATTCGAGTATCAGACTTGCGAAAATTTTGATGGTTTCTCAAGCATTCCTTAACTTCAAACTCCCATATCTCGGGAACGGATTGACGAATTCGAGAATTTCCTATTGCATCTGAAAGCAGAAACTCGCCCGATTACAAAGGTATGTGCATTTTTCCCCTAGGCCTTTGTAGTTATTGGTTTCGAGTATCAGACTGGCGAAAATTTTGATGGTTTCTCAAGCATTCCTTAACTTCAAACACCCATATCTCGCGAACGGAATGACGATCTCGAGAAATTCCTGTTGCATCTGAAAGCAGAAACTCGCCCGATTTCAACGGTATGTGCGTTTTTCCCCTAGGCCTTTGTAGTTATTGGTTTCGAGTATCAGACTGGCGAAAATTTTGATGGTTTCTCAAGCATTCCTTAACTTCAAACTCCCATATCTCGCGAACGGATTGACGAACTCGAGAAACTCCTGTTGCATCTGAAAGCAGAAACTCGCCCGATTACAACGGCATGTGTATTTTCCCCCTAGGCCATTGTAGTGATTGGTTTCGAGTATCAGACTTGCGAAAATTTTGATGGTTTCTCAAGCATTCCTTAACTTCAAACTCCCACATCTTGCGAACGGATTGACGAACTCGAGAATTTCCTATTGCATCTGAAAGCAGAAACTCGCCCGATTTCAAAGGTATGTGCATTTTTCCCCTAGGCCTATGTAGTTATTGGTTTCGAGTATCAGACTGGCGAAAATTTTGATGGTTTCTCAAGCATTCCTTAACTTCAAACACCCATATCTCGCGAACGGAATGACGATCTCGAGAAATTCCTGTTGCATCTGAAAGCAGAAACTCGCCCGATTTCAACGGTATGTGCGTTTTTCCCCTAGGCCTTTGTAGTTATTGGTTTCGAGTATCAGACTGGCGAAAATTTTGATGGTTTCTCAAGCATTCCTTAACTTCAAACTCCCATATCTCGCGAACGGATTGACGAACTCGAGAAACTCCTGTTGCATCTGAAAGCAGAAACTCGCCCGATTACAACGGCATGTGTATTTTCCCCCTAGGCCATTGTAGTGATTGGTTTCGAGTATCAGACTTGCGAAAATTTTGATGGTTTCTCAAGCATTCCTTAACTTCAAACTCCCACATCTTGCGAACGGATTGACGAACTCGAGAATTTCCTATTGCATCTGAAAGCAGAAACTCGCCCGATTTCAAAGGTATGTGCATTTTTCCCCTAGGCCTATGTAGTTATTGGTTTCGAGTATCAGGCCTGCGAAAATTTTGATGGTTTCTCAACCATTCCTTAACTTCAAACTCCCATATCTCGCGAACGGAATGACGAACTCGAGAAATTCCTGTTGCATCTGAAAGTAGAAACTCGCACGATTACAATGGTGTGTGTACTTTTCCCCTAGGCCATTCCAGTTATTGGTTTCGAGTATCAGACTTGCGAAAATTTTGAAGGTTCCTCAATCATTCCTTAACTTCAAACTTCCATATCTCGCGAACGGATTGACGAACTCGAGAATTTCCTATTGCATCTGAAAGCAGAAACTCGCCCGATTACAACGGTATGTGTATTTTTGCCCTAGGCCATACTTGTTATTGGATTCGAGTATCCGACTTGCGAAAATTTTGATGGTTTCTCAAGCATTCCTTAACTTCAAACTCCCATATCTCGGGAACGGATTGACGAATTTGAGAATTTCCTATTGCATCTGAAAGCAGAAACTCGCCCGATTACAAAGGTATGTGCATTTTTCCCCTAGGCCTTTGTAGTTATTGGTTTCGAGTATCAGACTGGCGAAAATTTTGATGGTTTCTCAAGCATTCCTTAACTTCAAACACCCATATCTCGCGAACGGATTGACGAACTCGAGAAACTCCTGTTGCATCTGAAAGCAGAAACTCGCCCGATTACAACGGCATGTGTATTTTCCCCCTAGGCCATTGTAGTGATTGGTTTCGAGTATCAGTCTTGCGAAAATTTTGATGGTTTCTCAAGCATTCCTTAACTTCAAACTCCCACATCTTGCGAACGGATTGACGAACTCGAGAATTTCCTATTGCATCTGAAAGCAGAAACTCGCCCGATTTCAACGGTATGTGCATTTTTCCCCTAGGCCTTTGTAGTTATTGGTTTCGAGTATCAGACTGGCGAAAATTTTGATGGTTTCTCAAGCATTCCTTAACTTCAAACTCCCATATCTCGCGAACGGATTGACGAACTCGAGAAATTCCTGTTGCATCTGAAAGCAGAAACTCGCCCGATTACAAAGATATGTGTGTTTTTCCCCTAGGCCTTTGTAGTTATTGGTTTCGAGTATCAGGCCTGCGAAAATTTTGATGGTTTCTCAACCATTCCTTAACTTCAAACTCCCATATCTCGCGAACGGAATGACGAACTCGAGAAATTCCTGTTGCATCTGAAAGTAGAAACTCGCACGATTACAATGGTGTGTGTACTTTTCCCCTAGGCCATTCCAGTTATTGGTTTCGAGTATCAGACTTGCGAAAATTTTGAAGGTTCCTCAATCATTCCTTAACTTCAAACTTCCATATCTCGCGAACGGATTGACGAACTCGAGAATTTCCTTTTGCATCTGAAAGCAGAAACTCGCCCGATTTCAACGGTATGTGCATTTTTCCCCTAGGCCTTTGTAGTTATTGGTTTCGAGTATCAGGCCTGCCAAAATTTTGATGGTTTCTCAACCATTCCTTAACTTCAAACTCCCATATCTCGCGAACGGAATGACGATCTCGAGAAATTCCTGTTGCATCTGAAAGTGGAAACTCGCCCGATTACAAAGGTATGTGCATTTTTCCCCTAGGCCTTTGTAGTTATTGGTTTCGAGTATCAGACTGGCGAAAATTTTGATGGTTCCTCAAGCATTCCTTAACTTCAAACTCCCATATCTCGCGAACGGATTGACGAACTCCAGAAATTCCAGTTGCATATGAAAGCAGAAACTCGCCCGATTACAAAGATATGTGTGTTTTTCCCCTAGGCCTTTGTAGTTATTGGTTTCGAGTATCAGACTTGCGAAAATTCTGATGGTTTCTCAAGCATTCCTTAACTTCAAACTCCCATATCTCGCGAACGGATTGACGAACTCGAGAATTTCCTATTGCATCTGAAAGCAGAAACTCGCCCGATTTCAACGGTATGTGCATTTTTCCCCTAGGCCTTTGTAGTTATTGGTTTCGAGTATCAGGCCTGCGAAAATTTTGATGGTTTCTCAACCATTCCTTAACTTCAAACTCCCATATCTCGCGAACGGAATGACGAACTCGAGAAATTCCTGTTGCATCTGAAAGTAGAAACTCGCACGATTACAATGGTGTGTGTACTTTTCCCCTAGGCCATTCCAGTTATTGTTTTCTAGCATCAGAATTGCGAAAATTTTGATGGTTTCTCAAGCATTCCTTAACTTCAGACTCCCATATCTCGCGAACGGAATGACGATCTCGAGAAATTCCTGTTGCATCTGAAAGTGGAAACTCGCCCGATTACAAAGGTATGTGCATTTTTCCCCTAGGCCTTTGTAGTTATTGGTTTCGAGTATCAGACTGGCGAAAATTTTGATGGTTTCTCAAGCATTCCTTAACTTCAAACTCCCATATCTCGCGAACGGATTGACGAAGTCGAGAAATTCCTGATGCATCTGAAAGCAGAAACTCGCCCGATTACAAAGATATGTGTGTTTTTCCCCTAGGCCTTTGTAGTTATTGGTTTCGAGTATCAGACTTGCGAAAATTTTGAGCGTTTCTCAACCATTCCTTAACTTCAATCTCCCATATCTCGCGAACGGATTGAAGAACTCGAGAAATTCCTGTTGCATCTGAAAGTAGAGACTCGCCCGAATAGAATGGTTTTTGTACTTTTCCCCTAGGCCATTCCAGTTGTTCGTTTCTATCATCAGAATTGCGAAAATTTCGATGGTTTCTCAACGATTCCTTAACTTCAAACTCCCATATCTAGCGAACGGAATGACGAACTCGAGAAATTCCTGTTGTATCTGAAAGTAGAAACTCGCACGATTACAATGGTGTGTGTACTTTTCCCTTAGGCCATTGTAGTTATTGGTTTCTAGCGTCAGAATTGCGAAAATTTTGACGGTTTCTCAACCGTTCCTTAACTTCAGACTCCCATATCTCGCGAACGGAATGACGATCTCGAGAAATTCCTGTTGCATCTCAAAGTAGAGACTCGCCCGATTAGAATGGTGTGTGTACTTTTCCCCTAGGCCATTCCAGTTATTCGTTTCTAGCATCAGAATTACGAAAATTTCGATGGTTTCTCAACCAGTCCTTAACTTCAAACTCCCATATCTCGCGAACGGATTGACGAACTCGAGAAATTCCTGTTGCATCTGAAAGTGGAAACTCGCCCGATTACAAAGGTATGTGTATTTTTCCCCTAGGCCTTTGTAGTTATTGGTTTCGAGTATCAGAATTGCGAGAATTTTGATTGTTTCTCAACCATTCCTTAACTTCAAACTCCCATATCTCGCGAACGGATTGACGAACTCGAGAGATTCCTGTTGCATCTGAAAGCAGAAACTCGCCCGTTTACAACGGTATGTGTATTTTCCACCTAGGCCATTGTAGTTATTGGTTTCGAGTATCAGACTTGCGAAAATTTTGATGGTTTCTCAAGCATTCCGTAACTTCAAACTCCCATATCTTGCGAACGGATTGACGAACTCGAGAATTTCCTATTGCATCTGAAAGCAGAAACTCGCCCGATTTCAACGGTACGTGCATTTTTCCCCTAGGCCTCTGTAGTTATTGGATTCGAGTATCAGGCCTGCGAAAATTTTGATGGTTTCTCAACCATTCCTTAACTTCAAACTCCCATATCTCGCGAACGGAATGACGAACTCGAGAAATTCCTGTAGCATCTGAAAGTAGAAACTCGGACGATTACAATGGTGTGTGTACTTTTCCCCTAGGCCATTCCAGTTATTGGTTTCGAGTATCAGACTTGCGAAAATTTTGATGGTTTCTCAATCATTCCTTAACTTCAAACTTCCATATCTCGCGAACGGATTGACGAACTCGAGAATTTCCTATTGCATCTGAAAGCAGAAACTCGCCCGATTACAACGGTGTGTGTATTTTTGCCCTAGGCCATACTTGTTATTGGATTCGAGTATCAGACTTGCGAAAATTTTGATGGTTTCTCAAGCATTCCTTAACTTCAAACTCCCATATCTCGGGAACGGATTGACGAATTCGAGAATTTCCTATTGCATCTGAAAGCAGAAACTCGCCCGATTACAAAGGTATGTGCATTTTTCCCCTAGGCCTTTGTAGTTATTGGTTTCGAGTATCAGACTGGCGAAAATTTTGATGGTTTCTCAAGCATTCCTTAACTTCAAACACCCATATCTCGCGAACGGATTGACGAACTCGAGAAACTCCTGTTGCATCTGAAAGCAGAAACTCGCCCGATTACAACGGCATGTGTATTTTCCCCCTAGGCCATTGTAGTGATTGGTTTCGAGTATCAGACTTGCGAAAATTTTGATGGTTTCTCAAGCATTCCTTAACTTCAAACTCCCACATCTTGCGAACGGATTCACGAACTCGAGAATTTCCTATTGCATCTGAAAGCAGAAACTCGCCCGATTTCAACGGTATGTGCATTTTTCCCCTAGGCCTTTGTAGTTATTGGTTTCGAGTATCAGACTGGCGAAAATTTTGATGGTTTCTCAAGCATTCCTTAACTTCAAACTCCCATATCTCGCGAACGGATTGACGAACTCGAGAAATTCCTGTTGCATCTGAAAGCAGAAACTCGCCCGATTACAAAGATATGTGTGTTTTTCCCCTAGGCCTTTGTAGTTATTGGTTTCGAGTATCAGGCCTGCGAAAATTTTGATGGTTTCTCAACCATTCCTTAACTTCAAACTCCCATATCTCGCGAACGGAATGACGAACTCGAGAAATTCCTGTTGCATCTGAAAGTAGAAACTCGCACGATTACAATGGTGTGTGTACTTTTCCCCTAGGCCATTCCAGTTATTGGTTTCGAGTATCAGACTTGCGAAAATTTTGAAGGTTCCTCAATCATTCCTTAACTTCAAACTTCCATATCTCGCGAACGGATTGACGAACTCGAGAAATTCCTGTTGCATCTGATAGTAGAAACTCGCACGATTACAATGGTGTGTGTACTTTTCCCCTAGGCCATTCCAGTTATTGGTTTCGAGTATCAGACTTGCGAAAATTTTGAAGGTTCCTCAATCATTCCTTAACTTCAAACTTCCATATCTCGCGAACGGATTGACGAACTCGAGAATTTCCTTTTGCATCTGAAAGCAGAAACTCGCCCGATTTCAACGGTATGTGCATTTTTCCCCTAGGCCTTTGTAGTTATTGGTTTCGAGTATCAGGCCTGCCAAAATTTTGATGGTTTCTCAACCATTCCTTAACTTCAAACTCCCATATCTCGCGAACGGAATGACGGTCTCGAGAAATTCCTGTTGCATCTGAAAGTGGAAACTCGCCCGATTACAAAGGTATGTGCATTTTTCCCCTAGGCCTTTGTAGTTATTGGTTTCGGGTATCAGACTGGCGAAAATTTTGATGGTTCCTCAAGCATTCCTTAACTTCAAACTCCCATATCTCGCGAACGGATTGACGAACTCCAGAAATTCCAGTTGCATATGAAAGCAGAAACTC
Source organism: Ptiloglossa arizonensis (assembly GCF_051014685.1). Classification (NCBI taxonomy): domain Eukaryota; kingdom Metazoa; phylum Arthropoda; class Insecta; order Hymenoptera; family Colletidae; genus Ptiloglossa; species Ptiloglossa arizonensis. Next base: position 742,450 of record NW_027478594.1, on the reverse strand, counting down.
GCCCGATTACAAAGATATGTGTGTTTTTCCCCTAGGCCTTTGTAGTTATTGGTTTCGAGTATCAGACTTGCGAAAATTCTGATGGTTTCTCAAGCATTCCTTAACTTCAAACTCCCATATCTCGCGAACGGATTGACGAACTCGAGAATTTCCTATTGCATCTGAAAGCAGAAACTCGCCCGATTTCAACGGTATGTGCATTTTTCCCCTAGGCCTTTGTAGTTATTGGTTTCGAGTATCAGGCCTGCGAAAATTTTGATGGTTTCTCAACCATTCCTTAACTTCAAACTCCCATATCTCGCGAACGGAATGACGAACTCGAGAAATTCCTGTTGCATCTGAAAGTAGAAACTCGCACGATTACAATGGTGTGTGTACTTTTCCCCTAGGCCATTCCAGTTATTGTTTTCTAGCATCAGAATTGCGAAAATTTTGATGGTTTCTCAAGCATTCCTTAACTTCAAACTCCCATATCTCGCGAACGGATTGACGAACTCGAGAAATTCCTGTTGCATCTGAAAGCAGAAACTCGCACGATAACAAAGATATGTGTGTTTTTCCCCTAGGCCTTTGTAGTTATTGGTTTCGAGTATCGGGCCTGCGAAAATTTTGATGGTTTCTCAACCATTCCTTAACTTCAAACTCCCATATCTCGCGAACGGAATGACGATCTCGAGAAATTCCTGTTGCATCTGAAAGTGGAAACTCGCCCGATTACAAAGGTATGTGCATTTTTCCCCTAGGCCTTTGTAGTTATTGGTTTCGAGTATCAGACTGGCGAAAATTTTGATGGTTTCTCAAGCATTCCTTAACTTCAAACTCCCATATCTCGCGAACGGATTGACGAACTCGAGAAATTCCTGTTGCATCTGAAAGCAGAAACTCGCCCGATTACAAAGATATGTGTGTTTTTCCCCTAGGCCTTTGTAGTTATTGGTTTCGAGTATCAGACTTGCGAAAATTTTGAGCGTTTCTCAACCATTCCTTAACTTCAATCTCCCATATCTCGCGAACGGATTGAAGAACTCGAGAAATTCCTGTTGCATCTGAAAGTAGAGACTCGCCCGAATAGAATGGTTTTTGTACTTTTCCCCTAGGCCATTCCAGTTATTCGTTTCTATCATCAGAATTGCGAAAATTTCGATGGTTTCTCAACCATTCCTTAACTTCAGACTCCCATATCTCGCGAACGGAATGACGATCTCGAGAAATTCCTGTTGCATCTGAAAGTGGAAACTCGCCCGATTACAAACGTATGTGTATTTTTCCCCTAGGCCTTTGTAGTTATTGGTTTCGAGTATCAGACCAGCGAAAATTTTGATGGTTTCTCAACGATTCCTTAAATTCAAACTCCCATATCTAGCGAACGGAATGACGAACTCGAGAAATTCCTGTTGTATCTGAAAGTAGAAACTCGCACGATTACAATGGTGTGTGTACTTTTCCCTTAGGCCATTGTAGTTATTGGTTTCTAGCGTCAGAATTGCGAAAATTTTGATGGTTTCTCAACCGTTCCTTAACTTCAGACTCCCATATCTCGCGAACGGAATGACGATCTCGAGAAATTCCTGTTGCATCTCAAAGTAGAGACTCGCCCGATTAGAATGGTGTGTGTACTTTTCCCCTAGGCCATTCCAGTTATTCGTTTCTAGCATCAGAATTGCGAAAATTTCGATGGTTTCTCAACCAGTCCTTAACTTCAAACTCCCATATCTCGCGAACGGATTGACGAACTCGAGAAATTCCTGTTGCATCTGAAAGTGGAAACTCGCCCGATTACAAAGGTATGTGTATTTTTCCCCTAGGCCTTTGTAGTTATTGGTTTCGAGTATCAGAATTGCGAGAATTTTGATTGTTTCTCAACCATTCCTTAACTTCAAACTCCCATATCTCGCGAACGGATTGACGAACTCGAGAGATTCCTGTTGCATCTGAAAGCAGAAACTCGCCCGTTTACAACGGTATGTGTATTTTCCACCTAGGCCATTGTAGTTATTGGTTTCGAGTATCAGACTTGCGAAAATTTTGATGGTTTCTCAAGCATTCCGTAACTTCAAACTCCCATATCTTGCGAACGGATTGACGAACTCGAGAATTTCCTATTGCATCTGAAAGCAGAAACTCGCCCGATTTCAACGGTACGTGCATTTTTCCCCTAGGCCTCTGTAGTTATTGGATTCGAGTATCAGGCCTGCGAAAATTTTGATGGTTTCTCAACCATTCCTTAACTTCAAACTCCCATATCTCGCGAACGGAATGACGAACTCGAGAAATTCCTGTAGCATCTGAAAGTAGAAACTCGGACGATTACAATGGTGTGTGTACTTTTCCCCTAGGCCATTCCAGTTATTGGTTTCGAGTATCAGACTTGCGAAAATTTTGATGGTTTCTCAATCATTCCTTAACTTCAAACTTCCATATCTCGCGAACGGATTGACGAACTCGAGAATTTCCTATTGCATCTGAAAGCAGAAACTCGCCCGATTATAACGGTATGTGTATTTTTGCCCTAGGCCATACTTGTTATTGGATTCGAGTATCAGACTTGCGAAAATTTTGATGGTTTCTCAAGCATTCCTTAACTTCAAACTCCCATATCTCGCGAACGGATTGACGAACTCGAGAATTTCCTATTGCATCTGAAAGCAGAAACTCGCCCGATTTCAACGGTATGTGCATTTTTCCCCTAGGTCTTTGTAGTTATTGGTTTCGAGTATCAGGCCTGCGAAAATTTTGATGGTTTCTCAACCATTCCTTAACTTCAAACGCCCATATCTCGCGAACGGAATGACGAACTCGAGAAATTCCTGTTGCATCTGAAAGTAGAAACTCGCACGATTACAATGGTGTGTGTACTTTTCCCCTAGGCCATTCCAGTTATTGTTTTCTAGCATCAGAATTGCGAAAATTTTGATGGTTTCTCAAGCATTCCTTAACTTCAAACTCCCATATCTCGCGAACGGATTGACGAACTCGAGAATTTCCTTTTGCATCTGAAAGCAGAAACTCGCCCGATTTCAACGGTATGTGCATTTTTCCCCTAGGCCTCTGTAGTTATTGGATTCGAGTATCAGGCCTGCGAAAATTTTGATGGTTTCTCAACCATTCCTTAACTTCAAACTCCCATATCTCGCGAACGGAATGACGAACTCGAGAAATTCCTGTAGCATCTGAAAGTAGAAACTCGGACGATTACAATGGTGTGTGTACTTTTCCCCTAGGCCATTCCAGTTATTGGTTTCGAGTATCAGACTTGCGAAAATTTTGATGGTTTCTCAATCATTCCTTAACTTCAAACTTCCATATCTCGCGAACGGATTGACGAACTCGAGAATTTCCTATTGCATCTGAAAGCAGAAACTCGCCCGATTACAACGGTGTGTGTATTTTTGCCCTAGGCCATACTTGTTATTGGATTCGAGTATCAGACTTGCGAAAATTTTGATGGTTTCTCAAGCATTCCTTAACTTCAAACTCCCATATCTCGGGAACGGATTGACGAATTCGAGAATTTCCTATTGCATCTGAAAGCAGAAACTCGCCCGATTACAAAGGTATGTGCATTTTTCCCCTAGGCCTTTGTAGTTATTGGTTTCGAGTATCAGACTGGCGAAAATTTTGATGGTTTCTCAAGCATTCCTTAACTTCAAACACCCATATCTCGCGAACGGATTGACGAACTCGAGAAACTCCTGTTGCATCTGAAAGCAGAAACTCGCCCGATTACAACGGCATGTGTATTTTCCCCCTAGGCCATTGTAGTGATTGGTTTCGAGTATCAGACTTGCGAAAATTTTGATGGTTTCTCAAGCATTCCTTAACTTCAAACTCCCACATCTTGCGAACGGATTCACGAACTCGAGAATTTCCTATTGCATCTGAAAGCAGAAACTCGCCCGATTTCAACGGTATGTGCATTTTTCCCCTAGGCCTTTGTAGTTATTGGTTTCGAGTATCAGACTGGCGAAAATTTTGATGGTTTCTCAAGCATTCCTTAACTTCAAACTCCCATATCTCGCGAACGGATTGACGAACTCGAGAAATTCCTGTTGCATCTGAAAGCAGAAACTCGCCCGATTACAAAGATATGTGTTTTTTTCCCCTAGGCCTTTGTAGTTATTGGTTTCGAGTATCAGGCCTGCGAAAATTTTGATGGTTTCTCAACCATTCCTTAACTTCAAACTCCCATATCTCGCGAACGGAATGACGAACTCGAGAAATTCCTGTTGCATCTGAAAGTAGAAACTCGCACGATTACAATGGTGTGTGTACTTTTCCCCTAGGCCATTCCAGTTATTGGTTTCGAGTATCAGACTTGCGAAAATTTTGAAGGTTCCTCAATCATTCCTTAACTTCAAACTTCCATATCTCGCGAACGGATTGACGAACTCGAGAAATTCCTGTTGCATCTGATAGTAGAAACTCGCACGATTACAATGGTGTGTGTACTTTTCCCCTAGGCCATTCCAGTTATTGGTTTCGAGTATCAGACTTGCGAAAATTTTGAAGGTTCCTCAATCATTCCTTAACTTCAAACTTCCATATCTCGCGAACGGATTGACGAACTCGAGAATTTCCTTTTGCATCTGAAAGCAGAAACTCGCCCGATTTCAACGGTATGTGCATTTTTCCCCTAGGCCTTTGTAGTTATTGGTTTCGAGTATCAGGCCTGCCAAAATTTTGATGGTTTCTCAACCATTCCTTAACTTCAAACTCCCATATCTCGCGAACGGAATGACGGTCTCGAGAAATTCCTGTTGCATCTGAAAGTGGAAACTCGCCCGATTACAAAGGTATGTGCATTTTTCCCCTAGGCCTTTGTAGTTATTGGTTTCGGGTATCAGACTGGCGAAAATTTTGATGGTTCCTCAAGCATTCCTTAACTTCAAACTCCCATATCTCGCGAACGGATTGACGAACTCCAGAAATTCCAGTTGCATATGAAAGCAGAAACTCGCCCGATTACAAAGATATGTGTGTTTTTCCCCTAGGCCTTTGTAGTTATTGGTTTCGAGTATCAGACTTGCGAAAATTCTGATGGTTTCTCAAGCATTCCTTAACTTCAAACTCCCATATCTCGCGAACGGATTGACGAACTCGAGAATTTCCTATTGCATCTGAAAGCAGAAACTCGCCCGATTTCAACGGTATGTGCATTTTTCCCCTAGGCCTTTGTAGTTATTGGTTTCGAGTATCAGGCCTGCGAAAATTTTGATGGTTTCTCAACCATTCCTTAACTTCAAACTCCCATATCTCGCGAACGGAATGACGAACTCGAGAAATTCCTGTTGCATCTGAAAGTAGAAACTCGCACGATTACAATGGTGTGTGTACTTTTCCCCTAGGCCATTCCAGTTATTGTTTTCTAGCATCAGAATTGCGAAAATTTTGATGGTTTCTCAAGCATTCCTTAACTTCAAACTCCCATATCTCGCGAACGGATTGACGAACTCGAGAAATTCCTGTTGCATCTGAAAGCAGAAACTCGCACGATAACAAAGATATGTGTGTTTTTCCCCTAGGCCTTTGTAGTTATTGGTTTCGAGTATCGGGCCTGCGAAAATTTTGATGGTTTCTCAACCATTCCTTAACTTCAAACTCCCATATCTCGCGAACGGAATGACGATCTCGAGAAATTCCTGTTGCATCTGAAAGTGGAAACTCGCCCGATTACAAAGGTATGTGCATTTTTCCCCTAGGCCTTTGTAGTTATTGGTTTCGAGTATCAGACTGGCGAAAATTTTGATGGTTTCTCAAGCATTCCTTAACTTCAAACTCCCATATCTCGCGAACGGATTGACGAACTCGAGAAATTCCTGTTGCATCTGAAAGCAGAAACTCGCCCGATTACAAAGATATGTGTGTTTTTCCCCTAGGCCTTTGTAGTTATTGGTTTCGAGTATCAGACTTGCGAAAATTTTGAGCGTTTCTCAACCATTCCTTAACTTCAATCTCCCATATCTCGCGAACGGATTGAAGAACTCGAGAAATTCCTGTTGCATCTGAAAGTAGAGACTCGCCCGAATAGAATGGTTTTTGTACTTTTCCCCTAGGCCATTCCAGTTATTCGTTTCTATCATCAGAATTGCGAAAATTTCGATGGTTTCTCAACCATTCCTTAACTTCAGACTCCCATATCTCGCGAACGGAATGACGATCTCGAGAAATTCCTGTTGCATCTGAAAGTGGAAACTCGCCCGATTACAAACGTATGTGTATTTTTCCCCTAGGCCTTTGTAGTTATTGGTTTCGAGTATCAGACCAGCGAAAATTTTGATGGTTTCTCAACGATTCCTTAAATTCAAACTCCCATATCTAGCGAACGGAATGACGAACTCGAGAAATTCCTGTTGTATCTGAAAGTAGAAACTCGCACGATTACAATGGTGTGTGTACTTTTCCCTTAGGCCATTGTAGTTATTGGTTTCTAGCGTCAGAATTGCGAAAATTTTGATGGTTTCTCAACCGTTCCTTAACTTCAGACTCCCATATCTCGCGAACGGAATGACGATCTCGAGAAATTCCTGTTGCATCTCAAAGTAGAGACTCGCCCGATTAGAATGGTGTGTGTACTTTTCCCCTAGGCCATTCCAGTTATTCGTTTCTAGCATCAGAATTGCGAAAATTTCGATGGTTTCTCAACCAGTCCTTAACTTCAAACTCCCATATCTCGCGAACGGATTGACGAACTCGAGAAATTCCTGTTGCATCTGAAAGTGGAAACTCGCCCGATTACAAAGGTATGTGTATTTTTCCCCTAGGCCTTTGTAGTTATTGGTTTCGAGTATCAGAATTGCGAGAATTTTGATTGTTTCTCAACCATTCCTTAACTTCAAACTCCCATATCTCGCGAACGGATTGACGAACTCGAGAGATTCCTGTTGCATCTGAAAGCAGAAACTCGCCCGTTTACAACGGTATGTGTATTTTCCACCTAGGCCATTGTAGTTATTGGTTTCGAGTATCAGACTTGCGAAAATTTTGATGGTTTCTCAAGCATTCCGTAACTTCAAACTCCCATATCTTGCGAACGGATTGACGAACTCGAGAATTTCCTATTGCATCTGAAAGCAGAAACTCGCCCGATTTCAACGGTACGTGCATTTTTCCCCTAGGCCTCTGTAGTTATTGGATTCGAGTATCAGGCCTGCGAAAATTTTGATGGTTTCTCAACCATTCCTTAACTTCAAACTCCCATATCTCGCGAACGGAATGACGAACTCGAGAAATTCCTGTAGCATCTGAAAGTAGAAACTCGGACGATTACAATGGTGTGTGTACTTTTCCCCTAGGCCATTCCAGTTATTGGTTTCGAGTATCAGACTTGCGAAAATTTTGATGGTTTCTCAATCATTCCTTAACTTCAAACTTCCATATCTCGCGAACGGATTGACGAACTCGAGAATTTCCTATTGCATCTGAAAGCAGAAACTCGCCCGATTATAACGGTATGTGTATTTTTGCCCTAGGCCATACTTGTTATTGGATTCGAGTATCAGACTTGCGAAAATTTTGATGGTTTCTCAAGCATTCCTTAACTTCAAACTCCCATATCTCGCGAACGGATTGACGAACTCGAGAATTTCCTATTGCATCTGAAAGCAGAAACTCGCCCGATTTCAACGGTATGTGCATTTTTCCCCTAGGTCTTTGTAGTTATTGGTTTCGAGTATCAGGCCTGCGAAAATTTTGATGGTTTCTCAACCATTCCTTAACTTCAAACGCCCATATCTCGCGAACGGAATGACGAACTCGAGAAATTCCTGTTGCATCTGAAAGTAGAAACTCGCACGATTACAATGGTGTGTGTACTTTTCCCCTAGGCCATTCCAGTTATTGTTTTCTAGCATCAGAATTGCGAAAATTTTGATGGTTTCTCAAGCATTCCTTAACTTCAAACTCCCATATCTCGCGAACGGATTGACGAACTCGAGAATTTCCTATTGCATCTGAATGCAGAAACTCGCCCGATTACAACGGTATGTGTATTTTTGCCCTAGGCCATACTTGTTATTGGATTCGAGTATCAGACTTGCGAAAATTTTGATGGTATCTCAACCATTCCTTAACTTCAAACTCCCGTATCTCGCGAACGGAATGACGAACTCGAGAAATTCCTGTTGTATCTGAAAGCAGAAACTCGCACGATTACAATGGTGTGTGTACTTTTCCCCTAGGCCATTGTAGTTATTGGTTTCTAGCGTCAGAATTGCGAAAATTTTGATGGTTTCTTCAACCATTCCTTAACTTCAGACTCCCATATCTCGCGAACGGAATGACGATCTCGAGAAATTCCTGTTGCATCTGAAAGTGGAAACTCGCCCGATTACAAAGGTATGTGCATTTTTCCCCTAGGCCTTTGTAGTTATTGGTTTCGAGTATCAGACTTGCGAAAATTTTGAGCGTTTCTCAACCATTCCTTAACTTCAATCTCCCATATCTCGCGAACGGATTGAAGAACTCGAGAAATTCCTGTTGCATCTGAAAGTGGAAACTCGCCCGATTACAAAGGTATGTGCATTTTTCCCCTAGGCCTTTGTAGTTATTGGTTGCGAGTATCAGACTTGCGAAAATTTTGAGCGTTTCTCAACCATTCCTTAACTTCAATCTCCCATATCTCGCGAACGGATTGAAGAACTCGAGAAATTCCTGTTGCATCTGAAAGTAGAGACTCGCCCGAATAGAATGGTTTTTGTACTTTTCCCCTAGGCCATTCCAGTTATTCGTTTCTAGCATCAGAATTGCGAAAATTTCGATGGTTTCTCAACCATTCCTTAACTTCAGACTCCCATATCTCGCGAACGGAATGATGATCTCGAGAAATTCCTGTTGCTTCTGAAAGTGGAAACTCGCCCGATTACAAAGGTATGTGTATTTTCCACCTAGGCCATTGTAGTTATTGGTTTCGAGTATCAGACTTGCGAAAATTTTGATGGTTTCTCAAGCATTCCTTAACTTCAAACTCCCATATCTTGCGAACGGATTGACGAACTCGAGAATTTCCTATTGCATCTGAAAGCAGAAACTCGCCCGATTTCAACGGTATGTGCATTTTCCCCTAGGCCTCTGTAGTTATTGGATTCGAGTATCAGGCCTGCGAAAATTTTGATGGTTTCTCAACCATTCCTTAACTTCACACTTCCATATCTCGCGAGCGGATTGACGAACTCGAGAATTTCCTATTGCATCTGAAAGCAGAAACTCGCCCGATTATAACGGTATGTGTATTTTTGCCCTAGGCCATACTTGTTATTGGATTCGAGTATCAGACTTGCGAAAATTTTGATGGTTTCTCAAGCATTCCTTAACTTCAAACTCCCATATCTTGCGAACGGATTGACGAACTCGAGAATTTCCTATTGCATCTGAAAGCAGAAACTCGCCCGATTTCAACGGTATGTGCATTTTTCCCCTAGGTCTTTGTAGTTATTGGTTTCGAGTATCAGGCCTGCGAAAATTTTGATGGTTTCTCAACCATTCCTTAACTCCAAACGCCCATATCTAGCGAACGGAATGACGAACTCGAGAAATTCCTGTTGTATCTGAAAGTAGAAACTCGCACGATTACAATGGTGTGTGTACTTTTCCCCTAGGCCATTGTAGTTATTGGTTTCGAGTATCAGACTGGCGAAAATTTTGATGGTTTCTCAAGCATTCCTTAACTACAAACTCCCATATCTCGCGATCGGATAGACGAACTCGAGAAATTCCTGTTGCATCTGAAAGCAGAAACTCGCCCGATTACAAAGATATGTGTGTTTTTCCCCTAGGCCTTTGTAGTTATTGGTTTCGAGTATCAGACTTGCGAAAATTTTGAGGGTTTCTCAACCATTCCTTAACTTCAATCTCCCATATCTCGCGAACGGATTGAGGAACTCGAGAAATTCCTGTTGCATATGAAAGTAGAGACTCGCCCGAATAGAATGGTTTTTGTACTTTTCCCCTAGGCCATTCCAGTTGTTCGTTTCTAGCATCAGAATTGCGAAAATTTCGATGGTTTCTCAACCATTCCTTAACTTCAGACTCCCATATCTCGCGAACGGAATGACGATCTCGAGAAATTCCTGTTGCATCTGAAAGTGGAAACTCGCCCGATTACAAAGGTATGTGCATTTTTCCCCTAGGCCTTTGTAGTTATTGGTTTCGTGTATCAGAATTGCGAAAATTTTGATGGTTTCTCAAGCATTCCTTAACTTCAAACTCCCATATCTCGCGAACGGATTGACGAACTCGAGAAATTCCTGTTGCATCTGAAAGCAGAAACCCGCCCGATTACAAAGATATGTGTGTTTTTCCCCTAGGCCTTTGTAGTTAATGGTTTCGAGTATCAGACTTGCGAAAATTTTGAGGGTTTCTCAACCATTCCTTAACTTCAAACTCCCATATCTCGCGAACGGATTGAAGAAATCGAGAAATTCCTGTTGCATCTGAAAGTAGAGCCTCGCCCGATTAGAATGGTGTGTGTACTTTTCCCCTAGGCCATTCCAGTTATTCGTTTCTAGCATCAGAATTGCGAAAATTTCGATGGTTTCTCAACCGGTCCTTAACTTCAAACTCCCATATCTCGCGAACGGATTGACGAACTCGAGAAATTCCTGTTGCATCTGAAAGTGGAAACTCGCCCGATTACAAAGGTATGTGTATTTTTCCCCTAGGCCTTTGTAGTTATTGGTTTCGAGTATCAGAATTGCGAGAATTTTGATTGTTTCTCAACCATTCCTTAACTTCAAACTCCCATATCTCGCGAACGGATTGACGAACTCGAGAGATTCCTGTTGCATCTGAAAGCAGAAACTCGCCCGTTTACAACGGTATGTGTATTTTCCACCTAGGCCATTGTAGTTATTGGTTTCGAGTATCAGACTTGCGAAAATTTTGATGGTTTCTCAAGCATTCCTTAACTTCAAACTCCCATATCTTGCGAACGGATTGACGAACTCGAGAATTTCCTATTGCATCTGAAAGCAGAAACTCGCCCGATTTCAACGGTATGTGCATTTTTCCCCTAGGCCTTTATAGTTATTGGTTTCGAGTATCAGACCAGCGAAAATTTTGATGGTATCTCAACCATTCCTTAACTTCAAACTCCCATATCTAGCGAACGGAATGACGAACTCGAGAAATTCCTGTTGTATCTGAAAGTAGAAACTCGCACGATTACAATGGTGTGTGTACTTTTCCCCTAGGCCATTGTAGTTATTGGTTTCGAGTATCAGACTGGCGAAAATTTTGATGGTTTCTCAAGCATTCCTTAACTACAAACTCCCATATCTCGCGATCGGATAGACGAACTCGAGAAATTCCTGTTGCATCTGAAAGCAGAAACTCGCCCGATTACAAAGATATGTGTGTTTTTCCCCTAGGCCTTTGTAGTTATTGGTTTCGAGTATCAGACTTGCGAAAATTTTGAGGGTTTCTCAACCATTCCTTAACTTCAATCTCCCATATCTCGCGAACGGATTGAAGAACTCGAGAAATTCCTGTTGCATATGAAAGTAGAGACTCGCCCGAATAGAATGGTTTTTGTACTTTTCCCCTAGGCCATTCCAGTTGTTCGTTTCTAGCATCAGAATTGCGAAAATTTCGATGGTTTCTCAACCATTCCTTAACTTCAGACTCCCATATCTCTCGAACGGAATGACGATCTCGAGAAATTCCTGTTGCATCTGAAAGTGGAAACTCGCCCGATTACAAAGGTATGTGCATTTTTCCCCTAGGCCTTTGTAGTTATTGGTTTCGTGTATCAGACTGGCGAAAATTTTGATGGTTTCTCAAGCATTCCTTAACTTCAAACTCCCATATCTCGCGAACGGATTGACGAACTCGAGAAATTCCTGTTGCATCTGAAAGCAGAAACCCGCCCGATTACAAAGATATGTGTGTTTTTCCCCTAGGCCTTTGTAGTTAATGGTTTCGAGTATCAGACTTGCGAAAATTTTGAGGGTTTCTCAACCATTCCTTAACTTCAAACTCCCACATCTCGCAAATGGATTGAAGAACTCGAGAAATTCCTGTTGCATCTGAAAGTAGAGCCTCGCCCGATTAGAATGGTGTGTGTACTTTTCCCCTAGGCCATTCCAGTTATTCGTTTCTAGCATCAGAATTGCGAAAATTTCGATGGTTTCTCAACCGGTCCTTAACTTCAAACTCCCATATCTCGCGAACGGATTGACGAACTCGAGAAATTCCTGTTGCATCTGAAAGTGGAAACTCGCCCGATTACAAAGGTATGTGTATTTTTCCCCTAGGCTTTTGTAGTTATTGGTTTCGAGTATCAGAATTGCGAGAATTTTGATTGTTTCTCAACCATTCCTTAACTTCAAACTCCCATATCTCGCGAACGGATTGACGAACTCGAGAGATTCCTGTTGCATCTGAAAGCAGAAACTCGCCCGTTTACAACGGTATGTGTATTTTCCACCTAGGCCATTGTAGTTATTGGTTTCGAGTATCAGACTTGCGAAAATTTTGATGGTTTCTCAAGCATTCCTTAACTTCAAACTCCCATATCTTGCGAACGGATTGACGAACTCGAGAATTTCCTATTGCATCTGAAAGCAGAAACTCGCCCGATTTCAACGGTATGTGCATTTTTCCCCTGGGCCTCTGTAGTTATTGGTTTCGAGTATCAGGCCTGCGAAAATTTTGATGCTTTCTCAACCATTCCTTAACTTCAAACTCCCATATCTCGCGAACGGAATGACGAACTCGAGAAATTCCTGTAGCATCTGAAAGTAGAAACTCGCACGATTACAATGGTGTGTGTACTTTTCCCCTAGGCCATTGTAGTTATTGGTTTCGAGTATCAGACTGGCGAAAATTTTGATGGTTTCTCAAGCATTCCTTAACTACAAACTCCCATATCTCGCGATCGGATAGACGAACTCGAGAAATTCCTGTTGCATCTGAAAGCAGAAACTCGCCCGATTACAAAGATATGTGTGTTTTTCCCCTAGGCCTTTGTAGTTATTGGTTTCGAGTATCAGACTTGCGAAAATTTTGAGGGTTTCTCAACCATTCCTTAACTTCAATCTCCCATATCTCGCGAACGGATTGAAGAACTCGAGAAATTCCTGTTGCATATGAAAGTAGAGACTCGCCCGAATAGAATGGTTTTTGTACTTTTCCCCTAGGCCATTCCAGTTGTTCGTTTCTAGCATCAGAATTGCGAAAATTTCGATGGTTTCTCAACCATTCCTTAACTTCAGACTCCCATATCTCTCGAACGGAATGACGATCTCGAGAAATTCCTGTTGCATCTGAAAGTGGAAACTCGCCCGATTACAAAGGTATGTGCATTTTTCCCCTAGGCCTTTGTAGTTATTGGTTTCGTGTATCAGACTGGCGAAAATTTTGATGGTTTCTCAAGCATTCCTTAACTTCAAACTCCCATATCTCGCGAACGGATTGACGAACTCGAGAAATTCCTGTTGCATCTGAAAGCAGAAACCCGCCCGATTACAAAGATATGTGTGTTTTTCCCCTAGGCCTTTGTAGTTAATGGTTTCGAGTATCAGACTTGCGAAAATTTTGAGGGTTTCTCAACCATTCCTTAACTTCAAACTCCCACATCTCGCAAATGGATTGAAGAACTCGAGAAATTCCTGTTGCATCTGAAAGTAGAGCCTCGCCCGATTAGAATGGTGTGTGTACTTTTCCCCTAGGCCATTCCAGTTATTCGTTTCTAGCATCAGAATTGCGAAAATTTCGATGGTTTCTCAACCGGTCCTTAACTTCAAACTCCCATATCTCGCGAACGGATTGACGAACTCGAGAAATTCCTGTTGCATCTGAAAGTGGAAACTCGCCCGATTACAAAGGTATGTGTATTTTTCCCCTAGGCCTTTGTAGTTATTGGTTTCGAGTATCAGAATTGCGAGAATTTTGATTGTTTCTCAACCATTCCTTAACTTCAAACTCCCATATCTCGCGAACGGATTGACGAACTCGAGAGATTCCTGTTGCATCTGAAAGCAGAAACTCGCCCGTTTACAACGGTATGTGTATTTTCCACCTAGGCCATTGTAGTTATTGGTTTCGAGTATCAGACTTGCGAAAATTTTGATGGTTTCTCAAGCATTCCTTAACTTCAAACTCCCATATCTTGCGAACGGATTGACGAACTCGAGAATTTCCTATTGCATCTGAAAGCAGAAACTCGCCCGATTTCAACGGTATGTGCATTTTTCCCCTGGGCCTCTGTAGTTATTGGTTTCGAGTATCAGGCCTGCGAAAATTTTGATGCTTTCTCAACCATTCCTTAACTTCAAACTCCCATATCTCGCGAACGGAATGACGAACTCGAGAAATTCCTGTAGCATCTGAAAGTAGAAACTCGGACGATTACAATGGTTTGTTTACTTTTCCCCTAGGCCATTCCAGTTATTGGTTTCGAGTATCAGACTAGCGAAAATTTTGATGGTTTCTCAATCATTCCTTAACTTCAAACTCCCATATCTCGCGAACGGAATGACGAACTCGAGAAATTCCTGTTGTATCTGAAAGTAGAAACTCGCACGATTACAATGGTGTGTGTACTTTTCCCCTAGGCCAATGTAGTTATTGGTTTCTAGCTCCAGAATTGCGAAAATTTTGATGGTTTCTCAACCATTCCTTAACTTCAGACTCCCATATCTCGCGAACGGATTGACGAACTCGAGAATTTCCTATTGCATCTGAAAGCAGAAACTCGCCCGATTACAACGGTATGTGCATTTTTGCCCTAGGCCATACTTGTTATTGGATTCGAGTATCAGACTTGCGAAAAATTTGATGGTTTCTCAAGCATTCCTTAACTTCAAACTCCCATATCTCGCGAACGGATTGACGAACTCGAGAAACTCCTGTTGCATCTGAAAGCAGAAACTCGCCCGATTACAAAGATATGTGTGTTTTTCGCCTAGGCCTTTGTAGTTATTGGTTTCGAGTATCAGACTTGCGAAAATTTTGATGGTTTCTCAAGCATTCCTTAACTTCAAACGCCCATATCTCGCGAACGGAATGACGAACTCGAAAAATTCCTGTTGCATCTGAAACTGGAAACTCGCCCGATTACAGAGGTATGTGTATTTTTCCCCTAGGCCTTTGTAGTTATTGGTTTCGAGTATCAGACCAGCGAAAATTTTGATGGTATCTCAACCATTCCTTAACTTCAAACTCCCATATCTCGCGAACGGAATGACGAACTCGAGAAATTCCTGTTGTATCTGAAAGTAGAAACTCGCACGATTACAATGGTGTGTGTACTTTTCCCCTAGGCCATTGTAGTTATTGGTTTCTAGCTCCAGAATTGCGAAAATTTTGATGGTTTCTCAACCATTCCTTAACTTCAAACTCCCATATCTCGCGAACGGAATGACGATCTCGAGAAATTCCTGTTGCATCTGAAAGTGGAAACTCGCCCGATTACAAAGGTATGTGCATTTTTCCCCTAGGCCTTTGTAGTTATTGGTTTCGAGTATCAGACTGGCGAAAATTTTAATGGTTTCTCAAGCATTCCTTAACTTCAAACTCCCATATCTCGCGAACGGATTGACGAACTCAAGAAACTCCTGTTGCATCTGAAAGCAGAAACTCGCCCGATTACAACGGTATGTGTATTTTCCCCCTAGGCCATTGTAGTTATTGGTTTCGAGTATCAGACTTGCGAAAATTTAGATGGTTTCTCAAGCATTCCTTAACTTCAAACTCCCATATCACGCGAACGGATTGACGAACTCGAGAGTTTCCTATTGCATCTGAAAGCAGAAACTCGCCCGATTTCAACGGAATGTGCATTTTTCCCCTAGGTCTTTGTAGTTATTGGTTTCTAGCGTCAGAATTGCGAAAATTTTGATGGTTTCTCAACCATTCCTTAACTTCAGACTCCCATATCTCGCGAACGGATTGACGAACTCGAGAAATTCCTGTTGCATCTGAAAGTGGAAACTCGCCCGATTACAACGGTATGTGTATTTTTCCCCTAGGCCATTGTAGTTATTGGTTTCTAGCATCAGAATTGCGAAAATTTTGATGGTTTCTCAACCATTCCTTAACTTCAAACTCCCATATCTCGCGAACGGATTGACGAACTCGAGAAATTGCTGTTGCATCTGAAAGTGGAAACTCGCCCGATTACAAAGGTATGTGCATTTTTCCCCTATGGCTTTGTAGTTATTGGTTTCGAGTATCAGATTTGCGAAAATTTTAATGGTTTCTCAACCATTCATTAACTTCAAACTCCCATATCTCGCGAACGGAATGACGAACTTGAGAAGTTCCTGTTGCATCTGAAAGTAGAAACTCGCACGAATAAAATGGTGTGTGTTCTTTTCCCCTAGGCCATTCCAGTTATTGGTTTCGAGTATCAGACTTGCGAAAATTTTGATGGATTCTCAATCATTCCTTAACTTCAAACTTCCATATCTCGCGAACAGATTGACGAACACAAGAATTTCCTATTGCATCTGAAAGCTGCAACTCGCCCGATTTCAACGGTATGTGTATTTTTGCCCTAGTCCATAGTTATTATTGGATTCGAGTATCAGACTTGCGAAAATTTTGATGGTTTCTCAAGCATTCCTTAACTTCAAACTCCCATATCTCGCGAACGGATTGACGAACTCGAGAAATTCCTGATCCATCTGACAGCAGAAACTCGCGCGATTACAACAGTATGTGTATTTTTGACCTAGGCCATTCCAGTTATTGGTTTCGAGTATCAGACCAGCGAAAATTTTCAAGGTTCCTCAAGCATTCCTTAACTTCAAACTCCCATATCTTGCGAAAGGATTGACGAACTCGAGAAATTCCTGTTGCATCTGAAAGCAGAAACTCGCCCGAATAGAATGGTGTGTGTACTTTTCCCCTAGGCCATTCCAGTTATTCGTTTCTAGCATCAGAATTGCGAAAATTTTGATGGTTTCTCAACCATTCCTTAACTTCAAACTCCCATATCTCGCGAACGGAATGACGATCTCGAGAAATTCCTGTTGCATCTGAAAGTGGAAACTCGCCCGATTACAAAGGTATGTGTGTTTTTACCCTAGGCCTTTGTAGTTATTGGTTTCGAGTATCAGACTTGCGAAAATTTTGAGGGTTTCTCAACCATTCCTTAACTTCAAACTCCCATATCTCGCGAACGGATTGAAGAACTCGAGAAATTCCTGTTGCATCTGAAAGTAGAGACTCGCCCGAATAGAATGGTGTATGTACTTTTCCCCTAGGCCATTCCAGTTATTCGTTTCTAGCATTAGAATTGCGAAAATTTTGATGGTTTCTCAACCATTCCTTAACTTCAAACTCCCATATCTCGCGAACGGAATGACGATCTCGAGAAATTCCTGTTGCATCTGAAAGTAGAAACTCGCACGATTACAATGGTGTGTGTACTTTTCCCCTAGGCCATTCCAGTTATTCGTTTCTAGCATCAGAATTGCGAAAATTTCGATGGTTTCTCAACCATTCCTTAACTTCAGACTCCCATATCTCGCGAACGGATTGACGAACTCGAGAAATTCCTTTTGCATCTGAAAGCAGAAACTCGCCCGATTACAAAGGTACGTGTATTTTTCCCCAAGGCCTATGTAGTTATTGGTTTCGAGTATCAGACTTGCGAAAATTTTGATGGTTTCTCAAGCATTCAATAACTTCTAACTCCCATATCTCGCAAACGGATTGACGAACTCGAGAAATTCCTGTTGCATCTGAAAGTAGAAACTCTCCCAATTACAAAGGTATGTGCATTTTTCCCCTATGCCTTTGTAGTTATTGGTTTCGAGTATCAGACTTGCGAAGATTTTGATGGTTTCTCCACCATTCCTTAACTTCAAACTCCCATATCTCGCGAACGGAATGACGAACTCGAGAAATTCCTGTTGCATCTGAAAGTAGAAACTCTCCCAATTACAAAGGTATGTGCATTTTTCCCCTATGCCTTTGTAGTTATTGGTTTCGAGTATCAGACTTGCGAAAGTTTTGATGGTTTCTCAAGCATTCAATAACTTCTAACTCCCATATCTCGCGAACGGATTGACGAACTCGAGAAATTCCTGTTGCATCTGAAAGTAGAAACTCTCCCAATTACAAAGGTATGTGCATTTTTCCCCTATGGCTTTGTAGCTATTGGTTTCGAGTATCAGACTTTCGAAAATTTTGATGGTTTCTCAACCATTCCTTAACTTCAAACTCCCATATCTCGCGAACGGAATGACGAACTCGAGAAATTCCTGTTGCATCTGAAAGTAGAAACTCGCGCGAATACAATGGTGTGTGCACTTTTCCCCTAGGAAATTCCAGTTATTGGTTTCGTGTATCAGACTTGCGAAAATTTTGATGGTTTCTCAATCATTCCTTATCTTAAAACTCCCATATCTCGCGAACGGATTGACGAACTCGAGAAATTCCTGTTGCATCTGACAGCAGAAACTCGCCCGATTACAGCGGTATGTGTATTTTTCCCCTAAGCCATTCCAGTTATTGGTTTCGAGTATCAGACCAGCGAAAATTTTGAAGGTTTCTCTACCATTCCTTAACTTAAAACTCCCATATCTCGCGAACGGATTGACGAACTCGAGAAATTCCTTTTGCATCTGACAGCAGAAACTCGCCCGATTACAGCGGTATGTGTATTTTTCCCCTAAGCCATTCCAGTTATTGGTTTCGAGTATCAGACCAGCGATAATTTTCATGGTTTCTCAAGCATTCCTTAACTTCAAACTCCCATATCTCGCGAACGGAATGACGAACTCGAGAAATTCCTGTTGCATCTGAAAGTGGAAACTCACCCGATTACAAGGGTATGTTCATTTTTCCCCTATGCCTTTGTAGTTATTGGTTTCGAGTATCAGACTTGCGAAAATTTTGATGGTTTCTCAACCATTCCTTAACTTCAAACTCCCATATCTCGCGAACGGAATGACGAAATCGAGAAATTCCTGTTGCATCTGAAAGTAGAAACTCGCATGATTACAATGGTGTGTGTACTTTTCCCCTAGGGCATTACAGTTATTGGTTTCGAGTATCAGACTTGCGAAAATTTTGATGGTTTCTCAATCGTTCCTTAACTTCAAACTTCCATATCTCGCGAACGGAATGACGCACTCGAGAAATTCCTGTTGCATCTGAAAGTGGAAACTCGCCCGATTACATAGGTATGTGCATTTTTCCCCTAGGCCTTTGTAGTTATTGGTTTCGAGTATCAGACTTGCGAAAATTTTGATTGCTTCTCAAGCATTCCTTAACTTCAAACAGCCATATCTCGCGAACGGATTGACGAACTCGAGAAATTCCTGTTGCATCTGAAAGCAGAAACTCGCCCGATTACAACGGTATGTGTATTTTCCCCTAGGTCATTGTAATTATTGGTTTCTGGCATCAGACTTGCGAAAATTTTGATGGTTTCTCAACCATTCCTTAACTTCAAACTCCCATGTCTCGCGAACGGAATGATGAACTCGAGAAATTCCTGTTGCATCTGAAAGTGGAAACTCGCCCGATTACAACGGTATGTGTATTTTTCCCCTAGGCCATTGTAGTTATTGGTTTTTAGCATCAGACTTGCGAAAATTTTGATGGTTTCTCAATCATTCCTTAACTTGAAACTCCCATATCTCGCGAACGGATTGACGAACTCGAGAAATTCCTGTTGCATCTGACAGCAGAAACTCGCCCGATTACAGCGGTATGTGCATTTTTCCCCTAAGCCATTCCAGTTATTGGTTTCGAGTATCAGACTTGCGAAAATTTTGATGGTTTCTCAACCATTCCTTAACTTCAAACTCCCATATCTCGCGAACGGAATGACGAAATCGAGAAATTCCTGTTGCATCTGAAAGTAGAAACTCGCATGATTACAATGGTGTGTGTATTTTTCCCCTAGGCCATTGTAGTTATTGGTTTTTAGCATCAGACTTGCGAAAATTTTGATGGTTTCTCAATCATTCCTTAACTTGAAACTTCCATATCTCGCGAACGGAATGACGCACTCGAGAAATTCCTGTTGCATCTGAAAGTGGAAACTCGCCCGATTACATAGGTATGTGCATTTTTCCCCTAAGCCATTCCAGTTATTGGTTTCGAGTATCAGACCAGCGATAATTTTCATGGTTTCTCAAGCATTCCTTAACTTCAAACTCCCATATCTCGCGAACGGAATGACGAACTCGAGAAATTCCTGTTGCATCTGAAAGTGGAAACTCACCCGATTACAAGGGTATGTCCATTTTTCCCCTATGCCTTTGTAGTTATTGGTTTCGAGTATCAGACTTGCGAAAATTTTGATGGTTTCTCAACCATTCCTTAACTTCAAACTCCCATATCTCGCGAACGGAATGACGAAATCGAGAAACTCCTGTTGCATCTGAAAGTAGAAACTCGCATGATTACAATGGTGTGTGTACTTTTCCCCTAGGGCATTACAGTTATTGGTTTCGAGTATCAGACTTTCGAAAATTTTGATGGTTTCTCAATCGTTCCTTAACTTCAAACTCCCATGTCTCGCGAACGGAATGATGAACTCGAGAAATTCCTGTTGCATCTGAAAGTGGAAACTCGCCCGATTACAACGGTATGTGTATTTTTCCCCTAGGCCATTGTAGTTATTGGTTTTTAGCATCAGAATTGCGAAAATTTTTATGGTTTCTCAACCATTCCTTAACTTCAAACTCCCATATCTCGCGAACGGATTGACGAACTCGAGAAATTGCTGTTGCATCTGAAAGTGGAACCTCGCCCGATTACAAAGGTATGTGTGTTTTTCCCCTAGGCCTTTGTAGTTATTGGTTTCGAGTATCAGACTTGCGAAAATTTTGAGGGTTTCTCAACCATTCCTTAACTTCAAACTCCCATATCTCGCGAACGGATTGAAGAACTCGAGAAATTCCTGTTGCATCTGAAAGTAGAGACTCGCCCGAATAGAATGGTGAGTGTACTTTTCCCCTAGGCCATTCCAGTTATTCGTTTCTAGCATCAGAATGGCGAAAATTTTGATGGTTTCTCAATCATTCCTTAACTTGAAACTCCCATATCTCGCGAACGGATTGACGAACTCGAGAAATTCCTGTTGCATCTGACAGCAGAAACTCGCCCGATTACAGCGGTATGTGCATTTTTCCCCTAAGCCATTCCAGTTATTGGTTTCGAGTATCAGACTTGCGAAAATTTTGATGGTTTCTCAACCATTCCTTAACTTCAAACTCCCATATCTCGCGAACGGAATGACGAAATCGAGAAATTCCTGTTGCATCTGAAAGTAGAAACTCGCATGATTACAATGGTGTGTGTATTTTTCCCCTAGGCCATTGTAGTTATTGGTTTTTAGCATCAGACTTGCGAAAATTTTGATGGTTTCTCAATCATTCCTTAACTTGAAACTTCCATATCTCGCGAACGGAATGACGCACTCGAGAAATTCCTGTTGCATCTGAAAGTGGAAACTCGCCCGATTACATAGGTATGTGCATTTTTCCCCTAAGCCATTCCAGTTATTGGTTTCGAGTATCAGACCAGCGATAATTTTCATGGTTTCTCAAGCATTCCTTAACTTCAAACTCCCATATCTCGCGAACGGAATGACGAACTCGAGAAATTCCTGTTGCATCTGAAAGTGGAAACTCACCCGATTACAAGGGTATGTCCATTTTTCCCCTATGCCTTTGTAGTTATTGGTTTCGAGTATCAGACTTGCGAAAATTTTGATGGTTTCTCAACCATTCCTTAACTTCAAACTCCCATATCTCGCGAACGGATTGAAGAACTCGAGAAATTCCTGTTGCATCTGAAAGTAGAGACTCGCCCGAATAGAATGGTGAGTGTACTTTTCCCCTAGGCCATTCCAGTTATTCGTTTCTAGCATCAGAATGGCGAAAATTTTGATGGTTTCTCAACCATTCCTTAACTTCAAACTCCCATATCTCGCGAACGGAATGACGATCTCGAGAAATTCCTGTTGCATCTGAAAGTGGAAACTCGCCCGATTACAAAGGTATGTGTGTTTTTCCCCTAGGCCTTTGTAGTTATTGGTTTCGAGTATCAGACTTGCGAAAATTTTGATGGTTTCTCAACCATTCCTTAACTTCAAACTCCCACATCTTGCGAACGGATTGACGAAATCGAGAATTTCCTATTGCATCTGAAAGCAGAAACTCGCCCGATTTCAACGGTATGTGCATTTTTCCCCTAGGCATTTGTAGTTATTGGTTTCGAGTATCAGGCCTGCGAAAATTTTGATGGTTTCTCAACCATTCCTTAACTTCAAACTCCCATATCTCGCGAACGGAATGACGAACTCGAGAAATTCCTGTTGCATCTGAAAGTAGAAACTCGCACGATTTCAACGGTATGTGCATTTTTCCCCTAGGCCTTTGTAGTTATTGGTTTCGATTATCAGACTGGCGAAAATTTTGATGGTTTCTCAAGCATTCCTTAACTTCAAACTCCCATGTCTCGCGAACGGAATGACGATCTCGAGAAATTTCTGTTGCATCTGGAAGTGGAAACTCGCCCGATTACAAAGGTATGTGCATTTTTCCCCTAGGCCTTTGTAGTTATTGGTTTCGAGTATCAGACTGGCGAAAATTTTGATGGTTTCTCAAGCATTCCTTAACTTCAAACTCCCATATCTTGCGAACGGATTGACGAACTCGAGAAACTCCTGTTGCATCTGAAAGCAGAAACTCGCCCGATTACAACGGCATGTGTATTTTCGCCCTAGGCCATTGTAGTGATTGGTTTCGAG
Organism: Ptiloglossa arizonensis; assembly: GCF_051014685.1. Taxonomy (NCBI): domain Eukaryota; kingdom Metazoa; phylum Arthropoda; class Insecta; order Hymenoptera; family Colletidae; genus Ptiloglossa; species Ptiloglossa arizonensis. The sequence continues at coordinate 719,736 of NW_027478594.1, read as the reverse complement.
TATCAGACTTGCGAAAATTTTGATGGTTTCTCAAGCATTCCTTAACTTCAAAGTCCCACATCTTGCGAACGGATTGACGAACTCGAGAATTTCCTATTGCATCTGAAAGCAGAAACTCGCCCGATTTCAACGGTATGTGCATTTTTCCCCTAGGTCTATGTAGTTATTGGTTTCGAGTATCAGGCCTGCGAAAATTTTGATGGTTTCTCAACCGTTCCTTAACTTCAAACTCCCATATCTCGCGAACGGAATGACGAACTCGAGAAATTCCTGTTGCATCTGAAAGTAGAAACTCGCACGATTACAATGGTTTGTGTACTTTTCCCCTAGGCCATTCCAGTTATTGGTTTCGAGTGTCAGACTTGCGAAAATTTTGATGGTTTCTCAATCATTCCTTAACTTCAAACTTCCATATCTCGCAAACGGATTGACGAACTCGAGAATTTCCTATTGCATCTGAAAGCAGAAACTCGCCCGATTACAACGGTATGTGTATTTTTGCCCTAGGCCATACTTGTTATTGGATTCGAGTATCAGACTTGCGAAAATTTTGATGGTTTCTCAAGCATTCCTTAACTTCAAACTCCCATATCTCGGGAACGGATTGACGAACTCGAGAATTTCCTATTGCATATGAAAGCAGAAACTCGCCCGATTTCAACGGTATGTGCATTTTTCCTCTAGGCCTTTGTAGTTATTGGTTTCGAGTATCAGGCCTGCCAAAATTTTGATGGTTTCTCAACCATTCCTTAACTTCAAACTCCCATATCTCGCGAACGGAATGACGAACTCGAGAAATTCCTGTTGCATCTGAAAGTAGAAACTCGCACGATTACAATGGTGTGTGTACTTTTCCCCTAGGCCATTCCAGTTATTGTTTTCTAGCATCAGAATTGCGAAAATTTTGATGGTTTCTTAAGCATTCCTTAAATTCAAACTCCCATATCTCGCGAACGGATTGACGAACTCGAGAATTTCCTATTGCATCTGAAAGCAGAAACTCGCCCGATTACAACGGTATGTGTATTTTTGCCCTAGGCCATACTTGTTATTGGATTCGAGTATCAGACTTGCGAAAATTTTGATGGTTTCTCAAGCATTCCTTAACTTCAAACTCCCATATCTCGCGAACGGATTGACGAACTCGAGAATTTCCTGTTGCATCTGGAAGTGGAAACTCGCCCGATTACAAAGGTATGTGCATTTTTCCCCTAGGCCTTTGTAGTTATTGGTTTCGAGTATCAGACTGGCGAAAATTTTGATGGTTTCTCAAGCATTCCTTAACTTCAAACTCCCATATCTCGCGAACGGATTGACGAACTCGAAAAACTCCTGTTGCATCTGAAAGCAGAAACTCGCCCGATTACAACGGCATGTGTATTTTCCCCCTAGGCCATTGTAGTGATTGGTTTCGAGTATCAGACTTGCGAAAATTTTGATGGTTTCTCAAGCATTCCTTAACTTCAAACTCCCACATCTTGCGAACGGATTGACGAACTCGAGAATTTCCTATTGCATCTGAAAGCAGAAACTCGCCCGATTTCAAAGGTATGTGCATTTTTCCCCTAGGCCTATGTAGTTATTGGTTTCGAGTATCAGGCCTGCGAAAATTTTGATGGTTTCTCAACCATTCCTTAACTTCAAACTCCCATATCTCGCGAACGGAATGACGAACTCGAGAAATTCCTGTTGCATCTGAAAGTAGAAACACGCACGATTACAATGGTTTGTGTACTTTTCCCCTAGGCCATTCCAGTTATTGGTTTCGAGTATCAGACTTGCGAAAATTTTGATGGTTTCTCAATCATTCCTTAACTTCAAACTTCCATATCTCGCGAACGGATTGACGAACTCGAGAATTTCCTATTGCATCTGAAAGCAGAAACTCGCCCGATTACAACGGTATGTGTATTTTTGCCCTAGGCCATACTTGTTATTGGATTCGAGTATCAGACTTGCGAAAATTTTGATGGTTTCTCAAGCATTCCTTAACTTCAAACTCCCATATCTCGCGAACGGATTGACGAACTCGAGAATTTCCTGTTGCATCTGGAAGTGGAAACTCGCCCGATTACAAAGGTATGTGCATTTTTCCCCTAGGCCTTTGTAGTTATTGGTTTCGAGTATCAGACTGGCGAAAATTTTGATGGTTTCTCAAGCATTCCTTAACTTCAAACTCCCATATCTCGCGAACGGATTGACGAACTCGAAAAACTCCTGTTGCATCTGAAAGCAGAAACTCGCCCGATTACAACGGCATGTGTATTTTCCCCCTAGGCCATTGTAGTGATTGGTTTCGAGTATCAGACTTGCGAAAATTTTGATGGTTTCTCAAGCATTCCTTAACTTCAAACTCCCACATCTTGCGAACGGATTGACGAACTCGAGAATTTCCTATTGCATCTGAAAGCAGAAACTCGCCCGATTTCAAAGGTATGTGCATTTTTCCCCTAGGCCTATGTAGTTATTGGTTTCGAGTATCAGGCCTGCGAAAATTTTGATGGTTTCTCAACCATTCCTTAACTTCAAACTCCCATATCTCGCGAACGGAATGACGAACTCGAGAAATTCCTGTTGCATCTGAAAGTAGAAACACGCACGATTACAATGGTTTGTGTACTTTTCCCCTAGGCCATTCCAGTTATTGGTTTCGAGTATCAGACTTGCGAAAATTTTGATGGTTTCTCAATCATTCCTTAACTTCAAACTTCCATATCTCGCGAACGGATTGACGAACTCGAGAATTTCCTATTGCATCTGAAAGCAGAAACTCGCCCGATTACAACGGTATGTGTATTTTTGCCCTAGACCATACTTGTTATTGGATTCGAGTATCAGACTTGCGAAAATTTAGATGGTTTCTCAAGCATTCCTTAACTTCAAACTCCCATATCTCGCGAACGGATTGGCGAACTCGAGAATTTCCTGTTGCATCTGGAAGTGGAAACTCGCACGATTACAATGGTGTGTGTACTTTTCCCCTAGGCCATTCCAGTTATTGTTTTCTAGCATCAGAATTGCGAAAATTTTGATGGCTTCTTAAGCATTCCTTAAATTCAAACTCCCATATCTCGCGAACGGATTGACGAACTCGAGAATTTCCTATTGCATCTGAAAGCAGAAACTCGCCCGATTACAACGGTATGTGTATTTTTGCCCTAGGCCATACTTGTTATTGGATTCGAGTATTAGACTTGCGAAAATTTCGATGGTTTCTCAAGCATTCCTTAACTTCAAACTCCCACATCTTGCGAACGGATTGACGAACTCGAGAATTTCCTATTGCATCTGAAAGCAGAATCTCGCCCGATTTCAACGGTATGTGCATTTTTCCCCTAGGCCTTTGTAGTTATTGGTTTCGAGTATCAGGCCTGCGAAAATTTTTCTGGTTTCTCAACCATTCCTTAACTCCAAGCTCCCATATCTCGCGAACGGAATGACGAACTCGTGAAATTCCTGTTGCATCTGAAAGTAGAAACTCGCACGATTACAATGGTTTGTGTACTTTTCCCCTAGGCCATTCCAGTTATTGGTTTCGAGTATCAGACTTGCGAAAATTTTGATGGTTTCTCAATCATTCCTTAACTTCAAACTTCCATATCTCGCGAACGGATTGACGAACTCGAGAATTTCCTATTGCATCTGAAAGCAGAAACTCGCCCGATTACAACGGTATGTGTATTTTTGCCCTAGGCCATACTTGTTATTGGATTCGAGTATCAGACTTGCGAAAATTTTGATGGTTTCTCAAGCATTCCTTAACTTCAAACTCCCATATCTCGCGAACGGATTGGCGAACTCGAGAATTTCCTGTTGCATCTGGAAGTGGAAACTCGCACGATTACAATGGTGTGTGTACTTTTCCCCTAGGCCATTCCAGTTATTGTTTTCTAGCATCAGAATTGCGAAAATTTTGATGGTTTCTTAAGCATTCCTTAAATTCAAACTCCCATATCTCGCGAACGGATTGACGAACTCGAGAATTTCCTATTGCATCTGAAAGCAGAAACTCGCCCGATTACAACGGTATGTGTATTTTTGCCCTAGGCCATACTTGTTATTGGATTCGAGTATCAGACTTGCGAAAATTTCGATGGTTTCTCAAGCATTCCTTAACTTCAAACTCCCACATCTTGCGAACGGATTGACGAACTCGAGAATTTCCTATTGCATCTGAAAGCAGAAACTCGCCCGATTTCAACGGTATGTGCATTTTTCCCCTAGGCCTTTGTAGTTATTGGTTTCGAGTATCAGGCCTGCGAAAATTTTTCTGGTTTCTCAACCATTCCTTAAATCCAAACTCCCATATCTCGCGAACGGAATGACGAACTCGAGAAATTCCTGTTGCATCTGAAAGTAGAAACTCGCACGATTACAATGGTTTGTGTACTTTTCCCCTAGGCCATTCCAGTTATTGGTTTCGAGTATCAGACTTGCGAAAATTTTGATGGTTTCTCAATCATTCCTTAACTTCAAACTTCCATATCTCGCGAACGGATTGACGAACTCGAGAATTTCCTATTGCATCTGAAAGCAGAAACTCGCCCGATTACAACGGTATGTGTATTTTTGCCCTAGGCCATACTTGTTATTGGATTCGAGTATCAGACTTGCGAAAATTTTGATGGTTTCTCAAGCATTCCTTAACTTCAAACTCCCATATCTCGCGAACGGATTGACGAACTCGAGAATTTCCTGTTGCATCTGGAAGTGGAAACTCGCCCGATTACAAAGGTATGTGCATTTTTCCCCTAGGCCTTTGTAGTTATTGGTTTCGAGTATCAGACTGGCGAAAATTTTGATGGTTTCTCAAGCATTCCTTAACCTCAAACTCCCATATCTCGCGAACGGATTGACGAACTCGAGAAACTCCTGTTGCATCTGAAAGCAGAAACTCGCCCGATTACAACGGCATGTGTATTTTCCCCCTAGGCCATTGTAGTGATTGGTTTCGAGTATCAGACTTGCGAAAATTTTGATGGTTTCTCAAGCATTCCTTAACTTCAAACTCCCACATCTTGCGAACGGATTGACGAACTCGAGAATTTCCTATTGCATCTGAAAGCAGAAACTCGCCCGATTTCAAAGGTATGTGCATTTTTCCCCTAGGCCTATGTAGTTATTGGTTTCGAGTATCAGGCCTGCGAAAATTTTGATGGTTTCTCAACCATTCCTTAACTTCAAACTCCCATATCTCGCGAACGGAATGACGAACTCGAGAAATTCCTGTTGCATCTGAAAGTAGAAACTCGCACGATTACAATGGTGTGTGTACTTTTCCCCTAGGCCATTCCAGTTATTGGTTTCGAGTATCAGACTTGCGAAAATTTTGAAGGTTCCTCAATCATTCCTTAACTTCAAACTTCCATATCTCGCGAACGGATTGACGAACTCGAGAATTTCCTATTGCATCTGAAAGCAGAAACTCGCCCGATTACAACGGTATGTGTATTTTTGCCCTAGGCCATACTTGTTATTGGATTCGAGTATCAGACTTGCGAAAATTTTGATGGTTTCTCAAGCATTCCTTAACTTCAAACTCCCATATCTCGGGAACGGATTGACGAACTGGAGAATTTCCTATTGCATCTGAAAGCAGAAACTCGCCCGATTTCAACGGTATGTGCATTTTTCCCCTAGGCCTTTGTAGTTATTGGTTTCGAGTATCAGACCTGCCAAAATTTTGATGGTTTCTCAACCATTCCTTAACTTCAAACTCCCATATCTCGCGAACGGAATGACGATCTCGAGAAATTCCTGTTGCATCTGAAAGTGGAAACTCGCCCGATTACAAAGGTATGTGTGTTTTTCCCCTAGGCCTTTGTAGTTATTGGTTTCGAGTATCAGACTGGCGAAAATTTTGATGGTTTCTCAAGCATTCCTTAACTTCAAAATCCCATATTTCGCGAACGGATTGACGAACTCCAGAAATTCCAGTTGCATCTGAAAGCAGAAACTCGCCCGATTACAATGGTGTGTGTACTTTTCCCCTAGGTCATTCCAGTTATTGTTTTCTAGCATCAGAATTGCGAAAATTTTGATGGTTTCTTAAGCATTCCTTAAATTCAAACTCCCATATCTCGCGAACGGATTGACGAACTCGAGAATTTCCTATTGCATCTGAAAGCAGAAACTCGCCCGGTTACAACGGTATGTGTATTTTTGCCCTAGGCCATACTTGTTATTGGATTCGAGTATCAGACTTGCGAAAATTTCGATGGTTTCTCAAGCATTCCTTAACTTCAAACTCCCACATCTTGCGAACGGATTGACCAACTCGAGAATTTCCTATTGCATCTGAAAGCAGAAACTCGCCCGATTTCAACGGTATGTGCATTTTTCCCCTAGGCCTATGTAGTTATTGGTTTCGAGTATCAGGCCTGCGAAAATTTTGATGGTTTCTCAACCATTCCTTAACTTCAAACTCCCATATCTTGCGAACGGAATGACCAACTCGAGAAATTCCTATTGCATCTGAAAGTAGAAACTCGCACGATTACAATGGTGTGTGTACTTTTCCCCTAGGCCATTCCAGTTATTGTTTTCTAGCATCAGAATTGCGAAAATTTTGATGGTTCCTTAAGCATTCCTTAAATTCAAACTCCCATATCTCGCGAACGGATTGACGAACTCGAGAATTTCCTGTTGCATCTGGAAGTGGAAACTCGCCCGATTACAAAGGTATGTGCATTTTTCCCCTAGGCCTTTGTAGTTATTGGTTTCGAGTATCAGGCCTGCCAAAATTTTGATGGTTTCTCAACCATTCCTTAACTTCAAACTCCCATATCTCGCGAACGGAATGACGATCTCGAGAAATTCCTGTTGCATCTGAAAGTGGAAACTCGCCCGATTACAAAGGTATGTGTGTTTTTCCCCTAGGCCTTTGTAGTTATTGGTTTCGAGTATCAGGCCTGCGAAAATTTTGATGGTTTCTCAACCATTCCTTAACTTCAAACTCCCATATCTCGCGAACGGATTGACGAACTCGAGAATTTCCTATTGCATCTGAAAGCAGAAACTCGCCCGATTTCAACGGTATGTGCATTTTTCCCCTAGGCCTTTGTAATTATTGGTTTCGAGTATCAGGCCTGCCAAAATTTTGATGGTTTCTCAACCATTCCTTAACTTCAAACTCCCATATCTCGCGAACGGAATAACGATCTCGAGAAATTCCTGTTGCATCTGAAAGTGGAAACTCGCCCGATTACAAAGGTATGTGCATTTTTCCCCTAGGCCTTTGTAGTTATTGGTTTCGATTATGAGACTGGCGAAAATTTTGATGGTTTCTCAAGCATTCCTTAACTTCAAACTCCCATGTCTCGCGAACGGAATGACGATCTCGAGAAATTCCTGTTGCATCTGGAAGTGGAAACTCGCCCGATTACAAAGGTATGTGCATTTTTCCCCTAGGCCTTTGTAGTTATTGGTTTCGAGTATCAGACTGGCGAAAATTTTGATGGTTTCTTTAGCATTCCTTAACTTCAAACTCCCATATCTCGCGAACGGATTGACGAACTCGAGAAACTCCTGTTGGATCTGAAAGCAGAAACTCGCCCGATTACAACGGCATATGTATTTTCGCCCTAGGCCATTGTAGTGATTGGTTTCGAGTATCAGACTTGCGAAAATTTTGATGGTTTCTCAAGCATTCCTTAACTTCAAAGTCCCACATCTTGCGAACGGATTGACGAACTCGAGAATTTCCTATTGCATCTGAAAGCAGAAACTCGCCCGATTTCAACGGTATGTGCATTTTTCCCCTAGGCCTATGTAGTTATTGGTTTCGAGTATCAGGCCTGCGAAAATTTTGATGGTTTCTCAACCATTCCTTAACTTCAAACTCCCATATCTCGCGAACGGAATGACCAACTCGAGAAATTCCTGTTGCATCTGAAAGTAGAAACTCGCACGATTACAATGGTGTGTGTACTTTTCCCCTAGGCCATTCCAGTTATTGGTTTCGAGTATCAGACTTGCGAAAATTTTGATGGTTTCTCAATCATTCCTTAACTTCGAACTTCCATATCTCGCGAACGGATTGACGAACTCGAGAAACTCCTGTTGGATCTGAAAGCAGAAACTCGCCCGATTACAACGGCATATGTATTTTCGCCCTAGGCCATTGTAGTGATTGGTTTCGAGTATCAGACTTGCGAAAATTTTGATGGTTTCTCAAGCATTCCTTAACTTCAAAGTCCCACATCTTGCGAACGGATTGACGAACTCGAGAATTTCCTATTGCATCTGAAAGCAGAAACTCGCCCGATTTCAACGGTATGTGCATTTTTCCCCTAGGCCTATGTAGTTATTGGTTTCGAGTATCAGGCCTGCGAAAATTTTGATGGTTTCTCAACCATTCCTTAACTTCAAACTCCCATATCTCGCGAACGGAATGACCAACTCGAGAAATTCCTGTTGCATCTGAAAGTAGAAACTCGCACGATTACAATGGTGTGTGTACTTTTCCCCTAGGCCATTCCAGTTATTGGTTTCGAGTATCAGACTTGCGAAAATTTTGATGGTTTCTCAATCATTCCTTAACTTCGAACTTCCATATCTCGCGAACGGATTGACGAACTCGAGAATTTCCTATTGCATCTGAAAGTGGAAACTCGCCCGATTACAAAGGTATGTGTGTTTTTCCCCTAGGCCTTTGTAGTTATTGGTTTCGAGTATCAGACTGGCGAAAATTTTGATGGTTTCTCAAGCATTCCTTAACTTCAAACTCCCATATCTCGCGAACGGATTGACGAACTCCAGAAATTCCAGTTGCATCTGAAAGCAGAAACTCGCCCGATTTCAACGGTATGTGCATTTTTCCCCTAGGCCTTTGTAGTTATTGGTTTCGAGTATCAGACTGGCGAAAATTTTGATGGTTTCTCAAGCATTCCTTAACTTCAAACTCCCATATCTCGCGAACGGATTGACGAACTCGAGAAATTCCTGTTGCATCTGAAAGCAGAAACTCGCCCGATTACAAAGATATGTGTGTTTTTCCCCTAGGCCTTTGTAGTTATTGGTTTCGAGTATCAGGCCTGCGAAAATTTTGATGGTTTCTCAACCATTCCTTAACTTCAAACTCCCATATCTCGCGAACGGAACGACGAACTCGAGAAATTCCTGTTGCATCTGAAAGTAGAAACTCGCACGATTACAATGGTGTGTGTACTTTTCCCCTAGGCCATTCCAGTTATTGGTTTCGAGTATCAGACTTGCGAAAATTTTGAAGGTTCCTCAATCATTCCTTAACTTCAAACTTCCATATCTCGCGAACGGATTGACGAACTCGAGAATTTCCTATTGCATCTGAAAGCAGAAACTCGCCCGATTACAACGGTATGTGTATTTTTGCCCTAGGCCATACTTGTTATTGGATTCGAGTATCAGACTTGCGAAAATTTTGATGGTTTCTCAAGCATTCCTTAACTTCAAACTCCCATATCTCGCGAACGGATTGACGAACTCGAGAATTTCCTATTGCATCTGAAAGCAGAAACTCGCCCGATTTCAACGGTATGTGCATTTTTCCCCTAGGCCTTTGTATTTATTCGTTTCGAGTATCAGGCCTGCCAAAATTTTGATGGTTTCTCAACCATTCCTTAACTTCAAACTCCCATATCTCGCGAACGGAATGACGAACTCGAGAAATTCCTGTTGCATCTGAAAGTAGAAACTCGCACGATTACAATGGTGTGTGTACTTTTCCCCTAGGCCATTCCAGTTATTGTTTTCTAGCATCAGAATTGCGAAAATTTTGATGGTTTCTTAAGCATTCCTTAAATTCAAACTCCCATATCTCGCGAACGGATTGACGAACTCGAGAATTTCCTATTGCATCTGAAAGCAGAAACTCGCCCGGTTACAACGGTATGTGTATTTTTGCCCTAGGCCATACTTGTTATTGGATTCGAGTATCAGACTTGCGAAAATTTCGATGGTTTCTCAAGCATTCCTTAACTTCAAACTCCCACATCTTGCGAACGGATTGACGAACTCGAGAATTTCCTATTGCATCTGAAAGCAGAAACTCGCCCGATTTCAACGGTATGTGCATTTTTCCCCTAGGCCTATGTAGTTATTGGTTTCGAGTATCAGGCCTGCGAAAATTTTGATGGTTTCTCAACCATTCCTTAACTTCAAACTCCCATATCTCGCGAACGGAATGACCAACTCGAGAAATTCCTGTTGCATCTGAAAGTAGAAACTCGCACGATTACAATGGTGTGTGTACTTTTCCCCTAGGCCATTCCAGTTATTGTTTTCTAGCATCAGAATTGCGAAAATTTTGATGGTTTCTTAAGCATTCCTTAAATTCAAACTCCCATATCTCGCGAACGTATTGACGAACTCGAGAATTTCCTATTGCATCTGAAAGCAGAAACTCGCCCGATTACAACGGTATGTGTATTTTTGCCCTAGGCCATACTTGTTATTGGATTCGAGTATCAGACTTGCGAAAATTTCGATGGTTTCTCAAGCATTCCTTAACTTCAAACTCCCACATCTTGCGAACGGATTGACGAACTCGAGAATTTCCTATTGCATCTGAAAGCAGAAACTCGCCCGATTTCAACGGTATGTGCATTTTCCCCTAGGCCTTTGTAGTTATTGGTTTCGAGTATCAGGCCTGCGAAAATTTTTCTGGTTTCTCAACCATTCCTTAACTCCAAACTCCCATATCTCGCGAACGGAATGACGAACTCGAGAAATTCCTGTTGCATCTGAAAGTAGAAACTCGCACGATTACAATGGTTTGTGTACTTTTCCCCTAGGCCATTCCGGTTATTGGTTTCGAGTATCAGACTTGCGAAAATTTTGATGGTTTCTCAATCATTCCTTAACTTCAAACTTCCATATCTCGCGAACGGATTGACGAACTCGAGAATTTCCTATTGCATCTGAAAGCAGAAACTCGCCCGATTACAACGGTATGTGTATTTTTGCCCTAGGCCATACTTGTTATTGGATTCGAGTATCAGACTTGCGAAAATTTTGATGGTTTCTCAAGCATTCCTTAACTTCAAACTCCCATATCTCGCGAACGGATTGACGAACTCGAGAATTTCCTGTTGCATCTGGAAGTGGAAACTCGCCCGATTACAAAGGTATGTGCATTTTTCCCCTAGGCCTTTGTAGTTATTGGTTTCGAGTATCAGACTGGCGAAAATTTTGATGGTTTCTCAAGCATTCCTTAACTTCAAACTCCCATATCTCGCGAACGGATTGACGAACTCGAGAAACTCCTGTTGCATCTGAAAGCAGAAACTTGCCCGATTACAACGGCATGTGTATTTTCCCCCTAGGCCATTGTAGTGATTGGTTTCGAGTATCAGACTTGCGAAAATTTTGATGGTTTCTCAAGCATTCCTTAACTTCAAACTCCCACATCTTGCGAACGGATTGACGAACTCGAGAATTTCCTATTGCATCTGAAAGCAGAAACTCGCCCGATTTCAAAGGTATGTGCATTTTTCCCCTAGGCCTATGTAGTTATTGGTTTCGAGTATCAGGCCTGCGAAAATTTTGATGGTTTCTCAACCATTCCTTAACTTCAAACTCCCATATCTCGCGAACGGAATGACGAACTCGAGAAATTCCTGTTGCATCTGAAGGTAGAAACTCGCACGATTACAATGGTGTGTGTACTTTTCCCCTAGGCCATTCCAGTTATTGGTTTCGAGTATCAGACTTGCGAAAATTTTGAAGGTTCCTCAATCATTCCTTAACTTCAAACTTCCATATCTCGCGAACGGATTGACGAACTCGAGAATTTCCTATTGCATCTGATAGCAGAAACTCGCCCGATTACAACGGTATGTGTATTTTTGCCCTAGGCCATACTTGTTATTGGATTCGAGTATCAGACTTGCGAAAATTTTGATGGTTTCTCAAGCATTCCTTAACTTCAAACTCCCATATCTCGGGAACGGATTGACGAACTCGAGAATTTCCTATTGCATCTGAAAGCAGAAACTCGCCCGATTTCAACGGTATGTGCATTTTTCCCCTAGGCCTTTGTAGTTATTGGTTTCGAGTATCAGGCCTGCCAAAATTTTGATGGTTTCTCAACCATTCCTTAACTTCAAACTCCCATATCTCGCGAACGGAATGACGATCTCGAGAAATTCCTGTTGCATCTGAAAGTGGAAACTCGCCCGATTACAAAGATATGTGTGTTTTTCCCCTAGGCCTTTGTAGTTATTGGTTTCGAGTATCAGGCCTGCGAAAATTTTGATGGTTTCTCAACCATTCCTTAACTTCAAACTCCCATATCTCGCGAACGGATTGACGAACTCGAGAATTTCCTATTGCATCTGAAAGCAGAAACTCGCCCGATTTCAACGGTATGTGCATTTTACCCCTAGGCCTTTGTAGTTATTGGTTTCGAGTATCAGACTGGCGAAAATTTTGATGGTTTCTCAAGCATTCCTTAACTTCAAACTCCCATATCTCGCGAACGGATTGACGAACTCGAGAAATTCCTGTTGCATCTGAAAGCAGAAACTCGCCCGATTACAAAGATATGTGTGTTTTTCCCCTAGGCCTTTGTAGTTATTGGTTTCGAGTATCAGGCCTGCGAAAATTTTGATGGTTTCTCAACCATTCCTTAACTTCAAACTCCCATATCTCGCGAACGGAATGACGAACTCGAGAAATTCCTGTTGCATCTGAAAGTAGAAACTCGCCCGAATACAATGGTGTGTGTACTTTTCCCCTAGGCCATTCCAGTTATTGGTTTCGAGTTTCAGACTTGCGAAAATTTTGAAGGTTCCTCAATCATTCCTTAACTTCAAACTTCCATATCTCGCGAACGGATTGACGAACTCGAGAAATTCCTGTTGCATCTGAAAGCAGAAACTCGCCCGATTACAAAGATATGTGTGTTTTTCCCCTAGGCCTTTGTAGTTATTGGTTTCGAGTATCAGACTGGCGAAAATTTTGATGGTTCCTCAAGCATTCCTTAACTTCAAACTCCCATATCTCGCGAACGGATTGACGAACTCCAGAAATTCCAGTTGCATCTGAAAGCAGAAACTCGCCCGATTACAAAGATATGTGTGTTTTTCCCCTAGGCCTTTGTAGTTATTGGTTTCGAGTGTCAGACTTGCGAAAATTCTGATGGTTTCTCAAGCATTCCTTAACTTCAAACTCCCATATCTCGCGAACGGATTGACGAACTCGAGAATTTCCTATTGCATCTGAAAGCAGAAACTCGCCCGATTTCAACGGTATGTGTATTTTTCCCCTAGGCCTTTGTAGTTATTGGTTTCGAGTATCAGACTGGCGAAAATTTTGAAGGTTTCTCAAGCATTCCTTAACTTCAAACTCCCATATCTCGCGTACGGATTGACGAACTCGAGAAATTCCTGTTGCATCTGAAAGCAGAAACTCGCCCGATTACAAAGATATGTGTGTTTTTCCCCTAGGCCTTTGTAGTTATTGGTTTCGAGTATCAGGCCTGCGAAAATTTTGATGGTTTCTCAACCATTCCTTAACTTCAAACTCCCATATCTCGCGAACGGAATGACGAACTCGAGAAATTCCTGTTGCATCTGAAAGTAGAAACTCGTACGATTACAATGGTGTGTGTACTTTTCCCCTAGGCCATTCCAGTTATTGGTTTCGAGTATCAGACTTGCGAAAATTTTGAAGGTTCCTCAATCATTCCTTAACTTCAAACTTCCATATCTCGCGAACGGATTGACGAACTCGAGAAATTCCTGTTGCATCTGAAAGTAGAAACTCGCACGATTACAATGGTGTGTGTACTTTTCGACTAGGCCATTCCAGTTATTGGTTTCGAGTATCAGACTTGCGAAAATTTTGAAGGTTCCTCAATCATTCCTTAACTTCAAACTTCCATATCTCGCGAACGGATTGACGAACTCGAGAATTTCCTTTTGCATCTGAAAGCAGAAGCTCGCCCGATTTCAACGGTATGTGCATTTTTCCCCTAGGCCTTTGTAGTTATTGGTTTCGAGTATCAGGCCTGCGAAAATTTTGATGGTTTCTCAACCATTCCTTAACTTCAAACTCCCATATCTCGCGAACGGAATGACGAACTCGAGAAATTCCTGTTGCATCTGAAAGTAGAAACTCGCCCGAATACAATGGTGTGTGTACTTTTCCCCTAGGCCATTCCAGTTATTGGTTTCGAGTATCAGACTTGCGAAAATTTTGAAGGTTCCTCAATCATTCCTTAACTTCAAACTTCCATATCTCGCGAACGGATTGACGAACTCGAGAAATTCCTGTTGCATCTGAAAGCAGAAACTCGCCCGATTACAAAGATATGTGTGTTTTTCCCCTAGGCCTTTGTAGTTATTGGTTTCGAGTATCAGACTGGCGAAAATTTTGGTGGTTCCTCAAGCATTCCTTAACTTCAAACTCCCATATCTCGCGAACGGATTGACGAACTCCAGAAATTCCAGTTGCATCTGAAAGCAGAAACTCGCCCGATTACAAAGATATGTGTGTTTTTCCCCTAGGCCTTTGTAGTTATTGGTTTCGAGTGTCAGACTTGCGAAAATTCTGATGGTTTCTCAAGCATTCCTTAACTTCAAACTCCCATATCTCGCGAACGGATTGACGAACTCGAGAATTTCCTATTGCATCTGAAAGCAGAAACTCGCCCGATTTCAACGGTATGTGCATTTTTCCCCTAGGCCTTTGTAGTTATTGGTTTCGAGTATCAGACTGGCGAAAATTTTGAAGGTTTCTCAAGCATTCCTTAACTTCAAACTCCCATATCTCGCGAACGGATTGACGAACTCGAGAAATTCCTGTTGCATCTGAAAGCAGAAACTCGCCCGATTACAAAGATATGTGTGTTTTTCCCCTAGGCCTTTGTAGTTATTGGTTTCGAGTATCAGGCCTGCGAAAATTTTGATGGTTTCTCAACCATTCCTTAACTTCAAACTCCCATATCTCGCGAACGGAATGACGAACTCGAGAAATTCCTGTTGCATCTGAAAGTAGAAACTCGTACGATTACAATGGTGTGTGTACTTTTCCCCTAGGCCATTCCAGTTATTGGTTTCGAGTATCAGACTTGCGAAAATTTTGAAGGTTCCTCAATCATTCCTTAACTTCAAACTTCCATATCTCGCGAACGGATTGACGAACTCGAGAAATTCCTGTTGCATCTGAAAGTAGAAACTCGCACGATTACAATGGTGTGTGTACTTTTCCCCTAGGCCATTCCAGTTATTGGTTTCGAGTATCAGACTTGCGAAAATTTTGAAGGTTCCTCAATCATTCCTTAACTTCAAACTTCCATATCTCGCGAACGGATTGACGAACTCGAGAATTTCCTTTTGCATCTGAAAGCAGAAGCTCGCCCGATTTCAACGGTATGTGCATTTTTCCCCTAGGCCTTTGTAGTTATTGGTTTCGAGTATCAGGCCTGCCAAAATTTTGATGGTTTCTCAACCATTCCTTAACTTCAAACTCCCATATCTCGCGAACGGAATGACGATCTCGAGAAATTCCTGTTGCATCTGAAAGTGGAAACTCGCCCGATTACAAAGGTATGTGTGTTTTTCCCCTAGGCCTTTGTAGTTATTGGTTTCGAGTGTCAGACTTGCGAAAATTCTGATGGTTTCTCAAGCATTCCTTAACTTCAAACTCCCATATCTCGCGAACGGATTGACGAACTCGAGAATTTCCTATTGCATCTGAAAGCAGAAACTCGCCCGATTTCAACGGTATGTGCATTTTTCCCCTAGGCCTTTGTAGTTATTGGTTTCGAGTATCAGGCCTGCGAAAATTTTGATGGTTTCTCAACCATTCCTTAACTTCAAACTCCCATATCTCGCGAACGGAATGACGAACTCGAGAAATTCCTGTTGCATCTGAAAGTAGAAACTCGCACGCTTACAATGGTGTGTGCACTTTTCCCCTAGGCCATTCCAGTTATTGTTTTCTAGCATCAGAATAGCGAAAATTTTGATGGTTTCTCAAGCATTCCTTAACTTCAGACTCCCATATCTCGCGAACGGAATGACGATCTCGAGAAATTCCTGTTGCATCTGAAAGTGGAAACTCGCCCGATTACAAAGGTATGTGCATTTTTCCCCTAGGCCTTTGTAGTTATTGGTTTCGAGTATCAGACTTGCGAGAATTTTGAACGTTTCTCAACCATTCCTTAACTTCAATCTCCCATATCTCGCGAACGGATTGAAGAACTCGAGAAATTCCTGTTGCATCTGAAAGTAGAGACTCGCCCGAATAGAATGGTTTTTGTACTTTTCCCCTAGGCCATTCCAGTTATTCGTTTCTATCATCAGAATTGCGAAAATTTCGATGGTTTCTCAACCATTCCTTAACTTCAGACTCCCATATCTCGCGAACGGAATGACGATCTCGAGAAATTCCTGTTGCATCTGAAAGTGGAAACTCGCCCGATTACAAACGTATGTGTATTTTTCCCCTAGGCCTTTGTAGTTATTGGTTTCGAGTATCAGACCAGCGAAAATTTTGATGGTTTCTCAACGATTCCTTAACTTCAAACTCCCATATCTAGCGAACGGAATGACGAACTCGAGAAATTCCTGTTGTATCTGAAAGTAGAAACTCGCACGATTACAATGGTGTGTGTACTTTTCCCTTAGGCCATTGTAGTTATTGGTTTCTAGCGTCAGAATTGCGAAAATTTTGATGGTTTATCAACCGTTCCTTAACTTCAGACTCCCATATCTCGCGAACGGAATGACGATCTCGAGAAATTCCTGTTGCATCTCAAAGTAGAGACTCGCCCGATTAGAATGGTGTGTGTACTTTTCCCCTAGGCCATTCCAGTTATTCGTTTCTAGCATCAGAATTGCGAAAATTTCGATGGTTTCTCAACCAGTCCTTAACTTCAAACTCCCATATCTCGCGAACGGATTGACGAACTCGAGAAATTCCTGTTGCATCTGAAAGTGGAAACTCGCCCGATTACAAAGGTATGTGTATTTTTCCCCTAGGCCTTCGTAGTTATTGGTTTCGAGTATCAGAATTGCGAGAATTTTGATTGTTTCTCAACCATTCCTTAACTTCAAACTCCCATATCTCGCGAACGGATTGACGAACTCGAGAGATTCCTGTTGCATCTGAAAGCAGAAACTCGCCCGTTTACAACGGTATGTGTATTTTCCACCCAGGCCATTGTAGTTATTGGTTTCGAGTATCAGACTTGCGAAAATTTTGATGGTTTCTCAAGCATTCCTTAACTTCAAACTCCCATATCTTGCGAACGGATTGACGAACTCGAGAATTTCCTATTGCATCTGAAAGCAGAAACTCGCCCGATTTCAACGGTATGTGCATTTTTCCCCTAGGCCTCTGTAGTTATTGGATTCGAGTATCAGGCCTGCGAAAATTTTGATGGTTTCTCAACCATTCCTTAACTTCAAACTCCCATATCTCGCGAACGGAATGACGTACTCGAGAAATTCCTGTAGCATCTGAAAGTAGAAACTCGGACGATTACAATGGTGTGTGTACTTTTCCCCTAGGCCATTCCAGTTATTGGTTTCGAGTATCAGACTTGCGAAAATTTTGATGGTTTCTCAATCATTCCTTAACTTCAAACTTCCATATCTCGCGAACGGATTGACGAACTCGAGAATTTCCTATTGTATCTGAAAGCAGAAACTCGCCCGATTATAACGGTATGTGTATTTTTGCCCTAGGCCATACTTGTTATTGGATTCGAGTATCAGACTTGCGAAAATTTTGATGGTTCCTCAAGCATTCCTTAACTTCAAACTCCCATATCTCGCGAACGGATTGACGAACTCGAGAAATTCCTGTTGCATCTGAAAGTGGAAACTCGCCCGATTACAAAGGTATGTGTATTTTTCCCCTAGGCCTTCGTAGTTATTGGTTTCGAGTATCAGAATTGCGAGAATTTTGATTGTTTCTCAACCAGTCCTTAACTTCAAACTCCCATATCTCGCGAACGGATTGACGAACTCGAGAAATTCCTGTTGCATCTGAAAGTGGAAACTCGCCCGATTACAAAGGTATGTGTATTTTTCCCCTAGGCCTTCGTAGTTATTGGTTTCGAGTATCAGAATTGCGAGAATTTTGATTGTTTCTCAACCATTCCTTAACTTCAAACTCCCATATCTCGCGAACGGATTGACGAACTCGAGAGATTCCTGTTGCATCTGAAAGCAGAAACTCGCCCGTTTACAACGGTATGTGTATTTTCCACCCAGGCCATTGTAGTTATTGGTTTCGAGTATCAGACTTGCGAAAATTTTGATGGTTTCTCAAGCATTCCTTAACTTCAAACTCCCATATCTTGCGAACGGATTGACGAACTCGAGAATTTCCTATTGCATCTGAAAGCAGAAACTCGCCCGATTTCAACGGTATGTGCATTTTTCCCCTAGGTCTTTGTAGTTATTGGTTTCGAGTATCAGGCCTGCGAAAATTTTGATGGTTTCTCAACCATTCCTTAACTTCAAACGCCCATATCTCGCGAACGGAATGACGAACTCGAAAAATTCCTGTTGCATCTGAAACTGGAAACTCGCCCGATTACAAAGGTATGTGCATTTTTCCCCTAGGCCTTTATAGTTATTGGTTTCGAGTATCAGACCAGCGAAAATTTTGATGGTATCTCAACCATTCCTTAACTTCAAGCTCCCATATCTCGCGAACGGAATGACGAACTCGAGAAATTCCTGTTGTATCTGAAAGTAGAAACTCGCACGATTACAATGGTGTGTGTACTTTTCCCCTAGGCCATTGTAGTTATTGGTTTCGAGTATCAGACTGGCGAAAATTTTGATGGTTTCTCAAGCATTCCTTAACTACAAACTCCCATATCTCGCGATCGGATAGACGAACTCGAGAAATTCCTGTTGCATCTGAAAGCAGAAACTCGCCCGATTACAAAGATATGTGTGTTTTTCCCCTAGGCCTTTGTAGTTATTGGTTTCGAGTATCAGACTTGCGAAAATTTTGAGGGTTTCTCAACCATTCCTTAACTTCAAACTCCCATATCTCGCGAACGGATTGAAGAACTCGAGAAATTCCTGTTGCATCTGAAAGTAGAGCATCGCCCGATTAGAATGGTGTGTGTACTTTTCCCCTAGGCCATTCCAGTTATTCGTTTCTAGCATCAGAATTGCGAAAATTTCGATGGTTTCTCAACCGGTCCTTAACTTCAAACTCCCATATCTCGCGAACGGATTGACGAACTCGAGAAATTCCTGTTGCATCTGAAAGTGGAAACTCGCCCGATTACAAAGGTATGTATATTTTTCCCCTAGGCCTTTGTAGTTATTGGTTTCGAGTATCAGAATTGCGAGAATTTTGATTGTTTCTCAACCATTCCTTAACTTCAAACTCCCATATCTCGCGAACGGATTGACGAACTCGAGAGATTCCTGTTGCATCTGAAAGCAGAAACTCGCCCGTTTACAACGGTATGTGTATTTTCCACCTAGGCCATTGTAGTTATTGGTTTCGAGTATCAGACATGCGAAAATTTTGATGGTTTCTCAAGCATTCCTTAACTTCAAACTCCCATATCTCGCGAACGGAATGACGAACTCGAGAAATTCCTGTAGCATCTGAAAGCAGAAACTCGCCCGATTATAACGGTATGTGTATTTTTGCCCTAGGCCATACTTGTTATTGGATTCGAGTATCAGACTTGCGAAAATTTTGATGGTTTCTCAAGCATTCCTTAACTTCAAACTCCCATATCTCGCGAACGGATTGACGAACTCGAGAATTTCCTATTGCATCTGAAAGCAGAAACTCGCCCGATTTCAACGGAATGTGCATTTTTCCCCTGCGCCTCTGTAGTTATTGGTTTCGAGTATCAGGCCTGCGAAAATTTTGATGGTTTCTCAACCATTCCTTAACTTCAAACTCCCATATCTCGCGAACGGAATGACGAACTCGAGAAATTCCTGTAGCATCTGAAAGTAGAAACTCGGACGATTACAATGGTTTGTGTACTTTTCCCCTAGGCCATTCCAGTTATTGGTTTCGAGTATCAGACTTGCGAAAATTTTGATGGTTTCTCAACCATTCCTTAACTTCAAACTCCCATATCTCGCGAACGGAATGACGAACTCGAGAAATTCCTGTAGCATCTGAAAGCAGAAACTCGCCCGATTATAACGGTATGTGTATTTTTGCCCTAGGCCATACTTGTTATTGGATTCGAGTAACAGACTTGCGAAAATTTTGATGGTTTCTCAAGCATTCCTTAACTTCAAACTCCCATATCTCGCGAACGGATTGACGAACTCGAGAATTTCCTATTGCATCTGAAAGCAGAAACTCGCCCGATTTCAACGGTATGTGCATTTTTCCCCTAGGCCTTTGTAGTTATTGGTTTCGAGTATCAGGCCTGCGAAAATTTTGATGGTTTCTCAACCATTCCTTAACTTCAAACTCCCATATCTCGCGAACGGAATGACCAACTCGAGAAATTCCTGTTGCATCTGAATGTAGAAACTCGCACGATTACAATGGTGTGTGTACTTTTCCCCTAGGCCATTCCAGTTATTGTTTTCTAGCATCAGAATTGCGAAAATTTTGATGGTTTCTTAAGCATTCCTTAAATTCAAACTCCCATATCTCGCGAACGGATTGACGAACTCGAGAATTTCCTATTGCATCTGAAAGCAGAAACTCGCCCGATTACAACGGTATGTGTATTTTTGCCCTAGGCCATACTTGTTATTGGATTCGAGTATCAGACTTGCGAAAATTTCGATGGTTTCTCAAGCATTCCTTAACTTCAAACTCCCACATCTTGCGAACGGATTGACGAACTCGAGAATTTCCTATTGCATCTGAAAGCAGAAACTCGCCCGATTTCAACGGTATGTGCATTTTTCCCCTAGGCCTATGTAGTTATTGGTTTCGAGTATCAGGCCTGCGAAAATTTTGATGGTTTCTCAACCATTCCTTAACTTCAAACTCCCATATCTCGCGAACGGAATGACCAACTCGAGAAATTCCTGTTGCATCTGAAAGCAGAAACTCGCACGATTACAATGGTGTGTGTACTTTTCCCCTAGGCCATTCCAGTTATTGGTTTCGAGTATCAGACTTGCGAAAATTTTGATGGTTTCTCAATCATTCCTTAACTTCAAACTTCCATATCTCGCGAACGGATTGACGAACTCGAGAATTTCCTATTGCATCTGAAAGCAGAAACTCGCCCGATTACAACGGTATGTGTATTTTTGCCCTAGGCCATACTTGTTATTGGATTCGAGTATCAGACTTGCGAAAATTTCGATGGTTTCTCAAGCATTCCTTAACTTGAAACTCCCACATCTTGCGAACGGATTGACGAACTCGAGAATTTCCTATTGCATCTGAAAGCAGAAACTCGCCCGATTTGAACGGTATGTGCATTTTTCCCCTAGGCCTTTGTAGTTATTGGTTTCGAGTATCAGGCCTGCGAAAATTTTTCTGGTTTCTCAACCATTCCTTAACTCCAAACTCCCATATCTCGCGAACGGAATGACGAACTCGAGAAATTCCTGTTGCATCTGAAAGTAGAAACTCGCACGATTACAATGGTTTGTGTACTTTTCCCCTAGGCCATTCCGGTTATTGGTTTCGAGTATCAGACTTGCGAAAATTTTGATGGTTTCTCAATCATTCCTTAACTTCAAACTTCCATATCTCGCGAACGGATTGACGAACTCGAGAATTTCCTATTGCATCTGAAAGCAGAAACTCGCCCGATTTCAACGGTATGTGCATTTTTCCCCTAGGCCTTTGTAGTTATTGGTTTCGAGTATCAGGCCTGCGAAAATTTTTCTGGTTTCTCAACCATTCCTTAACTCCAAACTCCCATATCTCGCGAACGGAATGACGAACTCGAGAATTTCCTATTGCATCTGAAAGCAGAAACTCGCCCGATTTCAACGGTATGTGCATTTTTCCCCTGGGCCTCTGTAGTTATTGGTTTCGAGTATCAGGCCTGCGAAAATTTTGATGGTTTCTCAACCATTCCTTAACTTCAAACTCCCATATCTCGCGAACGGAATGACGAACTCGAGAAATTCCTGTTGCATCTGAAAGTGGAAACTCGCCCGATTACAAAGGTATGTGTATTTTTCCCCCTAGGCCTTTGTAGTTATTGGTTTCGAGTATCAGAATTGCGAGAATTTTGATTGTTTCTCAACCATTCCTTAACTTCAAACTCCCATATCTCGCGAACGGATTGACGAACTCGAGAGATTCCTGTTGCATCTGAAAGCAGAAACTCGCCCGTTTACAACGGTATGTGTATTTTCCACCTAGGCCATTGTAGTTATTGGTTTCGAGTATCAGACATGCGAAAATTTTGATGGTTTCTCAAGCATTCCTTAACTTCAAACTCCCATATCTCGCGAACGGAATGACGAACTCGAGAAATTCCTGTAGCACCTGAAAGCAGAAACTCGCCCGATTATAACGGTATGTGTATTTTTGCCCTAGGCCATACTTGTTATTGGATTCGAGTATCAGACTTGCGAAAATTTTGATGGTTTCTCAAGCATTCCTTAACTTCAAACTCCCATATCTCGCGAACGGATTGACGAACTCGAGAATTTCCTATTGCATCTGAAAGCAGAAACTCGCCCGATTTCAACGGTATGTGCATTTTTCCCCTGGGCCTCTGTAGTTATTGGTTTCGAGTATCAGGCCTGCGAAAATTTTGATGGTTTCTCAACCATTCCTTAACTTCAAACTCCCATATCTCGCGAACGGAATGACGAACTCGAGAAATTCCTGTAGCATCTGAAAGTAGAAACTCGGACGATTACAATGGTTTGTGTACTTTTCCCCTAGGCCATTCCAGTTATTGGTTTCGAGTATCAGACTTGCGAAAATTTTGATGGTTTCTCAACCATTCCTTAACTTCAAACTCCCATATCTCGCGAACGGAATGACGAACTCGAGAAATTCCTGTAGCATCTGAAAGCAGAAACTCGCCCGATTATAACGGTATGTGTATTTTTGCCCTAGGCCATACTTGTTATTGGATTCGAGTATCAGACTTGCGAAAATTTTGATGGTTTCTCAAGCATTCCTTAACTTCAAACTCCCATATCTCGCGAACGGATTGACGAACTCGAGAATTTCCTATTGCATCTGAAAGCAGAAACTCGCCCGATTTCAACGGTATGTGCATTTTTCCCCTAGGCCTTTGTAGTTATTGGTTTCGAGTATCAGGCCTGCGAAAATTTTGATGGTTTCTCAACCATTCCTTAACTTCAAACTCCCATATCTCGCGAACGGAATGACCAACTCGAGAAATTCCTGTTGCATCTGAATGTAGAAACTCGCACGATTACAATGGTGTGTGTACTTTTCCCCTAGGCCATTCCAGTTATTGTTTTCTAGCATCAGAATTGCGAAAATTTTGATGGTTTCTTAAGCATTCCTTAAATTCAAACTCCCATATCTCGCGAACGGATTGACGAACTCGAGAATTTCCTATTGCATCTGAAAGCAGAAACTCGCCCGATTACAACGGTATGTGTATTTTTGCCCTAGGCCATACTTGTTATTGGATTCGAGTATCAGACTTGCGAAAATTTCGATGGTTTCTCAAGCATTCCTTAACTTCAAACTCCCACATCTTGCGAACGGATTGACGAACTCGAGAATTTCCTATTGCATCTGAAAGCAGAAACTCGCCCGATTTCAACGGTATGTGCATTTTTCCCCTAGGCCTATGTAGTTATTGGTTTCGAGTATCAGGCCTGCGAAAATTTTGATGGTTTCTCAAACATTCCTTAACTTCAAACTCCCATATCTCGCGAACGGAATGACCAACTCGAGAAATTCCTGTTGCATCTGAAAGTAGAAACTCGCACGATTACAATGGTGTGTGTACTTTTCCCCTAGGCCATTCCAGTTATTGGTTTCGAGTATCAGACTTGCGAAAATTTTGATGGTTTCTCAATCATTCCTTAACTTCAAACTTCCATATCTCGCGAACGGATTGACGAACTCGAGAATTTCCTATTGCATCTGAAAGCAGAAACTCGCCCGATTACAACGGTATGTGTATTTTTGCCCTAGGCCATACTTGTTATTGGATTCGAGTATCAGACTTGCGAAAATTTCGATGGTTTCTCAAGCATTCCTTAACTTGAAACTCCCACATCTTGCGAACGGATTGACGAACTCGAGAATTTCCTATTGCATCTGAAAGCAGAAACTCGCCCGATTTCAACGGTATGTGCATTTTTCCCCTAGGCCTTTGTAGTTATTGGTTTCGAGTATCAGGCCTGCGAAAATTTTTCTGGTTTCTCAACCATTCCTTAACTCCAAACTCCCATATCTCGCGAACGGAATGACGAACTCGAGAAATTCCTGTTGCATCTGAAAGTAGAAACTCGCACGATTACAATGGTTTGTGTACTTTTCCCCTAGGCCATTCCAGTTATTGGTTTCGAGTATCAGACTTGCGAAAATTTTGATGGTTTCTCAATCATTCCTTAACTTCAAACTTCCATATCTCGCGAACGGATTGACGAACTCGAGAATTTCCTATTGCATCTGAAAGCAGAAACTCGCCCGATTACAACGGTATGTGTATTTTTGCCCTAGGCCATACTTGTTATTGGATTCGAGTATCAGACTTGCGAAAATTTCGATGGTTTCTCAAGCATTCCTTAACTTCAAACTCCCACATCTTGCGAACGGATTGACGAACTCGAGAATTTCCTATTGCATCTGAAAGCAGAAACTCGCCCGATTACAACGGTATGTGTATTTTTGCCCTAGGCCATACTTGTTATTGGATTCGAGTATCAGACTTGCGAAAATTTTGATGGTTTCTCAAGCATTCCTTAACTTCAAACTCCAATATCTCGCGAACGGATTGACGAACTCGAGAATTTCCTGTTGCATCTGGAAGTGGAAACTCGCCCGATTACAAAGGTATGTGCATTTTTCCCCTAGGCCTTTGTAGTTACTGGTTTCGAGTATCAGACTGGCGAAAATTTTGATGGTTTCTCAAGCATTCCTTAACTTCAAACTCCCATATCTCGCGAACGGATTGACGAACTCGAGAAACTCCTGTTGCATCTGAAAGCAGAAACTTGCCCGATTACAACGGCATGTGTATTTTCCCCCTAGGCCATTGTAGTGATTGGTTTCGAGTATCAGACTTGCGAAAATTTTGATGGTTTCTCAAGCATTCCTTAACTTCAAACTCCCACATCTTGCGAACGGATTGACGAACTCGAGAATTTCCTATTGCATCTGAAAGCAGAAACTCGCCCGATTTCAAAGGTATGTGCATTTTTCCCCTAGGCCTATGTAGTTATTGGTTTCGAGTATCAGGCCTGCGAAAATTTTGATGGTTTCTCAACCATTCCTTAACTTCAAACTCCCATATCTCGCGAACGGAATGACGAACTCGAGAAATTCCTGTTGCATCTGAAAGTAGAAACTCGCACGATTACAATGGTGTGTGTACTTTTCCCCTAGGCCATTCCAGTTATTGGTTTCGAGTATCAGACTTGCGAAAATTTTGAAGGTTCCTCAATCATTCCTTAACTTCAAACTTCCATATCTCGCGAACGGAATGACGAACTCGAGAAATTCCTGTTGCATCTGAAAGTAGAAACTCGCACGATTACAATGGTGTGTGTACTTTTCCCCTAGGCCATTCCAGTTATTGGTTTCGAGTATCAGACTTGCGAAAATTTTGAAGGTTCCTCAATCATTCCTTAACTTCAAACTTCCATATCTCGCGAACGGATTGACGAACTCGAGAATTTCCTATTGCATCTGAAAGCAGAAACTCGCCCGATTTCAACGGTATGTGCATTTTTCCCCTAGGCCTTTGTAGTTATTGGTTTCGAGTATCAGGCCTGCCAAAATTTTGATGGTTTCTCAACCATTCCTTTACTTCAAACTCCCATATCTCGCGAACGGAATGACGATCTCGAGAAATTCCTGTTGCATCTGAAAGTGGAAACTCGGCCGATTACAAAGGTATGTGCATTTTTCCCCTAGGCCTTTGTAGTTATTGGTTTCGAGTATCAGACTGGCGAAAATTTTGATGGTTTCTCAAGCATTCCTTAACTTCAAACTCCCATATCTCGCGAACGGATTGACGAACTCCAGAAATTCCAGTTGCATCTGAAAGCAGAAACTCGCCCGATTACAAAGATATGTGTGTTTTTCCCCTAGGCCTTTGTAGTTATTGGTTTCGAGTATCAGACTTGCGAAAATTTTGATGGTTTCTCAAGCATTCCTTAACTTCAAACTCCCATATCTCGCGAACGGATTGACGAACTCGAGAATTTCCTATTGCATCTGAAAGCAGAAACTCGCCCGTTTTCCAACGGTATGTGCATTTTTCCCCTAGGCCTTTGTAGTTATTGGTTTCGAGTATCAGACTGGCGAAAATTTTGATGGTTTCTCAAGCATTCCTTAACTTCAAACTCCCATATCTCGCGAACGGATTGACGAACTCGAGAAATTCCTGTTGCATCTGAAAGCAGAAACTCGCCCGATTACAAAGATATGTGTGTTTTTCCCCTAGGCCTTTGTAGTTATTGGTTTCGAGTATCAGGCCTGCGAAAATTTTGATGGTTTCTCAACCATTCCTTAACTTCAAACTCCCATATCTCGCGAACGGAATGACGAACTCGAGAAATTCCTGTTGCATCTGAAAGTAGAAACTCGCACGATTACAATGGTGTGTGTACTTTTCCCCTAGGCCATTCCAGTTATTGGTTTCGAGTATCAGACTTGCGAAAATTTTGAAGGTACCTCAATCATTCCTTAACTTCAAACTCCCATATCTCGCGAACGGATTGACGAACTCCAGAAATTCCAGTTGCATCTGAAAGCAGAAACTCGCCCGATTACAAAGATATGTGTGTTTTTCCCCTAGGCCTTTGTAGTTATTGGTTTCGAGTGTCAGACTTGCGAAAATTCTGATGGTTTCTCAAGCATTCCTTAACTTCAAACTCCCATATCTCGCGAACGGATTGACGAACTCGAGAATTTCCTATTGCATCTGAAAGCAGAAACTCGCCCGATTTCAACGGTATGTGCATTTTTCCCCTAGGCCTTTGTAGTTATTTATTTCGAGTATCAGGCCTGCCAAAATTTTGATGGTTTCTCAACCATTCCTTTACTTCAAACTCCCATATCTCGCGAACGGAATGACGATCTCGAGAAATTCCTGTTGCATCTGAAAGTGGAAACTCGCCCGATTACAAAGGTATGTGCATTTTTCCCCTAGGCCTTTGTAGTTATTGGTTTCGAGTATCAGACTGGCGAAAATTTTGATGGTTTCTCAAGCATTCCTTAACTTCAATCTCCCATATCTCGCGAACGGATTGACGAACTCCAGAAATTCCAGTTGCATCTGAAAGCAGAAACTCGCCCGATTACAAAGATATGTGTGTTTTTCCCCTAGGCCTTTGTAGTTATTGGTTTCGTGTATCAGACTTGCGAAAATTTTGATGGTTTCTCAAGCATTCCTTAACTTCAAACTCCCATATCTCGCGAACGGATTGACGAACTCGAGAATTTCCTATTGCATCTGAAAGCAGAAACTCGCCCGATTTCAACGGTATGTGCATTTTTCCCCTAGGCCTTTGTAGTTATTGGTTTCGAGTATCAGACTGGCGAAAATTTTGATGGTTTCTCAAGCATTCCTTAATTTCAAACTCCCATATCTCGCGAACGGATTGACGAACTCGAGAAATTCCTGTTGCATCTGAAAGCAGAAACTCGCCCGATTACAAAGATATGTGTGTTTTTCCCCTAGGCCTTTGTAGTTATTGGTTTCGAGTATCAGGCCTGCGAAAATTTTGATGGTTTCTCAACCATTCCTTAACTTCAAACTCCCATATCTCGCGAACGGAATGACGAACTCGAGAAATTCCTGTTGCATCTGAAAGTAGAAACTCGCACGATTACAATGGTGTGTGTACTTTTCCCCTAGGCCATTCCAGTTATTGGTTTCGAGTATCAGACTTGCGAAAATTTTGAAGGTTCCTCAATCATTCCTTAACTTCAAACTCCCATATCTCGCGAACGGAATGACGGTCTCGAGAAATTCCTGTTGCATCTGAAAGTGGAAACTCGCCCGATTACAAAGGTATGTGCATTTTTCCCCTAGGCCTTTGTAGTTATTGGTTTCGAGTATCAGACTGGCGAAAATTTTGATGGTTCCTCAAGCATTCCTTAACTTCAAACTTCCATATCTCGCGAACGGATTGACGAACTCGAGAATTTCCTTTTGCATCTGAAAGCAGAAACTCGCCCGATTTCAACGGTATGTGCATTTTTCCCCTAGGCCTTTGTAGTTATTGGTTTCGAGTATCAGGCCTGCCAAAATTTTGATGGTTTCTCAACCATTCCTTAACTTCAAACTCCCATATCTCGCGAACGGAATGACGGTCTCGAGAAATTCCTGTTGCATCTGAAAGTGGAAACTCGCCCGATTACAAAGGTATGTGCATTTTTCCCCTAGGCCTTTGTAGTTATTGGTTTCGAGTATCAGACTGGCGAAAATTTTGATGGTTCCTCAAGCATTCCTTAACTTCAAACTCCCATATCTCGCGAACGGATTGACGAACTCCAGAAATTCCAGTTGCATCTGAAAGCAGAAACTCGCCCGATTACAAAGATATGTGTGTTTTTCCCCTAGGCCTTTGTAGTTATTGGTTTCGAGTGTCAGACTTGCGAAAATTCTGATGGTTTCTCAAGCATTCCTTAACTTCAAACTCCCATATCTCGCGAACGGATTGACGAACTCGAGAATTTCCTATTGCATCTGAAAGCAGAAACTCGCCCGATTTCAACGGTATGTGCATTTTTCCCCTAGGCCTTTGTAGTTATTGGTTTCGAGTATCAGACTGGCGAAAATTTTGATGGTTTCTCAAGCATTCCTTAACTTCAAACTCCCATATCTCGCGAACGGATTGACGAACTCGAGAAATTCCTGTTGCATCTGAAAGCAGAAACTCGCCCGATTACAAAGATATGTGTGTTTTTCCCCTAGGCCTTTGTAGTTATTGGTTTCGAGTATCAGGCCTGCGAAAATTTTGATGGTTTCTCAACCATTCCTTAACTTCAAACTCCCATATCTCGCGAACGGAATGACGAACTCGAGAAATTCCTGTTGCATCTGAAAGTAGAAACTCGCACGATTACAATGGTGTGTGTACTTTTCCCCTAGGCCATTCCAGTTATTGGTTTCGAGTATCAGACTTGCGAAAATTTTGAAGCTTCCTCAATCATTCCTTAACTTCAAACTTCCATATCTCGCGAACGGATTGACGAACTCGAGAAATTCCTGTTGCATCTGAAAGTAGAAACTCGCACGATTACAATGGTGTGTGTACTTTTCCCCTAGGCCATTCCAGTTATTGGTTTCGAGTATCAGACTTGCGAAAATTTTGAAGGTTCCTCAATCATTCCTTAACTTCAAACTTCCATATCTCGCGAACGGATTGACGAACTCGAGAATTTCCTTTTGCATCTGAAAGCAGAAACTCGCCCGATTTCAACGGTATGTGCATTTTTCCCCTAGGCCTTTGTAGTTATTGGTTTCGAGTATCAGGCCTGCCAAAATTTTGATGGTTTCTCAACCATTCCTTAACTTCAAACTCCCATATCTCGCGAACGGAATGACGATCTCGAGAAATTCCTGTTGCATCTGAAAGTGGAAACTCGCCCGATTACAAAGGTATGTGCATTTTTCCCCTAGGCCTTTGTAGTTATTGGTTTCGAGTATCAGACTGGCGAAAATTTTGATGGTTCCTCAAGCATTCCTTAACTTCAAACTCCCATATCTCGCGAACGGATTGACGAACTCCAGAAATTCCAGTTGCATCTGAAAGCAGAAACTCGCCCGATTACAAAGATATGTGTGTTTTTCCCCTAGGCCTTTGTAGTTATTGGTTTCGAGTGTCAGACTTGCGAAAATTCTGATGGTTTCTCAAGCATTCCTTAACTTCAAACTCCCATATCTCGCGAACGGATTGACGAACTCGAGAATTTCCTATTGCATCTGAAAGCAGAAACTCGCCCGATTTCAACGGTATGTGCATTTTTCCCCTAGGCCTTTGTAGTTATTGGTTTCGAGTATCAGGCCTGCGAAAATTTTGATGGTTTCTCAACCATTCCTTAACTTCAAACTCCCATATCTCGCGAACGGAATGACGAACTCGAGAAATTCCTGTTGCATCTGAAAATAGAAACTCGCACGATTACAATGGTGTGTGTACTTTTCCCCTAGGCCTTTCCAGTTATTGTTTTCTAGCATCAGAATTGCGAAAATTTTGATGGTTTCTCAAGCATTCCTTAACTTCAGACTCCCATATCTCGCGAACGGAATGACGATCTCGAGAAATTCCTGTTGCATCTGAAAGTGGAAACTCGCCCGATTACAAAGGTATGTGCATTTTCCCCCTAGGCCTTTGTAGTTATTGGTTTCGAGTATCAGACTGGCGAAAATTTTGATGGTTTCTCAAGCATTCCTTAACTTCAAACTCCCATATCTCGCGAACGGATTGACGAACTCGAGAAATTCCTGTTGCATCTGAAAGCAGAAACTCGCCCGATTACAAAGATATGTGTGTTTTTCCCCTAGGCCTTTGTAGTTATTGGTTTCGAGTATCAGACTTGCGAAAATTTTGAAGGTTCCTCAATCATTCCTTAACTTCAAACTTCCATATCTCGCGAACGGATTGACGAACTCGAGAATTTCCTTTTGCATCTGAAAGCAGAAACTCGCCCGATTTCAACGGTATGTGCATTTTTCCCCTAGGCCTTTGTAGTTATTGGTTTCGAGTATCAGGCCTGCCAAAATTTTGATGGTTTCTCAACCATTCCTTAACTTCAAACTCCCATATCTCGCGAACGGAATGACGATCTCGAGAAATTCCTGTTGCATCTGAAAGTGGAAACTCGCCCGATTACAAAGGTATGTGCATTTTTCCCCTAGGCCTTTGTAGTTATTGGTTTCGAGTATCAGACTGGCGAAAATTTTGATGGTTCCTCAAGCATTCCTTAACTTCAAACTCCCATATCTCGCGAACGGATTGACGAACTCCAGAAATTCCAGTTGCATCTGAAAGCAGAAACTCGCCCGATTACAAAGATATGTGTGTTTTTCCCCTAGGCCTTTGTAGTTATTGGTTTCGAGTGTCAGACTTGCGAAAATTCTGATGGTTTCTCAAGCATTCCTTAACTTCAAACTCCATATCTCGCGAACGGATTGACGAACTCGAGAATTTCCTATTGCATCTGAAAGCAGAAACTCGCCCGATTTCAACGGTATGTGCATTTTTCCCCTAGGCCTTTGTAGTTATTGGTTTCGAGTATCAGGCCTGCGAAAATTTTGATGGTTTCTCAACCATTCCTTAACTTCAAACTCCCATATCTCGCGAACGGAATGACGAACTCGAGAAATTCCTGTTGCATCTGAAAATAGAAACTCGCACGATTACAATGGTGTGTGTACTTTTCCCCTAGGCCTTTCCAGTTATTGTTTTCTAGCATCAGAATTGCGAAAATTTTGATGGTTTCTCAAGCATTCCTTAACTTCAGACTCCCATATCTCGCGAACGGAATGACGATCTCGAGAAATTCCTGTTGCATCTGAAAGTGGAAACTCGCCCGATTACAAAGGTATGTGCATTTTCCCCCTAGGCCTTTGTAGTTATTGGTTTCGAGTATCAGACTGGCGAAAATTTTGATGGTTTCTCAAGCATTCCTTAACTTCAAACTCCCATATCTCGCGAACGGATTGACGAACTCGAGAAATTCCTGTTGCATCTGAAAGCAGAAACTCGCCCGATTACAAAGATATGTGTGTTTTTCCCCTAGGCCTTTGTAGTTATTGGTTTCGAGTATCAGACTTGCGAAAATTTTGAGCGTTTCTCAACCATTCCTTAACTTCAATCTCCCATATCTCGCGAACGGATTGAAGAACTCGAGAAATTCCTGTTGCATCTGAAAGTGGAAACTCGCCCGATTACAACGGTATGTGTATTTTTCCCCTAGGCCATTGTAGTTATTGGTTTCTAGCATCAGAATTGCGAAAATTTTGATGGTTTCTCAACCATTCCTTAACTTCAAACTCCCATATCTCGCGAACGGATTGACGAACTCGAGAAATTGCTGTTGCATCTGAAAGTGGAAACTCGCCCGATTACAAAGGTATGTGCATTTTTCCCCTATGGCTTTGTAGTTATTGGTTTCGAGTATCAGATTTGCGAAAATTTTAATGGCTTCTCAACCATTCATTAACTTCAAACTCCCATATCTCGCGAACGGAATGACGAACTTGAGAAGTTCCTGTTGCATCTGAAAGTAGAAACTCGCACGAATACAATGGTGTGTGTACTTTTCCCCTAGGCCATTCCAGTTATTGGTTTCGAGTATCAGACTTGCGAAAATTTTGATGGATTCTCAATCATTCCTTAACTTCAAACTTCCATATCTCGCGAACAGATTGACGAACACAAGAATTTCCTATTGCATCTGAAAGCTGCAACTCGCCCGATTACAGCGGTATGTGTATTTTTGCCCTAGTCCATAGTTATTATTGGATTCGAGTATCAGACTTGCGAAAATTTTGATGGTTTCTCAAGCATTCCTTAACTTCAAACTCCCATATCTCGCGAACGGATTGACGAACTCGAGAAATTCCTGATCCATCTGACAGCAGAAACTCGCCCGATTACAACGGTATGTGCATTTTTGCCCTAGGCCATACTTGTTATTGGATTCGAGTATCAGACTTGCGAAAATTTTGATGGTTTGTCAAGCATTCCTTAACTTCAAACTCCCATATCTCGCGAACGGATTGACGAACTCGAGAAACTCCTGTTGCATCTGAAAGCAGAAACTCGCCCGATTACAAAGATATGTGTGTTTTTCGCCTAGGCCTTTGTAGTTATTGGTTTCGAGTATCAGACTTGCGAAAATTTTGGTGGTTTCTCAAGCATTCCTTAACTTCAAACGCCCATATCTCGCGAACGGAATGACGAACTCGAAAAATTCCTGTTGCATCTGAAACTGGAAACTCGCCCGATTACAGAGGTATGTGTATTTTTCCCCTAGGCCTTTGTAGTTATTGGTTTCGAGTATCAGACTGGCGAAAATTTTAATGGTTTCTCAAGCATTCCTTAACTTCAAACTCCCATATCTCGCGAACGGATTGACGAACTCAAGAAACTCCTGTTGCATCTGAAAGCAGAAACTCGCCCGATTACAACGGTATGTGTATTTTCCCCCTAGGCCATTGTAGTTATTGGTTTCGAGTATCAGACTTGCGAAAATTTAGATGGTTTCTCAAGCATTCCATAACTTCAAACTCCCATATCTCGCGAACGGATTGACGAACTCGAGAGTTTCCTATTGCATCTGAAAGCAGAAACTCGCCCGATTTCAACGGAATGTGCATTTTTCCCCTAGGTCTTTGTAGTTATTGGTTTCTAGCGTCAGAATTGCGAAAATTTTGATGGTTTCTCAATCATTCCTTAACTTCAGACTCCCATATCTCGCGAACGGATTGACGAACTCGAGAAATTCCTGTTGCATCTGAAAGTGGAAACTCGCCCGATTACAAAGGTATGTGCATTTTTCCCCTATGGCTTTGTAGTTATTGGTTTCGAGTATCAGATTTGCGAAAATTTTAATGGTTTCTCAACCATTCATTAACTTCAAACTCCCATATCTCGCGAACGGAATGACGAACTTGAGAAGTTCCTGTTGCATCTGAAAGTAGAAACTCGCACGAATACAATGGTGTGTGTACTTTTCCCCTAGGCCATTCCAGTTATTGGTTTCGAGTATCAGACTTGCGAAAATTTTGGTGGATTCTCAATCATTCCTTAACTTCAAACTTCCATATCTCGCTAACAGATTGACGAACACAAGAATTTCCTATTGCATCTGAAAGTGGAAACTCGCCCCATTACAACGGTATGTGTATTTTTGCCCTAGTCCATAGTTATTATTGGATTCGGGTATCAGACTTGCGAAAATTTTGATGGTTTCTCAAGCATTCCTTAACTTCAAACTCCCATATCTCGCGAACGGATTGACGAACTCGAGAAATTCCTGATCCATCTGACAGCAGAAACTCGCGCGATTACAACAGTATGTGTATTTTTGACCTAGGCCATTCCAGTTATTGGTTTCGAGTATCAGACCAGCGAAAATTTTCAAGGTTCCTCAACCATTCCTTAACTTCAAACTCCCATATCTTGCGAAAGGATTGACGAACTCGAGAAATTCCTGTTGCATCTGAAAGCAGAAACTCGCCCGAATAGAATGGTGTGTGTACTTTTCCCCTAGGCCATTCCAGTTATTCGTTTCTAGCATCAGAATTGCGAAAATTTTGATGGTTTCTCAACCATTCCTTAACTTCAAACTCCCATATCTCGCGAACGGAATGACGATCTCGAGAAATTCCTGTTGCATCTGAAAGTGGAAACTCGCCCGATTACAAAGGTATGTGTGTTTTTCCCCTAGGCCTTTGTAGTTATTGGTTTCGAGTATCAGACTTGCGAAAATTTTGAGGGTTTCTCAACCATTCCTTAACTTCAAACTCCCATATCTCGCGAACGGATTAAAGAACTCGAGAAATTCCTGTTGCATCTGAAAGTAGAAACTCGCACGATTACAATGGTGTGTGTACTTTTCCCCTAGGCCATTCCAGTTATTGGTTTCGAGTATCAGACTTGCGAAAGTTTTGATGGTTTCTCAATCATTCCTTAACTTCAAACTTCCATATCTCGCGAACGGATTGACGAACTCGAGAATTTCCTATTGCATCTGAAAGCAGAAACTCGCCCGATTACAACGGTATGTTTATTTTTGCCCTAGGCCATACTTGTTATTGGATTCGAGTATCAGACTTGCGAAAATTTTGATGGTTTCTCAAGCATTCCTTAACTTCAAACTCCCATATCTCGCGAACGGATTGACGAACTCGAGAAATTCCTTTTGCATCTGAAAGCAGAAACTCGCCGGATTACAAAGGTACGTGTATTTTTCCCCAAGGCCTTTGTAGTTATTGGTTTCGAGTATCAGACTTGCGATAATTTTGATGGTTTCTCAAGCACTCCTTAACTTCAAACTCCCGTATCTCGCGAACGGATTGACGAACTCGAGAAATTCCTGTTGTATCTGAAAGTAGAAACTCGCACGATTACAATGGTGTGTGTACTTTTCCCCTAGGCCATTACAGTTATTCGTTTCTAGCATCAGAATTGCGAAAATTTCGTTGGTTTCTCAACCA
Source organism: Ptiloglossa arizonensis (assembly GCF_051014685.1). Taxonomy (NCBI): domain Eukaryota; kingdom Metazoa; phylum Arthropoda; class Insecta; order Hymenoptera; family Colletidae; genus Ptiloglossa; species Ptiloglossa arizonensis. Next base: position 684,476 of record NW_027478594.1, on the reverse strand, counting down.
TTCCTTATCTTCAGACTCCCATATCTCGCGAACGGATTGACGAACTCGAGAAATTCCTTTTGCATCTGAAAGCAGAAACTCGCCCGATTACAAAGGTACGTGTATTTTTCCCCAAGGCCTTTGTAGTTATTGGTTTCGAGTATCAGACTTGCGAAAATTTTGATGGTTTCTCAAGCATTCAATAACTTCTAACTCCCATATCTCGCGAACGGATTGACGAACTCGAGAAATTCCTGTTGCATCTGAAAGTATAAACTCTCCCAATTACAAAGGTATGTGCATTTTTCCCCCATGCCTTTGTAGTTATTGGTTTCGAGTATCAGACTTGCGAAGATTTTGATGGTTTCTCAACCATTCCTTAACTTCAAACTCCCATATCTCGCGAACGGAATGACGAACTCGAGAAATTCCTGTTGCATCTGAAAGTAGAAACTCTCCCAATTACAAAGGTATGTGCATTTTTCCCCTATGCCTTTGTAGTTATTGGTTTCGAGTATCAGACTTGCGCAAATTTTGATGGTTTCTCAAGCATTCAATAACTTCTAACTCCCATATCTCGCGAACGGATTGACGAACTCGAGAAATTCCTGTTGCATCTGAAAGTAGAAACTCTCCCAATTACAAAGGTATGTGCATTTTTCCCCTATGGCTTTGTAGTTATTGGTTTCGAGTATCAGACTTTCGAAAATTTTGATGGTTTCTCAACCATTCCTTAACTTCAAACTCCCATATCTCGCGAACGGAATGACGAACTTGAGAAATTCCTGTTGCATCTGAAAGTAGAAACTCGCGCGAATACAATGGCGTGTGCACTTTTCCCCTAGGAAATTCCAGTTATTGGTTTCGTGTATCAGACTTGCGAAAATTTTGATGGTTTCTCAATCATTCCTTAACTTAAAACTCCCATATCTCGCGAACGGATTGACGAACTCGAGAAACTCCTGTTGCATCTGACAGCAGAAACTCGCCCGATTACAGCGGTATGTGTATTTTTCCCCTAAGCCATTCCAGTTATTGGTTTCGAGTATCAGACCAGCGAAAATTTTGAAGGTTTCTCTACCATTCCTTAACTTAAAACTCCCATATCTCGCGAACGGATTGACGAACTCGAGAAATTCCTTTTGCATCTGACAGCAGAAACTCGCCCGATAACAGCGGTATGTGTATTTTTCCCCTAAGCCATTCCAGTTATTGGTTTCGAGTATCAGACCAGCGATAATTTTCATGGTTTCTCAAGCATTCCTTAACTTCAAACTCCCATATCTCGCGAACGGAATGACGAACTCGAGAAATTCCTGTTGCATCTGAAAGTGGAAACTCGCCCGATTACAAGGGTATGTTCAGTTTTCCCCTATGCCTTTGTAGTTATTGGTTTCGAGTATCAGACTTGCGAAAATTTTGATGGTTTCTCAACCATTCCTTAACTTCAAACTCCCATATCTCGCGAACGGAATGACGAAATCGAGAAATTCCTGTTGCATCTGAAAGTAGAAACTCGCATGATTACAATGGTGTGTGTACTTTTCCCCTAGGGCATTACAGTTATTGGTTTCGAGTATCAGACTTGCGAAAATTTTGATGGTTTCTCAATCGTTCCTTAACTTCAAACTTCCATATCTCGCGAACGGAATGACGCACTCGAGAAATTCCTGTTGCATCTGAAAGTGGAAACTCGCCCGATTACAAAGCTATGTGCATTTTTCCCCTAGGCCTTTGTAGTTATTGGTTTCGAGTATCAGACTTGCGAAAATTTTGATTGCTTCTCAAGCATTCCTTAACTTCAAACAGCCATATCTCGCGAACGGATTGACGAACTCGAGAAATTCCTGTTGCATCTGAAAGCAGAAACTCGCCCGATTACAACGGTATGTGTATTTTCCCCTAGGTCATTATAGTTATCGGTTTCTGGCATCAGACTTGCGAAAATTTTGATGGTTTCTCAACCATTCCTTAACTTCAAACTCCCATGTCTCGCGAACGGAATGATGAACTCGAGAAATTCCTGTTGCATCTGAAAGTGGAAACTCGCCCGATTACAACGGTATGTGTATTTTTCCCCTAGGCCATTGTAGTTATTGGTTTCTAGCATCAGAATTGCGAAAATTTTTATGGTTTCTCAACCATTCCTTAACTTCAAACTCCCATATCTCGCGAACGGATTGAAGAACTCGAGAAATTCCTGTTGCATCTGTAAGTAGAGACTCGCCCGAATAGAATGGTGAGTGTACTTTTCCCCTAGGCCATTCCAGTTATTCGTTTCTAGCATCAGAATTGCGAAAATTTTGATGGTTTCTCAACCATTCCTTAACTTCAAACTCCCATATCTCGCGAACGGAATGACGATCTCGAGAAATTCCTGTTGCATCTGGAAGTAGAAACTCGCACGATTACAATGGTGTGTGTACTTTTCCCCTAGGCCATTCCAGATATTCGTTTCTAGCATCAGAATTGCGAAAATTTCGATGGTTTCTCAACCATTCCTTAACTTCAGACTCCCATATCTCGCGAACGGATTGACGAACTCGAGAAATTCCTTTTGCATCTGAAACCAGAAACTCGCCCGATTACAAAGGTACGTGTATTTTTCCCCAAGGCCTTTGTAGTTATTGGTTTCGAGTATCAGACTTGCGAAAATTTTGATGGTTTCTCAAGCATTCAATAACTTCTAACTCCCATATCTCGCAAACGGATTGACGAACTCGAGAAATTCCTGTTGCACCTGAAGGTAGAAACTCTCCCAATTACAAAGGTATGTGCATTTTTCCCCTATGCCTTTGTAGTTATTGGTTTCGAGTATCAGACTTGCGAAGATTTTGATGGTTTCTCAACCATTCCTTAACTTCAAACTCCCATATCTCGCGAACGGAATGACGAACTCGAGAAATTCCTGTTGCATCTGAAAGTAGAAACTCTCCCAATTACAAAGGTATGTGCATTTTTCCCCTATGGCTTTGTAGTTATTGGTTTCGAGTATCAGACTTGCGAAAATTTTGATGGTTTCTCAAGCATTCAATAACTTCTAACTCCCATATCTCGCGAACGGATTGACGAACTCGAGAAATTCCTGTTGCATCTGAAAGTAGAAACTCGCCCGATTACAAGGGTATGTTCATTTTTCCCCTATGCCTTTGTAGTTATTGGTTTCTAGCATCAGACTTGCGAAAATTTTGATGGTTTCTCAACCATTCCTTAACTTCAAACTCCCATATCTCGCGAACGGAATGACGAAATCGAGAAATTCCTGTTGCATCTGAAAGTAGAAACTCGCATGATTACAATGGTGTGTGTATTTTTCCCTAAGCCATTCCAGTTATTGGTTTCCAGTATCAGACCAGCGAAAATTTTGAAGGTTTCTCAATCATTCCTTAACTTAAAACTCCCATATCTCGCGAACGGATTGACGAACTCGAGAAATTCCTGTTGCATCTGACAGCAGAAACTCGCCAGATTACAACGGTATGTGTATTTTTCCCTAAGCCATTCCAGTTATTGGTTTCCAGTATCAGACCAGCGAAAATTTTGAAGGTTTCTCAACCATTCCTTAACTTAAAACTCCCATATCTCGCGAACGGATTGACGAACTCGAGAAATTCCTGTTGCATCTGACAGCAGAAACTCGCCCGATTACAGCGGTATGTGTATTTTTCCCCTAAGCCATTCCAGTTATTGGTTTCGAGTATCAGACCAGCGATAATTTTCATGGTTTCTCAAGCATTCCTTAACTTCAAACTCCCATATCTCGCGAACGGAATGACGAACTCGAGAAATTCCTGTTGCATCTGAAAGTGGAAACTCGCCCGATTACAAGGGTATGTTCATTTTTCCCCTATGCCTTTGTAGTTATTGGTTTCTAGCATCAGACTTGCGAAAATTTTGATGGTTTCTCAACCATTCCTTAACTTCAAACTCCCATATCTCGCGAACGAAATGACGAAATCGAGAAATTCCTGTTGCATCTGAAAGTAGAAACTCGCATGATTACAATGGAGTGTGTACTTTTCCCCTAGGGCATTACAGTTATTGGTTTCGAGTATCAGACTTGCGAAAATTTTGATGGTTTCTCAATCATTCCTTAACTTCAAACTTCCATATCTCGCGAACGGAATGACGCACTCGAGAAATTCCTGTTGCATCTGAAAGTGGAAACTCGCCCGATTACAAAGGTATGTGCATTTTTCCCCTAGGCCTTTGTAGTTATTGGTTTCGAGTATCAGACTTCCGAAAATTTTGATGGTTTCTCAAGCATTCCTTAAGTTCAAACTCCCATATCTCGCGAACGGATAGACGAACTCGAGAAATTCCTGTTGCATCTGAAAGTGGAAACACGCCCGATTACAAAGATATGTGTGTTTTCCCCCTAGGCTTTTGTAATTATTGGTTTCGTGTATCAGACTTGCGAAAATTTTGATGGTTTCTTAACCATTCCTTATCTTCAAACTCCCATATCTCGCGAACGGATTGACGAACTCGAGAAATTCCTGTTGCATCTAAAAGTAGGAACTCGCCTGATTACAATGGTGTGTGTACTTTTCCCCTAGGGCATTCCAGTTATTGGTTTCGAGTATCAGACCACCGAAAATTTTGATGGTTTCTCAAGCATTCCTTAACTTCAAACTCCCATATCTCGCGAACGGATTGACGAACTCGAGAAATTCCTGTTGCATCTCAAAGTAGAAACATGCCCGATTACAATGGTGTGTGTACTTTTCCCCTAGGCCATTCCAGTTATTGGTTTCGAGTATCAGACTTGCGAAAATGTTGATGGTTTCTCAACCATTCCTTAACTTCAAACTCCCATATCTCCCGAACGGATTGACGAACTCGAGAAATTCCTGTTGCATCTGAGAGTGGAAACCGGCCCGATTACAAGGGTATGTTTTTTTTATCCCTAGGCCTTAGTAGTTATTGGTTTCGAGTATCAGACTTGCGAAAATTTTGATGGTTCCTCAACCATTCCTTAACTTCAAACTCCCATATCTCGCGAACGGATTGACGAACTCGAGAAATTCCTGTTGCATCTGAAAGTAGAGGCTCGCCCGATTACAAAGGTATGAGTATTTTTCTCCAAGGCCTTTGTAGTTATTGGTTTCGAGTATCAGACTTGCGAAAATTTTGATGGTTCCTCAACCATTCCTTATTTTCAAACTCCCATATCTCGCGAACGGATTGAGGAAATCGAGAAATTCCTGTTGCATCTGAAAGGATAAGCTCGCCCGATTACAACGGTGTGTGTATTTTTCCCCTAGGCCATTTCAGTTATTCGTTTCTAGCATCAGAATTGCGAAAATTTTGATCGTTCCTAAACCATTCCTTAAATTCAAACTCCCATATCTCGCGAACGGATAGACGACCTCGAGAAATTCCTGTTGCATCTGAAAGTGGAAACTCGCCCGATTACAAAGGTATGTGCATTTTTCCCCTAGGCCTTTGTAGTTATTGGTTTCGAGTATCAGACTTGCGAAAATGTTGATGGTTTCTCAACCATTCCTTAACTTCAAACTCCCATATCTCCCGAACGGATTGACGAACTCGAGAAATTCCTGTTGCATCTGAGAGTGGAAACCGGCCCGATTACAAGGGTATGTTTTTTTTATCCCTAGGCCTTAGTAGTTATTGGTTTCGAGTATCAGACTTGCGAAAATTTTGATGGTTCCTCAACCATTCCTTAACTTCAAACTCCCATATCTCGCGAACGGATTGACGAACTCGAGAAATTCCTGTTGCATCTGAAAGTAGAGGCTCGCCCGATTACAAAGGTATGAGTATTTTTCTCCAAGGCCTTTGTAGTTATTGGTTTCGAGTATCAGACTTGCGAAAATTTTGATGGTTCCTCAACCATTCCTTATTTTCAAACTCCCATATCTCGCGAACGGATTGAGGAAATCGAGAAATTCCTGTTGCATCTGAAAGGATAAGCTCGCCCGATTACAACGGTGTGTGTATTTTTCCCCTAGGCCATTTCAGTTATTCGTTTCTAGCATCAGAATTGCGAAAATTTTGATCGTTCCTAAACCATTCCTTAAATTCAAACTCCCATATCTCGCGAACGGATTGACGAACTCGAGAAATTCCTGTTGCATCTCAAAGTAGAAACATGCCCGATTACAATGGTGTGTGTACTTTTCCCCTAGGCCATTCCAGTTATTGGTTTCGAGTATCAGACTTGCGAAAATGTTGATGGTTTCTCAACCATTCCTTAACTTCAAACTCCCATATCTCCCGAACGGATTGACGAACTCGAGAAATTCCTGTTGCATCTGAGAGTGGAAACCGGCCCGATTACAAGGGTATGTTTTTTTTATCCCTAGGCCTTAGTAGTTATTGGTTTCGAGTATCAGACTTGCGAAAATTTTGATGGTTCCTCAACCATTCCTTAACTTCAAACTCCCATATCTCGCGAACGGATTGACGAACTCGAGAAATTCCTGTTGCATCTGAAAGTAGAGGCTCGCCCGATTACAAAGGTATGAGTATTTTTCTCCAAGGCCTTTGTAGTTATTGGTTTCGAGTATCAGACTTGCGAAAATTTTGATGGTTCCTCAACCATTCCTTATTTTCAAACTCCCATATCTCGCGAACGGATTGACGAACTCGAGAAATTCCTGTTGCATCTGAAAGCAGAAACTCGCCCGATTACAATCGTGTGTGTACTTTTCCCCTAGGTCATTCCAGTTATTGGTTTCGAGTATCAGACTTGCGAAAATTTTGATCGTTCCTAAACCATTCCTTAAATTCAAACTCCCATATCTCGCGAACGGATAGACGACCTCGAGAAATTCCTGTTGCATCTGAAAGTAGAAACTCGCCCGATTACATTGGTGTATGTACTTTTCCCCAAGGCTATTCCAGTTATTCGTTTCTAGCATCAGAATTGCGAAAATCTTGATGGTTTCTCAAGCATTACTTAACTTCTAACTCCCATATCTCGCGAACGGAATGACGAACTCGAGAAATTCCTGCTGCATCTGAAAGTGGAAACTCGCCCGATTACAAAGGTATGTGCATTTTTCCCCTAGGCCGTTGTAGTTATTGGTTTCGAGTATCAGACTTGCGAAAATTTTGATGGTTTCTCAACCATTCCTTAACTTCAAACTCCCATGTCTCGCGAACGGAATGACGAACTCGAGAAATTCCTGTTGCATCTGAAAGTGTATACTCGCCCGATTAAAAGGTATGTGCATTTTTCCCCTAGGCCTTTGTAGTTATTGGTTTCGAGTATCAGACTTGCGAAAATTTTGATGGTTTCTCAAGCATTCCTTAACTTCAAACTCCCATATCTCGCGAACGGATTGACGAACTCGAGAAATTCCTGTTGCATCTGAAAGCAGAAACTCTCCCGATTACAAAGATATGTGTGTACTTTTCCCCTAGGCCATTCCAGTTATTGGTTTCGAGTATCAGAATTGCGAAAATTTTGAGGATTTCTCAACCATTCCTTAACTTCAAACTCCCATATCTCGCGAACGGATTGACGAACTCGAGAAATTCCTGTTGCATCTGAAAGTAGAGACTCGCCCGATTAGAATGGTGTGTGTACTTTTCCCCTAGACCAATCCAGTTATTCGTTTCTAGCATCAGAATTGCGAAAATCTTGATGGTTTCTCAAGCATTCCTTAACTTCAAACTCCCATATCTCGCGAACGGAATGACGAACTCGAGAAATTCCTGCTGCATCTGAAAGTGGAAACTCGCCCGATTACAAAGGTATGTGCATTTTTCCCCTAGGCCTTTGTAGTTATTGGTTTCGAGTATCAGACTTGCGAATATTTTGATGGTTTCTCAACCATTCCTTAACTTCAAACTCCCATGTCTCGCGAACGGAATGACGAACTCGAGAAATTCCTGTTGCATCTGAAAGTGTATACTCGCCCGATTAAAAGGTATGTGCATTTTTCCCCTAGGCCTTTGTAGTTATTGGTTTCGAGTATCAGACTTGCGAAAATTTTGATGGTTCCTCAACCATACCTTATTTTCAAACTCCCATATCTCGCGAACGGATTGAGGAAATCGAGACATTCCTGTTGCATCTGAAAGGATAAGCTCGCCCGATTACAACGGTGTGTGTATTTTTCCCCTAGGCCATTTCAGTTATTCGTTTCTAGCATCAGAATTGCGAAAATTTTGATCGTTCCTAAACCATTCCTTAAATTCAAACTCCCATATCTCGCGAACGGATAGACGACCTCGAGAAATTCCTGTTGCATCTGAAAGTGGAAACTCGCCCGATTACAAAGGTATGTGCATTTTTCCCCTAGGCCTTTGTAGTTATTGGTTTCGAGTGTCAGACTTTCGAAAATTTTGATGGTTTCTCAAGCATTCCTTAAGTTCAAACTCCCATATCTCGCGAACGGATTGACGAACTCGAGAAATTCCTGTTGCATCTCAAAGCAGAAACTCGCCCGATTACAATGGTGTGTGTACTTTTCCCCTAGGTCATTCCAGTTATTGGTTTCGAGTATCAGACTTGCGAAAATTTTGATCGTTCCTAAACCATTCCTTAAATTCAAACTCCCATATCTCGCGAACGGATAGACGACCTCGAGAAATTCCTGTTGCATCTGAAAGTAGAAACTCGCCCGATTACATTGGTGTATGTACTTTTCCCCAAGGCTATTCCAGTTATTCGTTTCTAGCATCAGAATTGCGAAAATCTTGATGGTTTCTCAAGCATTACTTAACTTCTAACTCCCATATCTCGCGAACGGAATGACGAACTCGAGAAATTCCTGCTGCATCTGAAAGTGGAAACTCGCCCGATTACAAAGGTATGTGCATTTTTCCCCTAGGCCGTTGTAGTTATTGGTTTCGAGTATCAGACTTGCGAAAATTTTGATGGTTTCTCAACCATTCCTTAACTTCAAACTCCCATGTCTCGCGAACGGAATGACGAACTCGAGAAATTCCTGTTGCATCTGAAAGTGTATACTCGCCCGATTAAAAGGTATGTGCATTTTTCCCCTAGGCCTTTGTAGTTATTGGTTTCGAGTATCAGACTTGCGAAAATTTTGATGGTTTCTCAAGCATTCCTTAACTTCAAACTCCCATATCTCGCGAACGGATTGACGAACTCGAGAAATTCCTGTTGCATCTGAAAGCAGAAACTCTCCCGATTACAAAGATATGTGTGTACTTTTCCCCTAGGCCATTCCAGTTATTGGTTTCGAGTATCAGAATTGCGAAAATTTTGAGGATTTCTCAACCATTCCTTAACTTCAAACTCCCATATCTCGCGAACGGATTGACGAACTCGAGAAATTCCTGTTGCATCTGAAAGTAGAGACTCGCCCGATTAGAATGGTGTGTGTACTTTTCCCCTAGACCAATCCAGTTATTCGTTTCTAGCATCAGAATTGCGAAAATCTTGATGGTTTCTCAAGCATTCCTTAACTTCAAACTCCCATATCTCGCGAACGGAATGACGAACTCGAGAAATTCCTGCTGCATCTGAAAGTGGAAACTCGCCCGATTACAAAGGTATGTGCATTTTTCCCCTAGGCCTTTGTAGTTATTGGTTTCGAGTATCAGACTTGCGAATATTTTGATGGTTTCTCAACCATTCCTTAACTTCAAACTCCCATGTCTCGCGAACGGAATGACGAACTCGAGAAATTCCTGTTGCATCTGAAAGTGTATACTCGCCCGATTAAAAGGTATGTGCATTTTTCCCCTAGGCCTTTGTAGTTATTGGTTTCGAGTATCAGACTTGCGAAAATTTTGATGGTTTCTCAAGCATTCCTTAACTTCAAACTCCCATATCTCGCGAACGGATTGACGAACTCGAGAAATTCCTGTTGCATCTGAAAGTGGAAACTCGCCCGATTACAACGGTATGTGTATTCTTCCCCTAGGCCTTTGTAGTTATTGGTTTCGAGTATCAGACTTGCGAAAATTTTGAGGGTTTCCCAACCATTCCTTAACTTCAAACTCCCATATCTCGCGAACGGATTGACGAACTCGAGAAATTCCTGTTGCATCTGAAAGTGGAAACTCGCCCGATTACAAAGGTATGTGCATTTTTCCCCTAGGCCTTTGTAGTTATTGCTTTCGAGTATCAGACTTGCGAAAATTTTGATGGTTTCTCAAGCAATCCTTAACTTCAAACTCCCATATCTCGCGAACGGATTGACGAACTCGAGAAATTCCTGTTGCATCTGAAAGTGGAAACTCGCCCGATTACAAAGGTATGTGCATTTTCCCCTAGGCCTTTGTAGTCATTGGTTTCGTGTATCAGACTTTCGAAAATTTTGATGGTTTCTCAAGCATTCCTTAAGTTCAAACTCCTATATCTCGCCAACGGATTGACGAACTCGCTAAATTCCTGTTGCATCTGAAAGTAGAAACACGCCCGATTACAAAGATATGTGCGTTTTTCCCCTAGGCTTTTGTAGTTATTGGTTTCGTGTATCAGACTTGCGAAAATTTTGATGGTTTCTTGACCATTCCTTAATTTCAAACTCCCATATCTCGCGAACGGATTGACGAACTCGAGAAATTCCTGTTGCATCTAAAAGTAGGAACTCGCCCGATTACAATGGTGTGTGTACTTTTCCCCTAGGCCATTCCAGTTATTGGTTTCGAGTATAAGACTTGCGAAACTGTTGATGGTTTCTCAACCATTCCTTAACTTCAAACTCCCATATCTCGCGAACGGATTGACGTACTCGAGAAATTCCTGTTGCATCTGAGAGTGGAAACCGGCCCGATTACAAAGGTATGTGTATTTTTCCCCTAGGCCTTGGTAGTTATTGGTTTCGAGTATCAGACTTGCGAAAATTTTGATGGTTCCTCAACCATTCCTTAATTTCAAACTCCCATATCTCGCGAACGGATTGACGAACTCGAGAAATTCCTGTTGCATCTAAAAGTAGGAACTCGCCCGATTACAATGGTGTGTGTACTTTTCCCCTAGGCCATTCCAGTTATTGGTTTCGAGTATCAGACCACCGAAAATTTTGATGGTTTCTCAAGCATTCCTTAACTTCATTCTCCCATTTCTCGCGAACGGATTGACGAACTCGAGAAATTCCTGTTGGATCTGAAAGTAGAAACATGCCCGATTACAATGGTGTGTGTACTTTTCCCCTAGGCCATTCCAGTTATTGGTTTCGAGTATCAGATTTGCGAAAATGTTGATGGTTTCTCAACCATTCCTTAACTTCAAACTCCCATATCTCGCGAACGGAATGACGAACTCGAGAAATTCCTGTTGCATCTGAAAGTGGAAACTCGCCCGATAACAAAGGTATCTGCATTTTCCCCTAGGCCTTGGTAGTTATTGGTTTCGAGTATCAGACTTGCGAAAATTTTGATGGTTCCTCAACCATTCCTTAATTTCAAACTCCCATATCTCGCGAACGGATTGACGAACTCGAGAAATTCCTGTTGCATCTAAAAGTAGGAACTCGCCCGATTACAATGGTGTGTGTACTTTTCCCCTAGGCCATTCCAGTTATTGGTTTCGAGTATCAGATTTGCGAAAATGTTGATGGTTTCTCAACCATTCCTTAACTTCAAACTCCCATATCTCGCGAACGGAATGACGAACTCGAGAAATTCCTGTTGCATCTGAAAGTGGAATCTCGCCCGATAACAAAGGTATCTGCATTTTCCCCTAGGCCTTTGTAGTTATTGGTTTCGTGTATCAGACTTTCGAAAATTTTGATGGTTCCTCAACCATGCCTTAATTTCAAACTCCCATATCTCGCGAACGGATTGACGAAATCGAGAAATTCCTGTTGCATCTGAAAGCATAAGCTCGCCCGATTACAACGGTGTGTGTATTTTTCCCCTATGCCATTTCAGTTATTCGTTTCTAGCATCAGAATTGCGAAAATCTTGATGGTTTCTCAACCATTCCTCAACTTCAAACTCCCATATCTCGCGAACGGAATGACGAACTCGAGAAATTCCTGTTGCATCTGAAAGTGGAAACACGCCCGATTACAAAGATATGTGTGTTTTTCCCCTAGGCTTTTGTAGTTATTGGTTTCGTGTGTCAGACTTGCGAAAATTTTGATGGTTTCTTAACCATTCCTTATCTTCAAACTCCCATATCTCGCGAACGGATTGACGAACTCGAGAAATTCCTGTTGCATCTAAAAGTAGGAACTCGCCCGATTACAATGGTGTGTGTACTTTTCCCCTAGGCCATTCCAGTTATTGGTTTCGAGTATCAGACCATCGAAAATTTTGATGGTTTCTCAAGCATTCCTTAACTTCAAACTCCCATATCTCGCGAACGGGTTGACGAACTCGAGAAATTCCTGTTGCTTCTGAAAGTAGAAACATGCCCGATTACAATGGTGTGTGTACTTTGCCCCTAGGCAATTCCAGTTATTGGTTTCGAGTATCAGACTTGCGAAAATGTTGATGGTTTCTCAACCATTCCTTAACTTCAAATTCCCATATCTCGCGAACGGATTGACGAACTCGAGAAATTCCTGTTGCCTCTGAAAGTAGAGACTCACCCGATTACAAAGGTATGAGTATTTTTCTCCTAGGCCTTTGTAGTTATTGGTTTCGATTATCAGACTTGCGAAAATTTTGATGGTTCCTCAACCATTCCTTAATTTCAAACTCCCATATCTCGCGAACGGATTGACGAAATCGAGAAATTCCTGTTGCATCTGAAAGCATAAGCTCGCCCGATTACAACGGTGTGTGTATTTTTCCCCTTGGCCACTCCATTTATTCGTTTCTAGCATCAGAATTGCGAAAATCTTGATGGTTTCTCAACCATTCCTCAACTTCAAACTCCCATACCTCGCGAACGGAATGACGAACTCGAGAAATTCCTGTTGCATCTGAAAGTGGAAACTCGCCCGATTACAAAGGTATGTGCATTTTTCCCCTAGGCCTTTGTAGTTATTGGTTTCGAGTATCAGACTTTCGAAAATTTTGATGGTTTCTCAAGCATTCCTTAAGTTCAAACTCCCATATCTCGCGAACGGATTGACGAACTCGAGAAATTCCTGTTGCATCTGAAAGTGGAAACACGCCCGATTACAAAGATATGTGTGTTTTTCCCCTAGGCTTTTGTAGTTATTGGTTTCGTGTATCAGACTTGCGAAAATTTTGATGGTTTCTTAACCATTCCTTCTCTTCAAACTCCCATATCTCGCGAACGGATTGACGAACTCGAGAAATTCCTGTTGCATCTAAAAGTAGGAACTCGCCCGATTACAATGGTGTCTGTACTTTCCCCCTAGGGCATTCCAGTTATTTGTTTCGAGTATCAGACCACCGAAAATTTTGATGGTTTCTCAAGCATTCCTTAACTTCAAACTCCCATATCTCGCGAACGGATTGACGAACTCGAGAAATTCCTGTTGCATCTGAAAGTAGAAACATGCCCGATTACAATGGTGTGTGTACTTTTCCCCTAGGCCATTCCAGTTATTGGTTTCGAGTATCAGACTTGCGAAAATGTTGATGGTTTCTCAACCATTCCTTAACTTCAAACTCCCATATCTCGCGAACGGATTGACGAACTCGAGAAATTCCTGTTGCATCTGAGAGTGGAAACCGGCCCGATTACAAGGGTATGTGTATTTTTTCCCTAGGCCTTGGTAGTTATTGGTTTCGAGTATCAGACTTGCGAAAATTTTGATGGTTCCTCAACCATTCCTTAACTTCAAACTCCCATATCTCGCGAACGGATTGACGAACTCGAGAAATTCCTGTTGCATCTGAAAGTAGAGGCTCGCCCGTTTACAAAGGTATGAGTATTTTTCTCCTAGGCCTTTGTAGTTATTGGTTTCGAGTATCAGACTTGCGAAAATTTTGATGGTTCCTCAACCATTCCTTAATTTCAAACTCCCATATCTCGCGAACGGATTGACGAAATCGAGAAATTCCTGTTGCATCTGAAAGCATAAGCTCGCCTGATTACAACGGTGTGAGTATTTTTCCCCTAGGCCATTTCACTTATTCGTTTCTAGCATCAGAATTGCGAAAATCTTGATGGTTTCTCAACCATTCCTCAACTTCAAACTCCCATATCTCGCGAACGGATTGACGAACTCGAGAAATTACTGTTGCATCTGAAAGTGGAAACACGCCCGATTACAAAGATATGTGTGTTTTTCCCCTAGGCTTTTGTAGTTATTGGTTTCGTGTGTCAGACTTGCGAAAATTTTGATGGTTTCTTAACCATTCCTTATCTTCAAACTCCCATATCTCGCGAACGGATTGACGAACTCGAGAAATTCCTGTTGCATCTAAAAGTAGGAACTCGCCCGATTACAATGGTGTGTGTACTTTTCCCCTAGGCCATTCCAGTTATTGGTTTCGAGTATCAGACCACCGAAAATTTTGATGGTTTCTCAAGCATTCCTTAACTTCAAACTCCCATATCTCGCGAACGGATTGACGAACTCGAGAAATTCCTGTTGCATCTGAAAGTAGAAACATGCCCGATTACAATGGTGTGTGTACTTTTCCCCTAGGCCATTCCAGTTATTAGTTTCAAGTATCAGACTTGCGAAAATGTTGATGGTTTCTCAACCATTCCTTAACTTCAAACTCCCATATCTCGCGAACGGATTGACGAACTCGAGAAATTCCTGTTGCATCTGAGAGTGGAAACCGGCCCGATTACAAGGGTATGTGTATTTTTCCCCTAGGCCTTGGTAGTTATTGGTTTCGAGTATCAGACTTGCGAAAATTTTGATGGTTCCTCAACCATTCCTTAACTTCAAACTCCCATATCTCGCGAACGGATTGACGAACTCGAGAAATTCCTGTTGCATCTGAAAGTAGAGGCTCGCCCGTTTACAAAGGTATGAGTATTTTTCTCCTAGGCCTTTGTAGTTATTGGTTTCGAGTATCAGACTTGCGAAAATTTCGATGGTTCCTCAACCATTCCTTAATTTCAAACTCCCATATCTCGCGAACGGATTGACGAAATCGAGAAATTCCTGTTGCATCTGAAAGCATAAGCGCGCCCGATTACAACGGTGTGTGTATTTTTCCCCTAGGCCATTTCAGTTATTCGTTTCTAGCATCAGAATTGCGAAAATCTTGATGGTTTCTCAACCATTCCTCAACTTCAAACTCCCATATCTCGCGAATGGAATGACGAACTCGAGAAATTACTGTTGCATCTGAAAGTGGAAACTCGCCCGATTACAAAGGTATGTGCATTTTTCCCCTAGGCCTTTGTAGTTATTGGTTTCGAGTGTCAGACTTTCGAAAATTTTGATGGTTTCTCAAGCATTCCTTAAGTTCAAACTCCCACATCTCGCGAACGGATTGACGAACTCGAGAAATTCCTGTTGCATCTGAGAGTGGAAACCGGCCCGATTACAAGGGTATGTGTATTTTTTCCCTAGGCCTTGGTAGTTATTGGTTTCGAGTATCAGACTTGCGAAAATTTTGATGGTTCCTCAACCATTCCTTAACTTCAAACTCCCATATCTCGCGAACGGATTGACGAACTCGAGAAATTCCTGTTGCATCTGAAAGTAGAGGCTCGCCCGTTTACAAAGGTATGAGTATTTTTCTCCTAGGCCTTTGTAGTTATTGGTTTCGAGTATCAGACTTGCGAAAATTTTGATGGTTCCTCAAGCATTCCTTAATTTCAAACTCCCATATCTCGCGAACGGATTGACGAAATCGAGAAATTCCTGTTGCACCTGAAAGCATAAGCTCGCCCGATTACAACGGTGTGTGTATTTTTCCCCTAGGCCATTCCAGTTATTCGTTCACACCATCAGAATTGCGAAATTCTTGATGGTTTCTCAACCATTCCTCAACTTCAAACTCCCATATCTCGCGAACGGAATGACGAACTCGAGAAATTCCTGTTGCATCTGAAAGTAGAGACTCGCCCGATTACAATGGTATGAGTATTTTTCTCCTAGGCCTTTGTAGTTATTGGTTTCGAGTATCAGACTTGCGAAAATTTTGATCGTTCCTAAACCATTCCTTAAATTCAATCTCCCATATCTCGCGAACGGATTGACGAACTCGAGAAATTCCTGTTGCATCTGAAAGCAGAAACTCGCCCGATTACAATGGTGTGTGTACTTTTCCCCTGGGTCATTCCAGTTATTGTTTTCGAGTATCAGACCAGCGAAAATTTTGACGGTTTCTCAAGCATTCCTTAACTTCAAACTCCCATATCTCGCGAACGGAATGACGAACTCGAGAAATTCCTGCTGCATCTGAAAGTGGAAACTCGCCCGATTATAAAGGTATGTGCATTTTTCCACTAGGCCTTTGTAGTTATTGGTTTCGAGTATCAGACTTGCGAAAATTTTGATGGTTTCTCAACCATTCCTTAACTTCAAACACCCATGTCTCGCGAACGGAATGACGAACTCGAGAAATTCCTGTTGCATCTGAAAGTGTATACTCGCCCGATTAAAAGGTATGTGCATTTTTCCCCTAGGCCTTTGTAGTTATTGGTTTCGAGTATCAGACTTTCGAAAATTTTGATGGTTTCTCAAGCATTCCTTAAGTTCAAACTCCCATATCTCGCGAACGGATTGACGAACTCGAGAAATTCCTGTTGCATCTAAAAGTAGGAACTCGCCCGATTACAATGGTGTGTGTACTTTTCCCCTAGGCCATTCCAGTTATTGGTTTCGAGTATCAGACCACCGAAAATTTTGATGGTTTCTCAAGCATTCCTTAACTTCATTCTCCCATTTCTCGCGAACGGATTGACGAACTCGAGAAATTCCTGTTGGATCTGAAAGTAGAAACATGCCCGATTACAATGGTGTGTGTACTTTTCCCCTAGGCCATTCCAGTTATTGGTTTCGAGTATCAGATTTGCGAAAATGTTGATGGTTTCTCAACCATTCCTTAACTTCAAACTCCCATATCTCGCGAACGGAATGACGAACTCGAGAAATTCCTGTTGCATCTGAAAGTGGAAACTCGCCCGATAACAAAGGTATCTGCATTTTCCCCTAGGCCTTGGTAGTTATTGGTTTCGAGTATCAGACTTGCGAAAATTTTGATGGTTCCTCAACCATTCCTTAATTTCAAACTCCCATATCTCGCGAACGGATTGACGAACTCGAGAAATTCCTGTTGCATCTAAAAGTAGGAACTCGCCCGATTACAATGGTGTGTGTACTTTTCCCCTAGGCCATTCCAGTTATTGGTTTCGAGTATCAGACCACCGAAAATTTTGATGGTTTCTCAAGCATTCCTTAACTTCATTCTCCCATTTCTCGCGAACGGATTGACGAACTCGAGAAATTCCTGTTGGATCTGAAAGTAGAAACATGCCCGATTACAATGGTGTGTGTACTTTTCCCCTAGGCCATTCCAGTTACTGGTTTCGAGTATCAGATTTGCGAAAATGTTGATGGTTTCTCAACCATTCCTTAACTTCAAACTCCCATATCTCGCGAACGGAATGACGAACTCGAGAAATTCCTGTTGCATCTGAAAGTGGAAACTCGCCCGATAACAAAGGTATCTGCATTTTCCCCTAGGCCTTTGTAGTTATTGGTTTCGTGTATCAGACTTGCGAAAATTTTGATGGTTCCTCAACCATGCCTTAATTTCAAACTCCCATATCTCGCGAACGGATTGACGAAATCGAGAAATTCCTGTTGCATCTGAAAGCATAAGCTCGCCCGATTACAACGGTGTGTGTATTTTTCCCCTATGCCATTTCAGTTATTCGTTTCTAGCATCAGAATTGCGAAAATCTTGATGGTTTCTCAACCATTCCTCAACTTCAAACTCCCATATCTCGCGAACGGAATGACGAACTCGAGAAATTCCTGTTGCATCTGAAAGTGGAAACACGCCCGATTACAAAGATATGTGTGTTTTTCCCCTAGGCTTTTGTAGTTATTGGTTTCGTGTGTCAGACTTGCGAAAATTTTGATGGTTTCTTAACCATTCCTTATCTTCAAACTCCCATATCTCGCGAACGGATTGACGAACTCGAGAAATTCCTGTTGCATCTAAAAGTAGGAACTCGCCCGATTACAATGGTGTGTGTACTTTTCCCCTAGGCCATTCCAGTTATTGGTTTCGAGTATCAGACCATCGAAAATTTTGATGGTTTCTCAAGCATTCCTTAACTTCAAACTCCCATATCTCGCGAACGGGTTGACGAACTCGAGAAATTCCTGTTGCTTCTGAAAGTAGAAACATGCCCGATTACAATGGTGTGTGTACTTTTCCCCTAGGCAATTCCAGTTATTGGTTTCGAGTATCAGACTTGCGAAAAAGTTGATGGTTTCTCAACCATTCCTTAACTTCAAATTCCCATATCTCGCGAACGGATTGACGAACTCGAGAAATTCCTGTTGCCTCTGAAAGTAGAGACTCACCCGATTACAAAGGTATGAGTATTTTTCTCCTAGGCCTTTGTAGTTATTGGTTTCGATTATCAGACTTGCGAAAATTTTGATGGTTCCTCAACCATTCCTTAATTTCAAACTCCCATATCTCGCGAACGGATTGACGAAATCGAGAAATTCCTGTTGCATCTGAAAGCATAAGCTCGCCCGATTACAACGGTGTGTGTATTTTTCCCCTAGGTCACTCCATTTATTCGTTTCTAGCATCAGAATTGCGAAAATCTTGATGGTTTCTCAACCATTCCTCAACTTCAAACTCCCATACCTCGCGAACGGAATGACGAACTCGAGAAATTCCTGTTGCATCTGAAAGTGGAAACTCGCCCGATTACAAAGGTATGTGCATTTTTCCCCTAGGCCTTTGTAGTTATTGGTTTCGAGTATCAGACTTGCGAAAATTTTGATGGTTTCTCAAGCATTCCTTAAGTTCAAACTCCCATATCTCGCGAACGGATTGACGAACTCGAGAAATTCCTGTTGCATCTGAAAGTGGAAACACGCCCGATTACAAAGGTATGAGTATTTTTCTCCTAGGCCTTTGTAGTTATTGGTTTCGAGTATCAGACTTGCGAAAATTTTGATGGTTCCTCAACCATTCCTTAATTTCAAACTCCCATATCTCGCGAACGGATTGACGAAATCGAGAAATTCCTGTTGCACCTGAAAGCATAAGCTCGCCCGATTACAACGGTGTGTGTATTTTTCCCCTAGGCCATTCCAGTTATTCGTTCACACCATCAGAATTGCGAAATTCTTGATGGTTTCTCAACCATTCCTCAACTTCAAACTCCCATATCTCGCGAACGGAATGACGAACTCGAGAAATTCCTGTTGCATCTGAAAGTAGAGACTCGCCCGATTACAATGGTATGAGTATTTTTCTCCTAGGCCTTTGTAGTTATTGGTTTCGAGTATCAGACTTGCGAAAATTTTGATCGTTCCTAAACCATTCCTTAAATTCAATCTCCCATATCTCGCGAACGGATTGACGAACTCGAGAAATTCCTGTTGCATCTGAAATCAGAAACTCGCCCGATTACAATGGTGTGTGTACTTTTCCCCTGGGTCATTCCAGTTATTGTTTTCGAGTATCAGACCAGCGAAAATTTTGACGGTTTCTCAAGCATTCCTTAACTTCAAACTCCCATATCTCGCGAACGGAATGACGAACTCGAGAAATTCCTGCTGCATCTGAAAGTGGAAACTCGCCCGATTATAAAGGTATGTGCATTTTTCCACTAGGCCTTTGTAGTTATTGGTTTCGAGTATCAGACTTGCGAAAATTTTGATGGTTTCTCAACCATTCCTTAACTTCAAACACCCATGTCTCGCGAACGGAATGACGAACTCGAGAAATTCCTGTTGCATCTGAAAGT
The DNA here is from genome assembly GCF_051014685.1 of Ptiloglossa arizonensis. Lineage (NCBI taxonomy): Eukaryota > Metazoa > Arthropoda > Insecta > Hymenoptera > Colletidae > Ptiloglossa > Ptiloglossa arizonensis. Next base: position 664,765 of record NW_027478594.1, on the reverse strand, counting down.
GTATACTCGCCCGATTAAAAGGTATGTGCATTTTTCCCCTAGGCCTTTGTAGTTATTGGTTTCGAGTATCAGAGTTTCGAAAATTTTGATGGTTTCTCAAGCATTCCTTAAGTTCAAACTCCCATATCTCGCGAACGGATTGACGAACTCGAGAAATTCCTGTTGCATCTACAAGTAGGAACTCGCCCGATTACAATGGTGTGTGTACTTTTCCCCTAGGCCATTCCAGTTATTGGTTTCGAGTATCAGACCACCGAAAATTTTGATGGTTTCTCAAGCATTCCTTAACTTCATTCTCCCATTTCTCGCGAACGGATTGACGAACTCGAGAAATTCCTGTTGGATCTGAAAGTAGAAACATGCCCGATTACAATGGTGTGTGTACTTTTCCCCTAGGCCATTCCAGTTATTGGTTTCGAGTATCAGATTTGCGAAAATGTTGATGGTTTCTCAACCATTCCTTAACTTCAAACTCCCATATCTCGCGAACGGAATGACGAACTCGAGAAATTCCTGTTGCATCTGAAAGTGGAAACTCGCCCGATAACAAAGGTATCTGCATTTTCCCCTAGGCCTTGGTAGTTATTGGTTTCGAGTATCAGACTTGCGAAAATTTTGATGGTTCCTCAACCATTCCTTAATTTCAAACTCCCATATCTCGCGAACGGATTGACGAACTCGAGAAATTCCTGTTGCATCTAAAAGTAGGAACTCGCCCGATTACAATGGTGTGTGTACTTTTCCCCTAGGCAATTCCAGTTATTGGTTTCGAGTATCAGACTTGCGAAAAAGTTGATGGTTTCTCAACCATTCCTTAACTTCAAATTCCCATATCTCGCGAACGGATTGACGAACTCGAGAAATTCCTGTTGCCTCTGAAAGTAGAGACTCACCCGATTACAAAGGTATGAGTATTTTTCTCCTAGGCCTTTGTAGTTATTGGTTTCGATTATCAGACTTGCGAAAATTTTGATGGTTCCTCAACCATTCCTTAATTTCAAACTCCCATATCTCGCGAACGGATTGACGAAATCGAGAAATTCCTGTTGCATCTGAAAGCATAAGCTCGCCCGATTACAACGGTGTGTGTATTTTTCCCCTAGGTCACTCCATTTATTCGTTTCTAGCATCAGAATTGCGAAAATCTTGATGGTTTCTCAACCATTCCTCAACTTCAAACTCCCATACCTCGCGAACGGAATGACGAACTCGAGAAATTCCTGTTGCATCTGAAAGTGGAAACTCGCCCGATTACAAAGGTATGTGCATTTTTCTCCTAGGCCTTTGTAGTTATTGGTTTCGAGTATCAGACTTGCGAAAATTTTGATGGTTCCTCAAGCATTCCTTAATTTCAAACTCCCATATCTCGCGAACGGATTGACGAAATCGAGAAATTCCTGTTGCACCTGAAAGCATAAGCTCGCCCGATTACAACGGTGTGTGTATTTTTCCCCTAGGCCATTCCAGTTATTCGTTCACACCATCAGAATTGCGAAATTCTTGATGGTTTCTCAACCATTCCTCAACTTCAAACTCCCATATCTCGCGAACGGAATGACGAACTCGAGAAATTCCTGTTGCATCTGAAAGTAGAGACTCGCCCGATTACAATGGTATGAGTATTTTTCTCCTAGGCCTTTGTAGTTATTGGTTTCGAGTATCAGACTTGCGAAAATTTTGATCGTTCCTAAACCATTCCTTAAATTCAATCTCCCATATCTCGCGAACGGATTGACGAACTCGAGAAATTCCTGTTGCATCTGAAAGCAGAAACTCGCCCGATTACAATGGTGTGTGTACTTTTCCCCTGGGTCATTCCAGTTATTGTTTTCGAGTATCAGACCAGCGAAAATTTTGACGGTTTCTCAAGCATTCCTTAACTTCAAACTCCCATATCTCGCGAACGGAATGACGAACTCGAGAAATTCCTGCTGCATCTGAAAGTGGAAACTCGCCCGATTATAAAGGTATGTGCATTTTTCCACTAGGCCTTTGTAGTTATTGGTTTCGAGTATCAGACTTGCGAAAATTTTGATGGTTTCTCAACCATTCCTTAACTTCAAACACCCATGTCTCGCGAACGGAATGACGAACTCGAGAAATTCCTGTTGCATCTGAAAGTGTATACTCGCCCGATTAAAAGGTATGTGCATTTTTCCCCTAGGCCTTTGTAGTTATTGGTTTCGAGTATCAGACTTTCGAAAATTTTGATGGTTTCTCAAGCATTCCTTATGTTCAAACTCCCATATCTCGCGAACGGATTGACGAACTCGAGAAACTCCTGTTGCATCTAAAAGTAGGAACTCGCCCGATTACAATGGTGTGTGTACTTTTCCCCTAGGCCATTCCAGTTATTGGTTTCGAGTATCAGACCACCGAAAATTTTGATGGTTTCTCAAGCATTCCTTAACTTCATTCTCCCATTTCTCGCGAACGGATTGACGAACTCGAGAAATTCCTGTTGGATCTGAAAGTAGAAACATGCCCGATTACAATGGTGTGTGTACTTTTCCCCTAGGCCATTCCAGTTATTGGTTTCGAGTATCAGATTTGCGAAAATGTTGATGGTTTCTCAACCATTCCTTAACTTCAAACTCCCATATCTCGCGAACGGAATGACGAACTCGAGAAATTCCTGTTGCATCTGAAAGTGGAAACTCGCCCGATAACAAAGGTATCTGCATTTTCCCCTAGGCCTTGGTAGTTATTGGTTTCGAGTATCAGACTTGCGAAAATTTTGATGGTTCCTCAACCATTCCTTAATTTCAAACTCCCATATCTCGCGAACGGATTGACGAACTCGAGAAATTCCTGTTGCATCTAAAAGTAGGAACTCGCCCGATTACAATGGTGTGTGTACTTTTCCCCTAGGCCATTCCAGTTATTGGTTTCGAGTATCAGACCACCGAAAATTTTGATGGTTTCTCAAGCATTCCTTAACTTCATTCTCCCATTTCTCGCGAACGGATTGACGAACTCGAGAAATTCCTGTTGGATCTGAAAGTAGAAACATGCCCGATTACAATGGTGTGTGTACTTTTCCCCTAGGCCATTCCAGTTACTGGTTTCGAGTATCAGATTTGCGAAAATGTTGATGGTTTCTCAACCATTCCTTAACTTCAAACTCCCATATCTCGCGAACGGAATGACGAACTCGAGAAATTCCTGTTGCATCTGAAAGTGGAAACTCGCCCGATAACAAAGGTATCTGCATTTTCCCCTAGGCCTTTGTAGTTATTGGTTTCGTGTATCAGACTTGCGAAAATTTTGATGGTTCCTCAACCATGCCTTAATTTCAAACTCCCATATCTCGCGAACGGATTGACGAAATCGAGAAATTCCTGTTGCATCTGAAAGCATAAGCTCGCCCGATTACAACGGTGTGTGTATTTTTCCCCTATGCCATTTCAGTTATTCGTTTCTAGCATCAGAATTGCGAAAATCTTGATGGTTTCTCAACCATTCCTCAACTTCAAACTCCCATATCTCGCGAACGGAATGACGAACTCGAGAAATTCCTGTTGCATCTGAAAGTGGAAACACGCCCGATTACAAAGATATGTGTGTTTTTCCCCTAGGCTTTTGTAGTTATTGGTTTCGTGTGTCAGACTTGCGAAAATTTTGATGGTTTCTTAACCATTCCTTATCTTCAAACTCCCATATCTCGCGAACGGATTGACGAACTCGAGAAATTCCTGTTGCATCTAAAAGTAGGAACTCGCCCGATTACAATGGTGTGTGTACTTTTCCCCTAGGCCATTCCAGTTATTGGTTTCGAGTATCAGACCATCGAAAATTTTGATGGTTTCTCAAGCATTCCTTAACTTCAAACTCCCATATCTCGCGAACGGATTGACGAAATCGAGAAATTCCTGTTGCATCTGAAAGCATAAGCTCGCCCGATTACAACGGTGTGTGTATTTTTCCCCTAGGCCATTCCAGTTATTCGTTCACACCATCAGAATTGCGAAATTCTTGATGGTTTCTCAACCATTCCTCAACTTCAAACTCCCATATCTCGCGAACGGAATGACGAACTCGAGAAATTCTTGTTGCATCTGAAAGTAGAGACTCGCCCGATTACAATGGTATGAGTATTTTTCTCCTAGGCCTTTGTAGTTATTGGTTTCGAGTATCAGACTTGCGAAAATTTTGATCGTTCCTAAACCATTCCTTAAATTCAATCTCCCATATCTCGCGAACGGATTGACGAACTCGAGAAATTCCTGTTGCATCTGAAATCAGAAACTCGCCCGATTACAATGGTGTGTGTACTTTTCCCCTGGGTCATTCCAGTTATTGTTTTCGAGTATCAGACCAGCGAAAATTTTGACGGTTTCTCAAGCATTCCTTAACTTCAAACTCCCATATCTCGCGAACGGAATGACGAACTCGAGAAATTCCTGCTGCATCTGAAAGTGGAAACTCGCCCGATTATAAAGGTATGTGCATTTTTCCACTAGGCCTTTGTAGTTATTGGTTTCGAGTATCAGACTTGCGAAAATTTTGATGGTTTCTCAACCATTCCTTAACTTCAAACACCCATGTCTCGCGAACGGAATGACGAACTCGAGAAATTCCTGTTGCATCTGATAGTGTATACTCGCCCGATTAAAAGGTATGTGCATTTTTCCCCTAGGCCTTTGTAGTTATTGGTTTCGAGTATCAGACTTTCGAAAATTTTGATGGTTTCTCAAGCATTCCTTAAGTTCAAACTCCCATATCTCGCGAACGGATTGACGAACTCGAGAAATTCCTGTTGCATCTAAAAGTAGGAACTCGCCCGATTACAATGGTGTGTGTACTTTTCCCCTAGGCCATTCCAGTTATTGGTTTCGAGTATCAGACCACCGAAAATTTTGATGGTTTCTCAAGCATTCCTTAACTTCATTCTCCCATTTCTCGCGAACGGATTGACGAACTCGAGAAATTCCTGTTGGATCTGAAAGTAGAAACATGCCCGATTACAATGGTGTGTGTACTTTTCCCCTAGGCCATTCCAGTTATTGGTTTCGAGTATCAGATTTGCGAAAATGTTGATGGTTTCTCAACCATTCCTTAACTTCAAACTCCCATATCTCGCGAACGGAATGACGAACTCGAGAAATTCCTGTTGCATCTGAAAGTGGAAACTCGCCCGATAACAAAGGTATCTGCATTTTCCCCTAGGCCTTGGTAGTTATTGGTTTCGAGTATCAGACTTGCGAAAATTTTGATGGTTCCTCAACCATTCCTTAATTTCAAACTCCCATATCTCGCGAACGGATTGACGAACTCGAGAAATTCCTGTTGCATCTAAAAGTAGGAACTCGCCCGATTACAATGGTGTGTGTACTTTTCCCCTAGGCCATTCCAGTTATTGGTTTCGAGTATCAGACCACCGAAAATTTTGATGGTTTCTCAAGCATTCCTTAACTTCATTCTCCCATTTCTCGCGAACGGATTGACGAACTCGAGAAATTCCTGTTGGATCTGAAAGTAGAAACATGCCCGATTACAATGGTGTGTGTACTTTTCCCCTAGGCCATTCCAGTTACTGGTTTCGAGTATCAGATTTGCGAAAATGTTGATGGTTTCTCAACCATTCCTTAACTTCAAACTCCCATATCTCGCGAACGGAATGACGAACTCGAGAAATTCCTGTTGCATCTGAAAGTGGAAACTCGCCCGATAACAAAGGTATCTGCATTTTCCCCTAGGCCTTTGTAGTTATTGGTTTCGAGTATCAGACTTGCGAAAATTTTGATGGTTCCTCAACCATTCCTTAATTTCAAACTCCCATATCTCGCGAACGGATTGACGAACTCGAGAAATTCCTGTTGCATCTAAAAGTAGGAACTCGCCCGATTACAATGGTGTGTGTACTTTTCCCCTAGGCCATTCCAGTTATTGGTTTCGAGTATCAGACCACCGAAAATTTTGATGGTTTCTCAAGCATTCCTTAACTTCATTCTCCCATTTCTCGCGAACGGATTGACGAACTCGAGAAATTCCTGTTGGATCTGAAAGTAGAAACATGCCCGATTACAATGGTGTGTGTACTTTTCCCCTAGGCCATTCCAGTTACTGGTTTCGAGTATCAGATTTGCGAAAATGTTGATGGTTTCTCAACCATTCCTTAACTTCAAACTCCCATATCTCGCGAACGGATTGACGAACTCGAGAAATTCCTGTTGGATCTGAAAGTAGAAACATGCCCGATTACAATGGTGTGTGTACTTTTCCCCTAGGCCATTCCAGTTATTGGTTTCGAGTATCAGATTTGCGAAAATGTTGATGGTTTCTCAACCATTCCTTAACTTCAAACTCCCATATCTCGCGAACGGAATGACGAACTCGAGAAATTCCTGTTGCATCTGAAAGTGGAAACTCGCCCGATAACAAAGGTATCTGCATTTTCCCCTAGGCCTTGGTAGTTATTGGTTTCGAGTATCAGACTTGCGAAAATTTTGATGGTTCCTCAACCATTCCTTAATTTCAAACTCCCATATCTCGCGAACGGATTGACGAACTCGAGAAATTCCTGTTGCATCTAAAAGTAGGAACTCGCCCGATTACAATGGTGTGTGTACTTTTCCCCTAGGCCATTCCAGTTATTGGTTTCGAGTATCAGACCACCGAAAATTTTGATGGTTTCTCAAGCATTCCTTAACTTCATTCTCCCATTTCTCGCGAACGGATTGACGAACTCGAGAAATTCCTGTTGGATCTGAAAGTAGAAACATGCCCGATTACAATGGTGTGTGTACTTTTCCCCTAGGCCATTCCAGTTACTGGTTTCGAGTATCAGATTTGCGAAAATGTTGATGGTTTCTCAACCATTCCTTAACTTCAAACTCCCATATCTCGCGAACGGAATGACGAACTCGAGAAATTCCTGTTGCATCTGAAAGTGGAAACTCGCCCGATAACAAAGGTATCTGCATTTTCCCCTAGGCCTTTGTAGTTATTGGTTTCGTGTATCAGACTTGCGAAAATTTTGATGGTTCCTCAACCATGCCTTAATTTCAAACTCCCATATCTCGCGAACGGATTGACGAAATCGAGAAATTCCTGTTGCATCTGAAAGCATAAGCTCGCCCGATTACAACGGTGTGTGTATTTTTCCCCTATGCCATTTCAGTTATTCGTTTCTAGCATCAGAATTGCGAAAATCTTGATGGTTTCTCAACCATTCCTCAACTTCAAACTCCCATATCTCGCGAACGGAATGACGAACTCGAGAAATTCCTGTTGCATCTGAAAGTGGAAACACGCCCGATTACAAAGATATGTGTGTTTTTCCCCTAGGCTTTTGTAGTTATTGGTTTCGTGTGTCAGACTTGCGAAAATTTTGATGGTTTCTTAACCATTCCTTATTTTCAAACTCCCATATCTCGCGAACGGATTGACGAACTCGAGAAATTCCTGTTGCATCTAAAAGTAGGAACTCGCCCGATTACAATGGTGTGTGTACTTTTCCCCTAGGCCATTCCAGTTATTGGTTTCGAGTATCAGACCATCGAAAATTTTGATGGTTTCTCAAGCATTCCTTAACTTCAAACTCCCATATCTCGCGAACGGGTTGACGAACTCGAGAAATTCCTGTTGCTTCTGAAAGTAGAAACATGCCCGATTACAAAGGTATGTGCATTTTTCCCCTAGGCCTTTGTAGTTATTGGTTTCGAGTATCAGACTTGCGAATATTTTGATGGTTTCTCAAGCATTCCTTAAGTTCAAACTCCCATATCTCGCGAACGGATTGACGAACTCGAGAAATTCCTGTTGCATCTGAAAGTGGAAACACGCCCGATTACAAAGGTATGAGTATTTTTCTCCTAGGCCTTTGTAGTTATTGGTTTCGAGTATCAGACTTGCGAAAATTTTGATGGTTCCTCAACCATTCCTTAATTTCAAACTCCCATGTCTCGCGAACGGAATGACGAACTCGAGAAATTCCTGTTGCATCTGATAGTGTATACTCGCCCGATTAAAAGGTATGTGCATTTTTCCCCTAGGCCTTTGTAGTTATTGGTTTCGAGTATCAGACTTTCGAAAATTTTGATGGTTTCTCAAGCATTCCTTAAGTTCAAACTCCCATATCTCGCGAACGGATTGACGAACTCGAGAAATTCCTGTTGCATCTAAAAGTAGGAACTCGCCCGATTACAATGGTGTGTGTACTTTTCCCCTAGGCCATTCCAGTTATTGGTTTCGAGTATCAGACCACCGAAAATTTTGATGGTTTCTCAAGCATTCCTTAACTTCATTCTCCCATTTCTCGCGAACGGATTGACGAACTCGAGAAATTCCTGTTGGATCTGAAAGTAGAAACATGCCCGATTACAATGGTGTGTGTACTTTTCCCCTAGGCCATTCCAGTTATTGGTTTCGAGTATCAGATTTGCGAAAATGTTGATGGTTTCTCAACCATTCCTTAACTTCAAACTCCCATATCTCGCGAACGGAATGACGAACTCGAGAAATTCCTGTTGCATCTGAAAGTGGAAACTCGCCCGATAACAAAGGTATCTGCATTTTCCCCTAGGCCTTGGTAGTTATTGGTTTCGAGTATCAGACTTGCGAAAATTTTGATGGTTCCTCAACCATTCCTTAATTTCAAACTCCCATATCTCGCGAACGGATTGACGAACTCGAGAAATTCCTGTTGCATCTAAAAGTAGGAACTCGCCCGATTACAATGGTGTGTGTACTTTTCCCCTAGGCCATTCCAGTTATTGGTTTCGAGTATCAGACCACCGAAAATTTTGATGGTTTCTCAAGCATTCCTTAACTTCATTCTCCCATTTCTCGCGAACGGATTGACGAACTCGAGAAATTCCTGTTGGATCTGAAAGTAGAAACATGCCCGATTACAATGGTGTGTGTACTTTTCCCCTAGGCCATTCCAGTTACTGGTTTCGAGTATCAGATTTGCGAAAATGTTGATGGTTTCTCAACCATTCCTTAACTTCAAACTCCCATATCTCGCGAACGGAATGACGAACTCGAGAAATTCCTGTTGCATCTGAAAGTGGAAACTCGCCCGATAACAAAGGTATCTGCATTTTCCCCTAGGCCTTTGTAGTTATTGGTTTCGAGTATCAGACTTGCGAAAATTTTGATGGTTCCTCAACCATTCCTTAATTTCAAACTCCCATATCTCGCGAACGGATTGACGAACTCGAGAAATTCCTGTTGCATCTAAAAGTAGGAACTCGCCCGATTACAATGGTGTGTGTACTTTTCCCCTAGGCCATTCCAGTTATTGGTTTCGAGTATCAGACCACCGAAAATTTTGATGGTTTCTCAAGCATTCCTTAACTTCATTCTCCCATTTCTCGCGAACGGATTGACGAACTCGAGAAATTCCTGTTGGATCTGAAAGTAGAAACATGCCCGATTACAATGGTGTGTGTACTTTTCCCCTAGGCCATTCCAGTTACTGGTTTCGAGTATCAGATTTGCGAAAATGTTGATGGTTTCTCAACCATTCCTTAACTTCAAACTCCCATATCTCGCGAACGGATTGACGAACTCGAGAAATTCCTGTTGGATCTGAAAGTAGAAACATGCCCGATTACAATGGTGTGTGTACTTTTCCCCTAGGCCATTCCAGTTATTGGTTTCGAGTATCAGATTTGCGAAAATGTTGATGGTTTCTCAACCATTCCTTAACTTCAAACTCCCATATCTCGCGAACGGAATGACGAACTCGAGAAATTCCTGTTGCATCTGAAAGTGGAAACTCGCCCGATAACAAAGGTATCTGCATTTTCCCCTAGGCCTTGGTAGTTATTGGTTTCGAGTATCAGACTTGCGAAAATTTTGATGGTTCCTCAACCATTCCTTAATTTCAAACTCCCATATCTCGCGAACGGATTGACGAACTCGAGAAATTCCTGTTGCATCTAAAAGTAGGAACTCGCCCGATTACAATGGTGTGTGTACTTTTCCCCTAGGCCATTCCAGTTATTGGTTTCGAGTATCAGACCACCGAAAATTTTGATGGTTTCTCAAGCATTCCTTAACTTCATTCTCCCATTTCTCGCGAACGGATTGACGAACTCGAGAAATTCCTGTTGGATCTGAAAGTAGAAACATGCCCGATTACAATGGTGTGTGTACTTTTCCCCTAGGCCATTCCAGTTACTGGTTTCGAGTATCAGATTTGCGAAAATGTTGATGGTTTCTCAACCATTCCTTAACTTCAAACTCCCATATCTCGCGAACGGAATGACGAACTCGAGAAATTCCTGTTGCATCTGAAAGTGGAAACTCGCCCGATAACAAAGGTATCTGCATTTTCCCCTAGGCCTTTGTAGTTATTGGTTTCGTGTATCAGACTTGCGAAAATTTTGATGGTTCCTCAACCATGCCTTAATTTCAAACTCCCATATCTCGCGAACGGATTGACGAAATCGAGAAATTCCTGTTGCATCTGAAAGCATAAGCTCGCCCGATTACAACGGTGTGTGTATTTTTCCCCTATGCCATTTCAGTTATTCGTTTCTAGCATCAGAATTGCGAAAATCTTGATGGTTTCTCAACCATTCCTCAACTTCAAACTCCCATATCTCGCGAACGGAATGACGAACTCGAGAAATTCCTGTTGCATCTGAAAGTGGAAACACGCCCGATTACAAAGATATGTGTGTTTTTCCCCTAGGCTTTTGTAGTTATTGGTTTCGTGTGTCAGACTTGCGAAAATTTATATGGTTTCTTAACCATTCCTTATTTTCAAACTCCCATATCTCGCGAACGGATTGACGAACTCGAGAAATTCCTGTTGCATCTAAAAGTAGGAACTCGCCCGATTACAATGGTGTGTGTACTTTTCCCCTAGGCCATTCCAGTTATTGGTTTCGAGTATCAGACCATCGAAAATTTTGATGGTTTCTCAAGCATTCCTTAACTTCAAACTCCCATATCTCGCGAACGGGTTGACGAACTCGAGAAATTCCTGTTGCTTCTGAAAGTAGAAACATGCCCGATTACAAAGGTATGTGCATTTTTCCCCTAGGCCTTTGTAGTTATTGGTTTCGAGTATCAGACTTGCGAAAATTTTGATGGTTTCTCAAGCATTCCTTAAGTTCAAACTCCCATATCTCGCGAACGGATTGACGAACTCGAGAAATTCCTGTTGCATCTGAAAGTGGAAACACGCCCGATTACAAAGGTATGAGTATTTTTCTCCTAGGCCTTTGTAGTTATTGGTTTCGAGTATCAGACTTGCGAAAATTTTGATGGTTCCTCAACCATTCCTTAATTTCAAACTCCCATATCTCGCGAACGGATTGACGAAATCGAGAAATTCCTGTTGCATCTGAAAGCATAAGCTCGCCCGATTACAACGGTGTGTGTATTTTTCCCCTAGGCCATTTCAGTTATTCGTTTCTAGCATCAGAATTGCGAAAATCTTGATGGTTTCTCAACCATTCCTCAACTTCAAACTCCCATATCTCGCGAATGGAATGACGAACTCGAGAAATTACTGTTGCATCTGAGAGTGGAAACCGGCCCGATTACAAAGGTATGTGCATTTTTCCCCTAGGCCTTTGTAGTTATTGGTTTCGAGTGTCAGACTTTCGAAAATTAAGATGGTTTCTCAAGCATTCCTTAATTTCAAACTCCCATATCTCGCGAACGGATTGACGAAATCGAGAAATTCCTGTTGCACCTGAAAGCATAAGCTCGCCCGATTACAACGGTGTGTGTATTTTTCCCCTAGGCCATTCCAGTTATTCGTTCACACCATCAGAATTGCGAAATTCTTGATGGTTTCTCAACCATTCCTCAACTTCAAACTCCCATATCTCGCGAACGGAATGACGAACTCGAGAAATTCCTGTTGCATCTGAAAGTAGAGACTCGCCCGATTACAATGGTATGAGTATTTTTCTCCTAGGCCTTTGTAGTTATTGGTTTCGAGTATCAGACTTGCGAAAATTTTGATCGTTCCTAAACCATTCCTTAAATTCAATCTCCCATATCTCGCGAACGGATTGACGAACTCGAGAAATTCCTGTTGCATCTGAAATCAGAAACTCGCCCGATTACAATGGTGTGTGTACTTTTCCCCTGGGTCATTCCAGTTATTGTTTTCGAGTATCAGACCAGCGAAAATTTTGACGGTTTCTCAAGCATTCCTTAACTTCAAACTCCCATATCTCGCGAACGGAATGACGAACTCGAGAAATTCCTGCTGCATCTGAAAGTGGAAACTCGCCCGATTATAAAGGTATGTGCATTTTTCCACTAGGCCTTTGTAGTTATTGGTTTCGAGTATCAGACTTGCGAAAATTTTGATGGTTTCTCAACCATTCCTTAACTTCAAACACCCATGTCTCGCGAACGGAATGACGAACTCGAGAAATTCCTGTTGCATCTGATAGTGTATACTCGCCCGATTAAAAGGTATGTGCATTTTTCCCCTAGGCCTTTGTAGTTATTGGTTTCGAGTATCAGACTTTCGAAAATTTTGATGGTTTCTCAAGCATTCCTTAAGTTCAAACTCCCATATCTCGCGAACGGATTGACGAACTCGAGAAATTCCTGTTGCATCTAAAAGTAGGAACTCGCCCGATTACAATGGTGTGTGTACTTTTCCCCTAGGCCATTCCAGTTATTGGTTTCGAGTATCAGACCACCGAAAATTTTGATGGTTTCTCAAGCATTCCTTAACTTCATTCTCCCATTTCTCGCGAACGGATTGACGAACTCGAGAAATTCCTGTTGGATCTGAAAGTAGAAACATGCCCGATTACAATGGTGTGTGTACTTTTCCCCTAGGCCATTCCAGTTATTGGTTTCGAGTATCAGATTTGCGAAAATGTTGATGGTTTCTCAACCATTCCTTAACTTCAAACTCCCATATCTCGCGAACGGAATGACGAACTCGAGAAATTCCTGTTGCATCTGAAAGTGGAAACTCGCCCGATAACAAAGGTATCTGCATTTTCCCCTAGGCCTTGGTAGTTATTGGTTTCGAGTATCAGACTTGCGAAAATTTTGATGGTTCCTCAACCATTCCTTAATTTCAAACTCCCATATCTCGCGAACGGATTGACGAACTCGAGAAATTCCTGTTGCATCTAAAAGTAGGAACTCGCCCGATTACAATGGTGTGTGTACTTTTCCCCTAGGCCATTCCAGTTATTGGTTTCGAGTATCAGACCACCGAAAATTTTGATGGTTTCTCAAGCATTCCTTAACTTCATTCTCCCATTTCTCGCGAACGGATTGACGAACTCGAGAAATTCCTGTTGGATCTGAAAGTAGAAACATGCCCGATTACAATGGTGTGTGTACTTTTCCCCTAGGCCATTCCAGTTACTGGTTTCGAGTATCAGATTTGCGAAAATGTTGATGGTTTCTCAACCATTCCTTAACTTCAAACTCCCATATCTCGCGAACGGAATGACGAACTCGAGAAATTCCTGTTGCATCTGAAAGTGGAAACTCGCCCGATAACAAAGGTATCTGCATTTTCCCCTAGGCCTTTGTAGTTATTGGTTTCGTGTATCAGACTTGCGAAAATTTTGATGGTTCCTCAACCATGCCTTAATTTCAAACTCCCATATCTCGCGAACGGATTGACGAAATCGAGAAATTCCTGTTGCATCTGAAAGCATAAGCTCGCCCGATTACAACGGTGTGTCTATTTTTCCCCTATGCCATTTCAGTTATTCGTTTCTAGCATCAGAATTGCGAAAATCTTGATGGTTTCTCAACCATTCCTCAACTTCAAACTCCCATATCTCGCGAACGGAATGACGAACTCGAGAAATTCCTGTTGCATCTGAAAGTGGAAACACGCCCGATTACAAAGATATGTGTGTTTTTCCCATAGGCTTTTGTAGTTATTGGTTTCGTGTGTCAGACTTGCGAAAATTTTGATGGTTTCTTAACCATTCCTTATCTTCAAACTCCCATATCTCGCGAACGGATTGACGAACTCGAGAAATTCCTGTTGCATCTAAAAGTAGGAACTCGCCCGATTACAATGGTGTGTGTACTTTTCCCCTAGGCCATTCCAGTTATTGGTTTCGAGTATCAGACCATCGAAAATTTTGATGGTTTCTCAAGCATTCCTTAACTTCAAACTCCCATATCTCGCGAACGGGTTGACGAACTCGAGAAATTCCTGTTGCTTCTGAAAGTAGAAACATGCCCGATTACAATGGTGTGTGTACTTTTCCCCTAGGCAATTCCAGTTATTGGTTTCGAGTATCAGACTTGCGAAAAAGTTGATGGTTTCTCAACCATTCCTTAACTTCAAATTCCCATATCTCGCGAACGGATTGACGAACTCGAGAAATTCCTGTTGCCTCTGAAAGTAGAGACTCACCCGATTACAAAGGTATGAGTATTTTTCTCCTAGGCCTTTGTAGTTATTGGTTTCGATTATCAGACTTGCGAAAATTTTGATGGTTCCTCAACCATTCCTTAATTTCAAACTCCCATATCTCGCGAACGGATTGACGAAATCGAGAAATTCCTGTTGCATCTGAAAGCATAAGCTCGCCCGATTACAACGGTGTGTGTATTTTTCCCCTAGGTCACTCCATTTATTCGTTTCTAGCATCAGAATTGCGAAAATCTTGATGGTTTCTCAACCATTCCTCAACTTCAAACTCCCATACCTCGCGAACGGAATGACGAACTCGAGAAATTCCTGTTGCATCTGAAAGTGGAAACTCGCCCGATTACAAAGGTATGTGCATTTTTCCCCTAGGCCTTTGTAGTTATTGGTTTCGAGTATCAGACTTTCGAAAATTTTGATGGTTTCTCAAGCATTCCTTAAGTTCAAACTCCCATATCTCGCGAACGGATTGACGAACTCGAGAAATTCCTGTTGCATCTGAAAGTGGAAACACGCCCGATTACAAAGATATGTGTGTTTTTCCCCTAGGCTTTTGTAGTTATTGGTTTCGTGTATCAGACTTGCGAAAATTTTGATGGTTTCTTAACCATTCCTTATCTTCAAACTCCCATATCTCGCGAACGGATTGACGAACTCGAGAAATTCCTGTTGCATCTAAAAGTAGGAACTCGCCCGATTACAATGGTGTCTGTACTTTCCCCCTAGGGCATTCCAGTTATTGGTTTCGAGTATCAGACCACCGAAAATTTTGATGGTTTCTCAAGCATTCCTTAACTTCAAACTCCCATATCTCGCGAACGGATTGACGAACTCGAGAAATTCCTGTTGCATCTGAAAGTAGAAACATGCCCGATTACAATGGTGTGTGTACTTTTCCCCTAGGCCATTCCAGTTATTGTTTTCGAGTATCAGACTTGCGAAAATGTTGATGGTTTCTCAACCATTCCTTAACTTCAAACTCCCATATCTCGCGAACGGATTGACGAACTCGAGAAATTCCTGTTGCATCTGAGAGTGGAAACCGGCCCGATTACAAGGGTATGTGTATTTTTTCCCTAGGCCTTGGTAGTTATTGGTTTCGAGTATCAGACTTGCGAAAATTTTGATGGTTCCTCAACCATTCCTTAACTTCAAACTCCCATATCTCGCGAACGGATTGACGAACTCGAGAAATTCCTGTTGCATCTGAAAGTAGAGGCTCGCCCGTTTACAAAGGTATGAGCATTTTTCTCCTAGGCCTTTGTAGTTATTGGTTTCGAGTATCAGACTTGCGAAAATTTTGATGGTTCCTCAACCATTCCTTAATTTCAAACTCCCATATCTCGCGAACGGATTGACGAAATCGAGAAATTCCTGTTGCATCTGAAAGCATAAGCTCGCCTGATTACAACGGTGTGTGTATTTTTCCCCTAGGCCATTTCACTTATTCGTTTCTAGCATCAGAATTGCGAAAATCTTGATGGTTTCTCAACCATTCCTCAACTTCAAACTCCCATATCTCGCGAACGGATTGACGAACTCGAGAAATTACTGTTGCATCTGAAAGTGGAAACACGCCCGATTACAAAGATATGTGTGTTTTTCCCCTAGGCTTTTGTAGTTATTGGTTTCGTGTGTCAGACTTGCGAAAATTTTGATGGTTTCTTAACCATTCCTTATCTTCAAACTCCCATATCTCGCGAACGGATTGACGAACTCGAGAAATTCCTGTTGCATCTAAAAGTAGGAACTCGCCCGATTACAATGGTGTGTGTACTTTTCCCCTAGGCCATTCCAGTTATTGGTTTCGAGTATCAGACCACCGAAAATTTTGATGGTTTCTCAAGCATTCCTTAACTTCAAACTCCCATATCTCGCGAACGGATTGACGAACTCGAGAAATTCCTGTTGCATCTGAAAGTAGAAACATGCCCGATTACAATGGTGTGTGTACTTTTCCCCTAGGCCATTCCAGTTATTAGTTTCAAGTATCAGACTTGCGAAAATGTTGATGGTTTCTCAACCATTCCTTAACTTCAAACTCCCATATCTCGCGAACGGGTTGACGAACTCGAGAAATTCCTGTTGCATCTGAGAGTGGAAACCGGCCCGATTACAAGGGTATGTGTATTTTTCCCCTAGGCCTTGGTAGTTATTGGTTTCGAGTATCAGACTTGCGAAAATTTTGATGGTTCCTCAACCATTCCTTAACTTCAAACTCCCATATCTCGCGAACGGATTGACGAACTCGAGAAATTCCTGTTGCATCTGAAAGTAGAGGCTCGCCCGTTTACAAAGGTATGAGTATTTTTCTCCTAGGCCTTTGTAGTTATTGGTTTCGAGTATCAGACTTGCGAAAATTTCGATGGTTCCTCAACCATTCCTTAATTTCAAACTCCCATATCTCGCGAACGGATTGACGAAATCGAGAAATTCCTGTTGCATCTGAAAGCATAAGCTCGCCCGATTACAACGGTGTGTGTATTTTTCCCCTAGGCCATTTCAGTTATTCGTTTCTAGCATCAGAATTGCGAAAATCTTGATGGTTTCTCAACCATTCCTCAACTTCAAACTCCCATATCTCGCGAATGGAATGACGAACTCGAGAAATTACTGTTGCATCTGAAAGTGGAAACTCGCCCGATTACAAAGGTATGTGCATTTTTCCCCTAGGCCTTTGTAGTTATTGGTTTCGAGTGTCAGACTTTCGAAAATTAAAATGGTTTCTCAAGCATTCCTTAATTTCAAACTCCCATATCTCGCGAACGGATTGACGAAATCGAGAAATTCCTGTTGCACCTGAAAGCATAAGCTCGCCCGATTACAACGGTGTGTGTATTTTTCCCCTAGGCCATTCCAGTTATTCGTTCACACCATCAGAATTGCGAAATTCTTGATGGTTTCTCAACCATTCCTCAACTTCAAACTCCCATATCTCGCGAACGGAATGACGAACTCGAGAAATTCCTGTTGCATCTGAAAGTAGAGACTCGCCCGATTACAATGGTATGAGTACTTTTCTCCTAGGCCTTTGTAGTTATTGGTTTCGAGTATCAGACTTGCGAAAATTTTGATCGTTCCTAAACCATTCCTTAAATTCAATCTCCCATATCTCGCGAACGGATTGACGAACTCGAGAAATTCCTGTTGCATCTGAAAGCAGAAACTCGCCCGATTACAATGGTGTGTGTACTTTTCCCCTGGGTCATTCCAGTTATTGTTTTCGAGTATCAGACCAGCGAAAATTTTGACGGTTTCTCAAGCATTCCTTAACTTCAAACTCCCATATCTCGCGAACGGAATGACGAACTCGAGAAATTCCTGCTGCATCTGAAAGTGGAAACTCGCCCGATTATAAAGGTATGTGCATTTTTCCACTAGGCCTTTGTAGTTATTGGTTTCGAGTATCAGACTTGCGAAAATTTTGATGGTTTCTCAACCATTCCTTAACTTCAAACACCCATGTCTCGCGAACGGAATGACGAACTCGAGAAATTCCTGTTGCATCTGAAAGTGTATACTCGCCCGATTAAAAGGTATGTGCATTTTTCCCCTAGGCCTTTGTAGTTATTGGTTTCGAGTATCAGACTTTCGAAAATTTTGATGGTTTCTCAAGCATTCCTTAAGTTCAAACTCCCATATCTCGCGAACGGATTGACGAACTCGAGAAATTCCTGTTGCATCTAAAAGTAGGAACTCGCCCGATTACAATGGTGTGTGTACTTTTCCCCTAGGCCATTCCAGTTATTGGTTTCGAGTATCAGACCACCGAAAATTTTGATGGTTTCTCAAGCATTCCTTAACTTCATTCTCCCATTTCTCGCGAACGGATTGACGAACTCGAGAAATTCCTGTTGGATCTGAAAGTAGAAACATGCCCGATTACAATGGTGTGTGTACTTTTCCCCTAGGCCATTCCAGTTATTGGTTTCGAGTATCAGATTTGCGAAAATGTTGATGGTTTCTCAACCATTCCTTAACTTCAAACTCCCATATCTCGCGAACGGAATGACGAACTCGAGAAATTCCTGTTGCATCTGAAAGTGGAAACACGCCCGATTACAAAGATATGTGTGTTTTTCCCCTAGGCTTTTGTAGTTATTGGTTTCGTGTGTCAGACTTGCGAAAATTTTGATGGTTTCTTAACCATTCCTTATCATCAAACTCCCATATCTCGCGAACGGATTGACGAACTCGAGAAATTCCTGTTGCATCTAAAAGTAGGAACTCGCCCGATTACAATGGTGTGTGTACTTTTCCCCTAGGCCATTCCAGTTATTGGTTTCGAGTATCAGACCATCGAAAATTTTGATGGTTTCTCAAGCATTCCTTAACTTCAAACTCCCATATCTCGCGAACGGGTTGACGAACTCGAGAAATTCCTGTTGCTTCTGAAAGTAGAAACATGCCCGATTACAATGGTGTGTGTACTTTTCCCCTAGGCCATTCCAGTTATTGGTTTCGAGTATCAGACTTGCGAAAATGTTGATGGTTTCTCAACCATTCCTTAACTTCAAATTCCCATATCTCGCGAACGGATTGACGAACTCGAGAAATTCCTGTTGCCTCTGAAAGTAGAGACTCACCCGATTACAAAGGTATGAGTATTTTTCTCCTAGGCCTTTGTAGTTATTGGTTTCGATTATCAGACTTGCGAAAATTTTGATGGTTCCTCAACCATTCCTTAATTTCAAACTCCCATATCTCGCGAACGGATTGACGAAATCGAGAAATTCCTGTTGCATCTGAAAGCATAAGCTCGCCCGATTACAACGGTGTGTGTATTTTTCCCCTAGGCCACTCCATTTATTCGTTTCTAGCATCAGAATTGCGAAAATCTTGATGGTTTCTCAACCATTCCTCAACTTCAAACTCCCATATCTCGCGAACGGAATGACGAACTCGAGAAATTCCTGTTGCATCTGAAAGTGGAAACTCGCCCGATTACAAAGGTATGTGCATTTTTCCCCTAGGCCTTTGTAGTTATTGGTTTCGAGTATCAGACTTTCGAAAATTTTGATGGTTTCTCAAGCATTCCTTAATTTCAAACTCCCATATCTCGCGAACGGATTGACGAAATCGAGAAATTCCTGTTGCACCTGAAAGCATAAGCTCGCCCGATTACAACGGTGTGTGTATTTTTCCCCTAGGCCATTCCAGTTATTCGTTTCCAGCATCAGAATTGCGAAATTCTTGATGGTTTCTCAACCATTCCTCAACTTCAAACTCCCATATCTCGCGAACGGAATGACGAACTCGAGAAATTCCTGTTGCATCTGAAAGTAGAGACTCGCCCGATTACAATGGTATGAGTATTTTTCTCCTAGGCCTTTGTAGTTATTGGTTTCGAGTATCAGACTTGCGAAAATTTTGATCGTTCCTAAACCATTCCTTAAATTCAATCTCCCATATCTCGCGAACGGATTGACGAACTCGAGAAATTCCTGTTGCATCTGAAAGCAGAAACTCGCCCGATTACAATGGTGTGTGTACTTTTCCCCTGGGTCATTCCAGTTATTGTTTTCGAGTATCAGACCAGCGAAAATTTTGACGGTTTCTCAAGCATTCCTTAACTTCAAACTCCCATATCTCGCGAACGGAATGACGAACTCGAGAAATTCCTGCTGCATCTGAAAGTGGAAACTCGCCCGATTATAAAGGTATGTGCATTTTTCCACTAGGCCTTTGTAGTTATTGGTTTCGAGTATCAGACTTGCGAAAATTTTGATGGTTTCTCAACCATTCCTTAACTTCAAACACCCATGTCTCGCGAACGGAATGACGAACTCGAGAAATTCCTGTTGCATCTGAAAGTGTATACTCGCCCGATTAAAAGGTATGTGCATTTTTCCCCTAGGCCTTTGTAGTTATTGGTTTCGAGTATCAGACTTTCGAATATTTTGATGGTTTCTCAAGCATTCCTTAAGTTCAAACTCCCATATCTCGCGAACGGATTGACGAACTCGAGAAATTCCTGTTGCATCTAAAAGTAGGAACTCGCCCGATTACAATGGTGTGTGTACTTTTCCCCTAGGCCATTCCAGTTATTGGTTTCGAGTATCAGACCACCGAAAATTTTGATGGTTTCTCAAGCATTCCTTAACTTCATTCTCCCATTTCTCGCGAACGGATTGACGAACTCGAGAAATTCCTGTTGGATCTGAAAGTAGAAACATGCCCGATTACAATGGTGTGTGTACTTTTCCCCTAGGCCATTCCAGTTATTGGTTTCGAGTATCAGATTTGCGAAAATGTTGATGGTTTCTCAACCATTCCTTAACTTCAAACTCCCATATCTCGCGAACGGAATGACGAACTCGAGAAATTCCTGTTGCATCTGAAAGTGGAAACTCGCCCGATAACAAAGGTATCTGCATTTTCCCCTAGGCCTTTGTAGTTATTGGTTTCTAGCATCAGAATTGCGAAAATCTTGATGGTTTCTCAACCATTCCTCAACTTCAAACTCCCATATCTCGCGAACGGAATGACGAACTCGAGAAATTCCTGTTGCATCTGAAAGTGGAAACACGCCCGATTACAAAGATATGTGTGTTTTTCCCCTAGGCTTTTGTAGTTATTGGTTTCGTGTGTCAGACTTGCGAAAATTTTGATGGTTTCTTAACCATTCCTTATCTTCAAACTCCCATATCTCGCGAACGGATTGACGAACTCGAGAAATTCCTGTTGCATCTAAAAGTAGGAACTCGCCCGATTACAATGGTGTGTGTACTTTTCCCCTAGGCCATTCCAGTTATTGGTTTCGAGTATCAGACCATCGAAAATTTTGATGGTTTCTCAAGCATTCCTTAACTTCAAACTCCCATATCTCGCGAACGGGTTGACGAACTCGAGAAATTCCTGTTGCTTCTGAAAGTAGAAACATGCCCGATTACAATGGTGTGTGTACTTTTCCCCTAGGCCATTCCAGTTATTGGTTTCGAGTATCAGACTTGCGAAAATGTTGATGGTTTCTCAACCATTCCTTAACTTCAAATTCCCATATCTCGCGAACGGATTGACGAACTCGAGAAATTCCTGTTGCCTCTGAAAGTAGAGACTCACCCGATTACAAAGGTATGAGTATTTTTCTCCTAGGCCTTTGTAGTTATTGGTTTCGATTATCAGACTTGCCAAAATTTTGATGGTTCCTCAACCATTCCTTAATTTCAAACTCCCATATCTCGCGAACGGATTGACGAAATCGAGAAATTCCTGTTGCATCTGAAAGCATAAGCTCGCCCGATTACAACGGTGTGTGTATTTTTCCCCTAGGCCACTCCATTTATTCGTTTCTAGCATCAGAATTGCGAAAATCTTGATGGTTTCTCAACCATTCCTCAACTTCAAACTCCCATATCTCGCGAACGGAATGACGAACTCGAGAAATTCCTGTTGCATCTGAAAGTGGAAACTCGCCCGATTACAAAGGTATGTGCATTTTTCCCCTAGGCCTTTGTAGTTATTGGTTTCGAGTATCAGACCATCGAAAATTTTGATGGTTTCTCAAGCATTCCTTAACTTCAAACTCCCATATCTCGCGAACGGGTTGACGAACTCGAGAAATTCCTGTTGCTTCTGAAAGTAGAAACATGCCCGATTACAATGGTGTGTGTACTTTTCCCCTAGGCCATTCCAGTTATTGGTTTCGAGTATCAGACTTGCGAAAATGTTGATGGTTTCTCAACCATTCCTTAACTTCAAATTCCCATATCTCGCGAACGGATTGACGAACTCGAGAAATTCCTGTTGCCTCTGAAAGTAGAGACTCACCCGATTACAAAGGTATGAGTATTTTTCTCCTAGGCCTTTGTAGTTATTGGTTTCGATTATCAGACTTGCGAAAATTTTGATGGTTCCTCAACCATTCCTTAATTTCAAACTCCCATATCTCGCGAACGGGTTGACGAAATCGAGAAATTCCTGTTGCATCTGAAAGCATAAGCTCGCCCGATTACAACGGTGTGTGTATTTTTCCCCTAGGCCACTCCATTTATTCGTTTCTAGCATCAGAATTGCGAAAATCTTGATGGTTTCTCAACCATTCCTCAACTTCAAACTCCCATATCTCGCGAACGGAATGACGAACTAGAGAAATTCCTGTTGCATCTGAAAGTGGAAACTCGCCCGATTACAAAGGTATGTGCATTTTTCCCCTAGGCCTTTGTAGTTATTGGTTTCGAGTATCAGACTTTCGAAAATTTTGATGGTTTCTCAAGCATTCCTTAAGTTCAAACTCCCATATCTCGCGAACGGATTGACGAACTCGAGAAATTCCTGTTGCATCTGAAAGTGGAAACACGCCCGATTACAAAGATATGTGTGTTTTTCCCCTAGGCTTTTGTAGTTATTGGTTTCGTGTATCAGACTTGCGAAAATTTTGATGGTTTCTTAACCATTCCTTATCTTCAAACTCCCATATCTCGCGAACGGATTGACGAACTCGAGAAATTCCTGTTGCATCTAAAAGTAGGAACTCGCCCGATTACAATGGTGTGTGTACTTTCCCCCTAGGGCATTCCAGTAATTGGTTTCGAGTATCAGACCACCGAAAATTTTGATGGTTTCTCAAGCATTCCTTAACTTCAAACTCCCATATCTCGCGAACGGATTGACGAACTCGAGAAATTCCTGTTGCATCTGAAAGTAGAAACATGCCCGATTACAATGGTGTGTGTACTTTTCCCCTAGGCCATTCCAGTTATTGGTTTCGAGTATCAGACTTGCGAAAATGTTGATGGTTTCTCAACCATTCCTTAACTTCAAACTCCATATCTCGCGAACGGATTGACGAACTCGAGAAATTCCTGTTGCATCTGAGAGTGGAAACCGGCCCGATTACAAGGGTATGTGTATTTTTTCCCTAGGCCTTGGTAGTTATTGGTTTCGAGTATCAGACTTGCGAAAATTTTGATGGTTCCTCAACCATTCCTTAACTTCAAACTCCCATATCTCGCGAACGGATTGACGAACTCGAGAAATTCCTGTTGCATCTGAAAGTAGAGGCTCGCCCGTTTACAAAGGTATGAGTATTTTTCTCCTAGGCCTTTGTAGTTATTGGTTTCGAGTATCAGACTTGCGAAAATTTTGATGGTTCCTCAACCATTCCTTAATTTCAAACTCCCATATCTCGCGAACGGATTGACGAAATCGAGAAATTCCTGTTGCATCTGAAAGCATAAGCTCGCCTGATTACAACGGTGTGTGTATTTTTCCCCTAGGCCATTTCACTTATTCGTTTCTAGCATCAGAATTGCGAAAATCTTGATGGTTTCTCAACCATTCCTCAACTTCAAACTCCCATATCTCGCGAATGGAATGACGAACTCGAGAAATTACTGTTGCATCTGAAAGTGGAAACTCGCCCGATTACAAAGGTATGTGCATTTTCCCCTAGTCCTTTGTAGTTATTGGTTTCGAGTATCAGACTTGCGAAAATTTGGATCGTTCCTAAACCATTCCTTAAATTCAATCTCCCATATCTCGCGAACGGATTGACGAACTCGAGAAATTCCTGTTGCATCTGAAAGCAGAAACTCGCCCGATTACAATGGTGTGTGTACTTTTCCCCTGGGTCATTCCAGTTATTGGTTTCGAGTATCAGACCAGCGAAAATTTTGACGGTTTCTCAAGCATTCCTTAACTTCAAACTCCCATATCTCGCGAACGGAATGACGAACTCGAGAAATTCCTGTTGCATCTGAAAGTGGAAACTCGCCCGATTACAAAGGTATGAGTATTTTTCTCCTAGGCCTTTGTAGTTATTGGTTTCGAGTATCAGACTTGCGAAAATTTTGATGGTTCCTCAACCATTCCTTAATTTCAAACTCCCATATCTCGCGAACGGATTGACGAAATCGAGAAATTCCTGTTGCACCTGAGAGCATAAGCTCGCCCGATTACAACGGTGTGTGTATTTTTCCCCTAGGCCATTCCAGTTATTCGTTTCCAGCATCAGAATTGCGAAATTCTTGATGGTTTCTCAACCATTCCTCAACTTCAAACTCCCATATCTCGCGAACGGAATGACGAACTCGAGAAATTCCTGTTGCATCTGAAAGTGGAAACTCGCCCGATTACAAAGGTATGTGCATTTTCCCCTAGTCCTTTGTAGTTATTGGTTTCGAGTATCAGACTTGCGAAAATTTTGATCGTTCCTAAACCATTCCTTAAATTCAATCTCCCATATCTCGCGAACGGATTGACGAACGCGAGAAATTCCTGTTGCATCTGAAAGCAGAAACTCGCCCGATTACAAATGTGTGTGTACTTTTCCCCTGGGTCATTCCAGTTATTGGTTTCGAGTATCAGACCAGCGAAAATTTTGACGGTTTCTCAAGCATTCCTTAACTTCAAACTCCCATATCTCGCGAACGGAATGACGAACTCGAGAAATTCCTGTTGCATCTGAAAGTGGAAACTCGCCCGATTACAAAGGTATGTGCATTTTCCCCTAGTCCTTTGTAGTTATTGGTTTCGAGTATCAGACTTGCGAAAATTTTGATCGTTCCTAAACCATTCCTTAAATTCAAACTCCCATATCTCGCGAACGGATAGACGATCTCGAGAAATTCCTGTTGCATCTGAAAGTAGAAACTCGCCCGATTACATTGGTGTGTGTACTTTTCCCCAAGGCTATTCCAGTTATTCGTTTCTAGCATCAGAATTGCGAAAATCTTGATGGTTTCTCAAGCATTCCTTAACTTCAAACTCCCATATCTCGCGAACGGAATGACGAACTCGAGAAATTCCTGCTGCATCTGAAAGTGGAAACTCGCCCGATTACAAAGGTATGTGCATTTTTCCCCTAGGCCTTTGTAGTTATTGGTTTCGAGTATCAGACTTGCGAAAATTTTGATGGTTTCTCAACCATTCCTTAACTTCAAACACCCATGTCTCGCGAACGGAATGACGAACTCGAGAAATTCCTGTTGCATCTGAAAGTGTATACTCGCCCGATTAAAAGGTATGTGCATTTTTCCCCTAGGCCTTTGTAGTTATTGGTTTCGAGTATCAGACTTGCGAAAATGTTGATGGTTTCTCAACCATTCCTTAACTTCAAACTCCCATATCTTGCGAACGGATTGACGTACTCGAGAAATTCCTGTTGCATCTGAGAGTGGAAACCGGCCCGATTACAAAGGTATGTGTATTTTTCCCCTAGGCCTTGGTAGTTATTGGTTTCGAGTATCAGACTTGCGAAAATTTTGATGGTTCCTCAACCATTCCTTAATTTCAAACTCCCATATCTCGCGAACGGATTGACGAACTCGAGAAATTCCTGTTGCATCTAAAAGTAGGAACTCGCCCGATTACAATGGTGTGTGTACTTTTCCCCTAGGCCATTCCAGTTATTGGTTTCGAGTATCAGACTTGCGAAAATGTTGATGGTTTCTCAACCATTCCTTAACTTCAAACTCCCATATCTCGCGAACGGATTGACGAACTCGAGAAATTCCTGTTGCATCTGAAAGTAGAAACTCGCCCGATTACATTGGTGTGTGTACTTTTCCCCAAGGCTATTCCAGTTATTCGTTTCTAGCATCAGAATTGCGAAAATCTTGATGGTTCCTCAAGCATTCCTTACCTTCAAACTCCCATATCTCGCGAACGGAATGACGAATTCGAGAAATTCCTGTTGCATCTGAAAGTGTATACTCGCCCGATTAAAAGGTATGTGCATTTTTCCCCTAGGCCTTTGTAGTTATTGGTTTCGAGTATCAGACTTGCGAAAATTTTGATGGTTTCTCAAGCATTCCTTAACTTCAAACTCCCATATCTCGCGAACGGATTGACGAACTCGAGAAATTCCTGTTGCATCTGAAAGCAGAAACTCTCCCGATTACAAAGATATGTGTGTACTTTTCCCCTAGGCCATTCCAGTTATTGGTTTCGAGTATCAGACCACCGAAAATTTTGATGGTTTCTCAACCATTCCTTAACTTCGAACTCCCATATCTCGCGAACGGATTGACGAACTCGAGAAATTCCTGTTGCATCTGAAAGTAGAAACTCGCCCGATTACATTGGTGTGTGTACTTTTCCCCAAGGCTATTCCAGTTATTCGTTTCTAGCATCAGAATTGCGAAAATCTTGATGGTTTCTCAAGCATTCCTTAACTTCAAACTCCCATATCTCGCGAACGGAATGACGAACTCGAGAAATTCCTGTTGCATCTGAAAGTGTATACTCGCCCGATTAAAAGGTATGTGCATTCTTCCCCTAGGCCTTTGTAGTTATTGGTTTCGAGTATCAGACTTGCGAAAATTTTGAGGGTTTCCAACCATTCCTTAACTTCAAAGTCCCATATCTCGCGAACGGATTGACGAACTCGAGAAATTCCTGTTGCATCTGAAAGAGGAAACTCGCCCGAT
Source organism: Ptiloglossa arizonensis (assembly GCF_051014685.1). Taxonomy (NCBI): domain Eukaryota; kingdom Metazoa; phylum Arthropoda; class Insecta; order Hymenoptera; family Colletidae; genus Ptiloglossa; species Ptiloglossa arizonensis. Next base: position 638,050 of record NW_027478594.1, on the reverse strand, counting down.
TACAAAGGTATGTGCATTTTTCCCCTAGGCCTTTGTAGTTATTGCTTCGAGTATCAGACTTGCGAAAATTTTGATGGTTTCTCAAGCCATCCTTAACTTCAAACTCCCATATCTCGCGAACGGATTGACGAACTCGAGAAATTCCTGTTGCACCTGGAGGTAGAAAATCGCCCGATTACAATGGTTTGTGTACTTTTCCCCTAGGCCTTTGTAGTTATTGGTTTCGAGTATCAGACTTGCGAAAATTTTGATGGTTGCTCAACCGTTCCTTAAATTCAAACTCCCATATCTCCCGAACGGATTGACGAACTCGAGAAATTCCTGTTGCATCTGAAAGTGGAAATACGCCCGATTACAAAGATATGTGTGTTTTTCCCCTAGGCTTTTGTAGTTATTGGTTTCGTGTATCAGACTTGCGAAAATTTTGATGGTTTCTTAACCATTCCTTATCTTCAAACTCCCATATCTCGCGAACGGATTGACGAACTCGAGAAATTCCTGTTGCATCTAAAAGTAGGAACTCGCCCGAGTACAATGGTGTGTGTACTTTTCCCCTAGGCCATTCCAGTTATTGGTTTCGAGTATCAGACCACCGAAAATTTTGATGGTTTCTCAAGCATTCCTTAACTTCAAACTCCCATATCTCGCGAACGGATTGACGAACTCGAGAAATTCCTGTTGCATCTGAAAGTAGATACATGCCCGATTACACTGGTGTGTGTACTTTTCCCCTAGGCCATTCCAGTTATTGGTTTCGAGTATCAGACTTGCGAAAATGTCGATGGTTTCTCAACCATTCCTTAACTTCAAACTCCCATATCTCGCGAACGGATTGACGAACTCGAGAAATTCCTGTTGCATCTGAAAGTAGAGCCTCGCCCGATTACAAAGGTGTGAGTATTTTTCTCCTAGGCCCTTGTAGTTATTGGTTTCGAGTATCAGACTTGCGAAAATTTTGATGGTTCCTCAACCATTCCTTAATTTCAAACTCCCATATCTCGCGAACGGATTAACGAAATCGAGAAATTCCTGTTGCATCTGAAAGCATAAGCTCGCCCGATTACAACGGTGTGTGTATTTTTCCCCTAGGCCATTTCAGTTATTCGTTTCTAGCATCAGAATTGCGAAAATCTTGATGGTTTCTCAACCATTCCTCAACTTCAAACTCCCATATCTCGCGTACGGAATGACGAACTCGAGAAATTCCTGTTGCATCTGAAAGTGGAAACTCGCCCGATTACAAAGGTATGTGCATTTTTCGCCTAGGCCTTTGTAGTTATTGGTTTCGAGTATCAGACTTTCGAAAATTTTGATGGTTTCTCAAGCATTCCTTGAGTTCAAACTCCCATATCTCGCGAACGGATTGACGAACTCGAGAAATTCCTGTTGCATCTGAAAGTGGAAACACGCCCGATTGCAAGGATATGTGTGTTTTTCCGCTAGGCTTTTGTAGTTATTGGTTTCGTGTATCAGACTTGCGAAAATTTTGATGGTTGCTCAACCATTCCTTAAATTCAAACTCCCATATCTCCCGAACGGATTGACGAACTCGAGAAATTCCTGTTGCATCTGAAAGTGGAAACACGCCCGATTACAAAGATATGTGTGTTTTTCCCCTAGGCTTTTGTAGTTATTGGTTTCGTGTATCAGACTTGCGAAAATTTTGATGGTTTCTTAACCATTCCTTATCTTCAAACTCCCATGTCTCGCGAACGGATTGACGAACTCGAGAAATTCCTGTTGCATCTAAAAGTAGGAACTCGCCCGAGTACAATGGTGTGTGTACTTTTCCCCTAGGCCATTCCAGTTATTGGTTTCGAGTATCAGACCACCGAAAATTTTGATGGTTTCTCAAGCATTCCTTAACTTCAAACTCCCATATCTCGCGAACGGATTGACGAACTCGAGAAATTCCTGTTGCATCTGAAAGTAGATACATGCCCGATTACACTGGTGTGTGTACTTTTCCCCTAGGCCATTCCAGTTATTGGTTTCGAGTATCAGACTTGCGAAAATGTCGATGGTTTCTCAACCATTCCTTAACTTCAAACTCCCATATCTCGCGAACGGATTGACGAACTCGAGAAATTCCTGTTGCATCTGAAAGTAGAGGCTCGCCCGATTACAAAGGTGTGAGTATTTTTCTCCTAGGCCTTTGTAGTTATTGGTTTCGAGTATCAGACTTGCGAAAATTTTGATGGTTCCTCAACCATTCCTTAATTTCAAACTCCCATATCTCGCGAACGGATTGACGAAATCGAGAAATTCCTGTTGCATCTGAAAGCATAAGCTCGCCCGATTACAACGGTGTGTGTATTTTTCCCCTAGGCCATTTCAGTTATTCGTTTCTAGCATCAGAATTGCGAAAATCTTGATTGTTTCTCAACCATTCCTCAACTTCAAACTCCCATATCTCGCGAACGGAATGACGAACTCGAGAAATTCCTGTTGCATCTGAAAGTGGAAACTCGCCCGATTACAAAGGTATGTGCATTTTTCCCCTAGGCCTTTGTAGTTATTGGTTTCGAGTATCAGACTTTCGAAAATTTTGATGGTTTCTCAAGCATTCCTTAAGTTCAAACTCCCATATCTCGCGAACGGATTGACGAACTCGAGAAATTCCTGTTGCATCTGAAAGTGGAAACACGCCCGATTGCAAAGATATGTGTGTTTTTCCGCTAGGCTTTTGTAGTTATTGGTTTCGTGTATCAGACTTGCGAAAATTTTGATGGTTTCTTAACCATTCCTTATCTTCAAACTCCCATATCTCGCGAACGGATTGACGAACTCGAGAAATTCCTGTTGCATCTAAAAGTAGGAACTCGCCCGATTACAATGGTGTTTGTACTTTTCCCCTAGGCCATTCCAGTTATTGGTTTCGAGTATCAGACATGCGAAAATTTTGATGGTTCCTCAACCATTCCTTAACTTCAAACTCCCATATCTCGCGAACGGATTGACGAACTCGAAAAATTCCTGTTGCGTCTGAAAGTAGAGGCTCGCCCGATTACAAAGGTATGAGTATTTTTCTCCTAGGCCTTTGTAGTTATTGGTTTCGAGTATCAGAATTGCGAAAATTTTGAGGGTTTCTCAACCATTCCTTAACTTCAAACTCCCATATCTCGCGAACGGATTGACGAACTCGAGAAATTCCTGTTGCATCTGAAAGTAGAGACTCGCCCGTTTAGAATGGTGCGTGTACTTTTCCCCGGGCCTTTGTAGTTATTGGTTTCGAGTATCAGACTTGCGAAAATTTTGAGGGTTTCCCAACCATTCCTTAACATCAAACTCCCATATCTCGCGAACGGATTGACGAACTCGAGAAATTCCTGTTGCATCTGAAAGTGGAAACTCGCCCGATTACAAAGGTATGTGCATTTTTCCCCTAGGCCTTTGTAGTTATTGCTTCGAGTGTCAGACTTGCGAAAATTTTGTTGGTTTCTCAAGCAATCCTTAACTTCAAACTCCCATATCTCGCGAACGGATTGACGAACTCGAGATATTCCTGTTGCACCTGGAAGTAGAAAATCGCCCGATTACAATGGTTTGTGTACTTTTCCCCTAGGTCGTTCCAGTTATTGGTTTCGAGTATCAGACTTGCGAAAATTTTGATGGTTGCTCAACCATTCCTTAAATTCAAACTCCCATATCTCCCGAACGGGTTGACGAACTCAAGAAATTCCTGTTGCATCTGAAAGTAGAAACTCGGCCGATTACAGTGGTGTGTGTACTTTCCCCAAGACCATTCCAGTTATTCGTTTCTAGCATCAGAATTGCGAAAATCTTGATGGTTTCTCAACCATTCCTCAACTTCAAACTCCCATATCTCGCGAACGGAAAGACGAACTCGAGAAATTCCTGTTGCATCTAAAAGTGGAAACTCGCCCGATTACAAAGGTATGTGCATTTTTCCCCTAGGCCTTTGTAGTTATTGGTTTCGAGTATCAGACTTGCGAAAATTTTGATGGTTGCTCAACCATTCCTTAAATTCAAACTCCCATATCTCCCGAACGGATTGACGAACTCGAGAAATTCCTGTTGCATCTGAAAGTGGAAACACGCCCGATTACAAAGATATGTGTGTTTTTCCCCTAGGCTTTTGTAGTTATTGGTTTCGTGTATCAGACTTGCGAAAATTTTGATGGCTTCTTAACCATTCCTTATCTTCAAACTCCCATGTCTCGCGAACGGATTGACGAACTCGAGAAATTCCTGTTGCATCTAAAAGTAGGAACTCGCCCGAGTACAATGGTGTGTGTACTTTTCCCCTAGGCCATTCCAGTTATTGGTTTCGAGTATCAGACTTGCGAAAATGTCGATGGTTTCTCAACCATTCCTTAACTTCAAACTCCCATATCTCGCGAACGGATTGACGAACTCGAGAAATTCCTGTTGCATCTGAAAGTAGAGGCTCGCCCGATTACAAAGGTGTGAGTATTTTTCTCCTAGGCCTTTGTAGTTATTGGTTTCGAGTATCAGACTTGCGAAAATTTTGATGGTTCCTCAACCATTCCTTAATTTCAAACTCCCATATCTCGCGAACGGATTGACGAAATCGAGAAATTCCTGTTGCATCTGAAAGTAGAGACTCGCCCGATTAGAATGGTGTGTGTACTTTTCCCCTAGGCCTTTGTAGTTATTGGTTTCGAGTATCAGACTTGCGAAAATTTTGGGGGTTTCCCAATCATTCCTTAACTTCAAACTCCCATATCTCGCGAACGGATTGACGAACTCGAGAAATTCCTGTTGCACCTGGAAGTAGAAAATCGCCCGATTACAATGGTTTGTGTACTTTTCCCCTAGGTCGTTCCAGTTATTGGTGTCGAGTATCAGACTTGCGAAAATTTTGATGGTTGCTCAACCATTCCTTAAATTCAAACTCTCATATCTCCCGAACGGATTGACGAACTCGAGAAATTCCTGTTGCATCTGAAAGTAGAAACTCGGCCGATTACAGTGGTGTTTGTACTTTCCCCAAGGCCATTCCAATTATTCGTTTCTAGCATCAGAATTGCGAAAATCTTGATGGTTCCTCAACCATTCCTTAATTTCAAACTCCTATATCTCGCGAACGGATTGACGAACTCGAAAAATTCCTGTTGCATCTGAAAGTAGAGGCTCGCCCGATTACAAAGGTATGAGTATTTTTCTCCTAGGCCTTTGTAGTTATTGGTTTCGAGTATCAGACTTTCGAAAATTTTGATGGTTTCTCAAGCATTCCTTAAGTTCAAACTCCCATATCTCGCGAACCGATTGACGAACTCGAGAAATTCCTGTTGCACCTGGAAGCAGAAAATCGCCCGATTGCAATGGTGTGTGTACTTTTCCCCTAGGCCATTCCAGTTATTGGTTTCGAGTATCAGACTTGCGAAAATTTTGATGGTTTCTCAAGCATTCCTTAACTTCAAACTCCCATATCTCGCGAACGGAATGACGAACTCGAGAAATTCCTGTTGCATCTGAAAGTGGAAACTCGCCCGATTACAAAGGTATGTGCATTTTTCCCCTAGGCCTTTGTAGTTATTGGTTTCGAGTATCAGACTTTCGAAAATTTTGATGGTTTCTCAAGCATTCCTTAAGTTCAAACTCCCATATCTCGCGAACGGATTGACGAACTCGAGAAATTCCTGTTGCATCTGAAAGTGGAAACACGCCCGATTACAAAGATATGTGTGTTTTTCCGCTAGGCTTTTGTAGTTATTGGTTTCGTGTATCAGACTTGCGAAAATTTTGATGGTTTCTTAACCATTCCTTATCTTCAAACTCCCATATCTCGCGAACGGATTGACGAACTCGAGAAATTCTTGTTGCATCTAAAAGTAGGAACTCGCCCGATTACAATGGTGTGTGTACTTTTCCCCTAGGCCATTCCAGTTATTGGTTTCGAGTATCAGACCTCCGAAAATTTTGATGGTTTCTCAACCATTCCTTAACTTCAAACTCCCATATCTCGCGAACGGATTGACGAACTCGAGAAATTCCTGTTGCATCTGAAAGTAGAGGCTCGCCCGATTACAAAGGTGTGAGTATTTTTCTCCTAGGCCTTTGTAGTTATTGGTTTCGAGTATCAGACTTGCGAAAATTTTGATGGTTCCTCAACCATTCCTTAATTTCAAACTCCCATATCTCGCGAACGGATTGACGAAATCGAGAAATTCCTGTTGCATCTGAAAGTAGAGACTCGCCCGATTAGAATGGTGTGTGTACTTTTCCCCTAGGCCTTTGTAGTTATTGGTTTCGAGTATCAGACTTGCGAAAATTTTGGGGGTTTCCCAATCATTCCTTAACTTCAAACTCCCATATCTCGCGAACGGATTGACGAACTCGAGAAATTCCTGTTGCACCTGGAAGTAGAAAATCGCCCGATTACAATGGTTTGTGTACTTTTCCCCTAGGTCGTTCCAGTTATTGGTGTCGAGTATCAGACTTGCGAAAATTTTGATGGTTGCTCAACCATTCCTTAAATTCAAACTCTCATATCTCCCGAACGGATTGACGAACTCGAGAAATTCCTGTTGCATCTGAAAGTAGAAACTCGGCCGATTACAGTGGTGTGTGTACTTTCCCCAAGGCCATTCCAGTTATTCGTTTCTAGCATCAGAATTGCGAAAATCTTGATGGTTCCTCAACCATTCCTTAATTTCAAACTCCTATATCTCGCGAACGGATTGACGAACTCGAAAAATTCCTGTTGCATCTGAAAGTAGAGGCTCGCCCGATTACAAAGGTATGAGTATTTTTCTCCTAGGCCTTTGTAGTTATTGGTTTCGAGTATCAGACTTTCGAAAATTTTGATGGTTTCTCAAGCATTCCTTAAGTTCAAACTCCCATATCTCGCGAACCGATTGACGAACTCGAGAAATTCCTGTTGCACCTGGAAGCAGAAAATCGCCCGATTGCAATGGTGTGTGTACTTTTCCCCTAGGCCATTCCAGTTATTGGTTTCGAGTATCAGACTTGCGAAAATTTTGATGGTTTCTCAAGCATTCCTTAACTTCAAACTCCCATATCTCGCGAACGGAATGACGAACTCGAGAAATTCCTGTTGCATCTGAAAGTGGAAACTCGCCCGATTACAAAGGTATGTGCATTTTTCCCCTAGGCCTTTGTAGTTATTGGTTTCGAGTATCAGACTTTCGAAAATTTTGATGGTTTCTCAAGCATTCCTTAAGTTCAAACTCCCATATCTCGCGAACGGATTGACGAACTCGAGAAATTCCTGTTGCATCTGAAAGTGGAAACACGCCCGATTACAAAGATATGTGTGTTTTTCCGCTAGGCTTTTGTAGTTATTGGTTTCGTGTATCAGACTTGCGAAAATTTTGATGGTTTCTTAACCATTCCTTATCTTCAAACTCCCATATCTCGCGAACGGATTGACGAACTCGAGAAATTCTTGTTGCATCTAAAAGTAGGAACTCGCCCGATTACAATGGTGTGTGTACTTTTCCCCTAGGCCATTCCAGTTATTGGTTTCGAGTATCAGACCTCCGAAAATTTTGATGGTTTCTAAAGCATTCCTTAACTTCAAACTCCCATATCTCGCGAACGGATTGACGAACTCGAGAAATTCCTGTTGCATCTGAAAGTAGAGGCTCGCCCGATTACAAAGGTGTGAGTATTTTTCTCCTAGGCCTTTGTAGTTATTGGTTTCGAGTATCAGACTTGCGAAAATTTTGATGGTTCCTCAACCATTCCTTAATTTCAAACTCCCATATCTCGCGAACGGATTGACGAAATCGAGAAATTCCTGTTGCATCTGAAAGTAGAGACTCGCCCGATTAGAATGGTGTGTGTACTTTTCCCCTAGGCCTTTGTAGTTATTGGTTTCGAGTATCAGACTTGCGAAAATTTTGGGGGTTTCCCAATCATTCCTTAACTTCAAACTCCCATATCTCGCGAACGGATTGACGAACTCGAGAAATTCCTGTTGCACCTGGAAGTAGAAAATCGCCCGATTACAATGGTTTGTGTACTTTTCCCCTAGGTCGTTCCAGTTATTGGTGTCGAGTATCAGACTTGCGAAAATTTTGATGGTTGCTCAACCATTCCTTAAATTCAAACTCTCATATCTCCCGAACGGATTGACGAACTCGAGAAATTCCTGTTGCATCTGAAAGTAGAAACTCGGCCGATTACAGTGGTGTGTGTACTTTCCCCAAGGCCATTCCAGTTATTCGTTTCTAGCATCAGAATTGCGAAAATCTTGATGCTTCCTCAACCATTCCTTAATTTCAAACTCCTATATCTCGCGAACGGATTGACGAACTCGAAAAATTCCTGTTGCATCTGAAAGTAGAGGCTCGCCCGATTACAAAGGTATGAGTATTTTTCTCCTAGGCCTTTGTAGTTATTGGTTTCGAGTATCAGACTTTCGAAAATTTTGATGGTTTCTCAAGCATTCCTTAAGTTCAAACTCCCATATCTCGCGAACCGATTGACGAACTCGAGAAATTCCTGTTGCACCTGGAAGCAGAAAATCGCCCGATTGCAATGGTGTGTGTACTTTTCCCCTAGGCCATTCCAGTTATTGGTTTCGAGTATCAGACTTGCGAAAATTTTGATGGTTTCTCAAGCATTCCTTAACTTCAAACTCCCATATCTCGCGAACGGAATGACGAACTCGAGAAATTCCTGTTGCATCTGAAAGTGGAAACTCGCCCGATTACAAAGGTATGTGCATTTTTCCCCTAGGCCTTTGTAGTTATTGGTTTCGAGTATCAGACTTTCGAAAATTTTGATGGTTTCTCAAGCATTCCTTAAGTTCAAACTCCCATATCTCGCGAACGGATTGACGAACTCGAGAAATTCCTGTTGCATCTGAAAGTGGAAACACGCCCGATTACAAAGATATGTGTGTTTTTCCGCTAGGCTTTTGTAGTTATTGGTTTCGTGTATCAGACTTGCGAAAATTTTGATGGTTTCTTAACCATTCCTTATCTTCAAACTCCCATATCTCGCGAACGGATTGACGAACTCGAGAAATTCTTGTTGCATCTAAAAGTAGGAACTCGCCCGATTACAATGGTGTGTGTACTTTTCCCCTAGGCCATTCCAGTTATTGGTTTCGAGTATCAGACCTCCGAAAATTTTGATGGTTTCTAAAGCATTCCTTAACTTCAAACTCCCATATCTCGCGAACGGATTGACGAACTCGAGAAATTCCTGTTGCATCTGAAAGTAGAAACATGCCCGATTACAATGGTGTGTTTACTTTTCCCCTAAGCCATTCCAGTTATTGGTTTCGAGTATCAGACTTGCGAAAATGTTGATGGTTTCTGAACCATTCCTTAACTTCAAACTCCCATATCTCGCCAACGGATTGACGAACTCGAGAAATTCCTGTTGCATCTGAGAGTGGAAACCGGCCCGATTACAAGGGTATGTGTATTTTTCCCCTAGGCCTTGGTAGTTATTGGTTTCGAGTATCAGACTTGCGAAAATTTTGATGGTTCCTCAACCATTCCTTAACTTCAAACTCCCATATCTCGCCAACGGATTGACGAACTCGAGAAATTCCTGTTGCATCTGAGAGTGGAAACCGGCCCGATTACAAGGGTATGTGTATTTTTCCCCTAGGCCTTGGTAGTTATTGGTTTCGAGTATCAGACTTGCGAAAATTTTGATGGTTCCTCAACCATTCCTTAACTTCAAACTCCCATATCTCGCGAACGGATTGACGAACTCGAGAAATTCCTGTTGCATCTGAAAGTAGAGACTCGCCCGATTACAAAGGTATGAGTATTTTTCTCCTAGGCCTTTGTAGTTATTGGTTTCGAGTATCAGACTTGCGAAAATTTTGATGGTTCCTCAACCATTCCTTAATTTCAAACTCCCATATCTCGCGAATGGATTGACGAAATCGAGAAATTCCTGTTGCATCTGAAAGCATAAGCTCGCCCGATTACAATGGTGTGTGTACTTTTCCCCTAGGCCATTCCAGTTATTGGTTTCGTGTATCAGACTTGCGAAAATGTTGGTGGTTTCTCAACCATTCCTTAACTTCAAACTCCCATATCTCGTCAACGGATTGACGAACTCGAGAAATTCCTGTTGCATCTGAAAGTGGAAACTCGCCCGATTACAACGGTATCTGTATTTTTCCCCTAGGCCTTTGTAGTTATTGGTTTCGAGTATCAGACTTGCGAAAATTTTGATGGTTTCTCAACCTATCCTTAATTTCAAACTCCCATATCTCACGAACGGATTGACGAACTCGAGAAATTCCTGTTGCATCTGAAAGCAGAAACTCGCCCGATTACAATGGTGTGTGCACTTTTTCCCTAGGTCATTCCAGTTATTGGTTTCGAGTATCAGACCAGCCAAAATTTTGATGGTTTCTCAAGCATTCCTAACCCTCAAACTCCCATATCTCGCGAACGGAATGACGAACTCGAGAAATTCCTGTTGCATCTGAAAGTGGAATCTCGCCCGATTACAAAGGTATGTGCATTTTTCCCCTAGGCCTTTGAAGTTATTGGTATCGAGTATCAGACTTTCGAAAATTTTGATGGTTTCTCAAGCATTCCTTGAGTTCAAACTCCCATATCTCGCGAACGGATTGACGAACTCGAGAAATTCCTGTTGCATCTGAAAGTGGAAACACGCCCGATTGCAAGGATATGTGTGTTTTTCCGCTAGGCTTTTGTAGTTATTGGTTTCGTGTATCAGACTTGCGAAAATTTTGATGGTTTCTTAACCATTCCTTATCTTCAAACTCCCATATCTCGCGAACGGATTGACGAACTCGAGAAATTCCTGTTGCATCTAAAAGTAGGAACTCGCCCGATTACAATGGTGTTTGTACTTTTCCCCTAGGCCATTCCAGTTATTGGTTTCGAGTATCAGACATGCGAAAATTTTGATGGTTCCTCAACCATTCCTTAACTTCAAACTCCCATATCTCGCGAACGGATTGACGAACTCGAAAAATTCCTGTTGCATCTGAAAGTAGAGGCTCGCCCGATTACAAAGGTATGAGTATTTTTCTCCTAGGCCTTTGTAGTTATTGGTTTCGAGTATCAGAATTGCGAAAATTTTGAGGGTTTCTCAACCATTCCTTAACTTCAAACTCCCATATCTCGCGAACGGATTGACGAACTCGAGAAATTCCTGTTGCATCTGAAAGTAGAGACTCGCCCGTTTAGAATGGTGCGTGTACTTTTCCCCGGGCCTTTGTAGTTATTGGTTTCGAGTATCAGACTTGCGAAAATTTTGAGGGTTTCCCAACCATTCCTTAACATCAAACTCCCATATCTCGCGAACGGATTGACGAACTCGAGAAATTCCTGTTGCATCTGAAAGTGGAAACTCGCCCGATTACAAAGGTATGTGCATTTTTCCCCTAGGCCTTTGTAGTTATTGCTTCGAGTATCAGACTTGCGAAAATTTTGATGGTTTCTCAAGCAATCCTTAACTTCAAACTCCCATATCTCGCGAACGGATTGACGAACTCGAGATATTCCTGTTGCACCTGGAAGTAGAAAATCGCCCGATTACAATGGTTTGTGTACTTTTCCCCTAGGTCGTTCCAGTTATTGGTTTCGAGTATCAGACTTGCGAAAATTTTGATGGTTACTCAACCATTCCTTAAATTCAAACTCCCATATCTCCCGAACGGGTTGACGAACTCGAGAAATTCCTGTTGCATCTGAAAGTAGAAACTCGGCCGATTACAGTGGTGTGTGTACTTTCCCCAAGACCAATCCAGTTATTCGTTTCTAGCATCAGAATTGCGAAAATCTTGATGGTTTCTCAACCATTCCTCAACTTCAAACTCCCATATCTCGCGAACGGAAAGACGAACTCGAGAAATTCCTGTTGCATTTGAAAGTGGAAACTCGCCCGATTACAAAGGTATGTGCATTTTTCCCCTAGGCCTTTGTAGTTATTGGTTTCGAGTATCAGACTTGCGAAAATTTTGATGGTTGCTCAACCATTCCTTAAATTCAAACTCCCATATCTCCCGAACGGATTGACGAACTCGAGAAATTCCTGTTGCATCTGAAAGTGGAAACACGCCCGATTACAAAGATATGTGTGTTTTTCCCCTAGGCTTTTGTAGTTATTGGTTTCGTGTATCAGACTTGCGAAAATTTTGATGGTTTCTTAACCATTCCTTATCTTCAAACTCCCATGTCTCGCGAACGGATTGACGAACTCGAGAAATTCCTGTTGCATCTAAAAGTAGGAACTCGCCCGAGTACAATGGTGTGTGTACTTTTCCCCTAGGCCATTCCAGTTATTGGTTTCGAGTATCAGACCACCGAAAATTTTGATGGTTTCTCAAGCATTCCTTAACTTCAAACTCCCATATCTCGCGAACGGATTGACGAACTCGAGAAATTCCTGTTGCATCTGAAAGTAGATACATGCCCGATTACACTGGTGTGTGTACTTTTCCCCTAGGCCATTCCAGTTATTGGTTTCGAGTATCAGACTTGCGAAAATGTCGATGGTTTCTCAACCATTCCTTAACTTCAAACTCCCATATCTCGCGAACGGATTGACGAACTCGAGAAATTCCTGTTGCATCTGAAAGTAGAGGCTCGCCCGATTACAAAGGTGTGAGTATTTTTCTCCTAGGCCTTTGTAGTTATTGGTTTCGAGTATCAGACTTGCGAAAATTTTGATGGTTCCTCAACCATTCCTTAATTTCAAACTCCCATATCTCGCGAACGGATTGACGAAATCGAGAAATTCCTGTTGCATCTGAAAGCATAAGCTCGCCCGATTACAACGGTGTGTGTATTTTTCCCCTAGGCCATTTCAGTTATTCGTTTCTAGCATCAGAATTGCGAAAATCTTGATTGTTTCTCAACCATTCCTCAACTTCAAACTCCCATATCTCGCGAACGGAATGACGAACTCGAGAAATTCCTGTTGCATCTGAAAGTGGAAACTCGCCCGATTACAAAGGTATGTGCATTTTTCCCCTAGGCCTTTGTAGTTATTGGTTTCGAGTATCAGACTTTCGAAAATTTTGATGGTTTCTCAAGCATTCCTTAAGTTCAAACTCCCATATCTCGCGAACGGATTGACGAACTCGAGAAATTCCTGTTGCATCTGAAAGTAGATACATGCCCGATTACACTGGTGTGTGTACTTTTCCCCTAGGCCATTCCAGTTATTGGTTTCGAGTATCAGACTTGCGAAAATGTCGATGGTTTCTCAACCATTCCTTAACTTCAAACTCCCATATCTCGCGAACGGATTGACGAACTCGAGAAATTCCTGTTGCATCTGAGAGTAGAGGCTCGCCCGATTACAAAGGTGTGAGTATTTTTCTCCTAGGCCTTTGTAGTTATTGGTTTCGAGTATCAGAATTGCGAAAATTTTGAGGGTTTCTCAAGCATTCCTTAAGTTCAAACTCCCATATCTCGCGAACGGATTGACGAAATCGAGAAATTCCTGTTGCATCTGAAATCATAAGCTCGCCCGATTACAACGGTGTGTGTATTTTTCCCCTAGGCCATTTCAGTTATTCGTTTCTAGCATCAGAATTGCGAAAATCTTGATGGTTTCTCAACCATTCCTCAACTTCAAACTCCCATATCTCGCGAACGGAATGACGAACTCGAGAAATTCCTGTTGCATCTGAAAGTGTAAACTCGCCCGATTACAAAGGTATGTGCATTTTTCCCCTAGGCCTATGTAGTTATTGGTTTCGAGTATCAGACTTTCGAAAATTTTGATGGTTTCTCAAGCATTCCTTAAGTTCAAACTCCCATATCTCGCGAACGGATTGACGAACTCGAGAAATTCCTGTTGCATCTGAAAGTGGAAACACGCCCGATTGCAAAGATATGTGTGTTTTTCCGCTAGGCTTTTGTAGTTATTGGTTTCGTGTATCAGACTTGCGAAAATTTTGATGGTTTCTTAACCATTCCTTATCTTCAAACTCCCATATCTCGCGAACGGATTGACGAACTCGAGAAATTCCTGTTGCATCTAAAAGTAGGAACTCGCCCGATTACAATGGTGTTTGTACTTTTCCCCTAGGCCATTCCAGTTATTGGTTTCGAGTATCAGACATGCGAAAATTTTGATGGTTCCTCAACCATTCCTTAACTTCAAACTCCCATATCTCGCGAACGGATTGACGAACTCGAAAAATTCCTGTTGCATCTGAAAGGAGAGGCTCGCCCGATTACAAAGGTATGAGTATTTTTCTCCTAGGCCTTTGTAGTTATTGGTTTCGAGTATCAGAATTGCGAAAATTTTGAGGGTTTCTCAACCATTCCTTAACTTCAAACTCCCATATCTCGCGAACGGATTGACGAACTCGAGAAATTCCTGTTGCATCTGAAAGTAGAGACTCGCCCGTTTAGAATGGTGCGTGTACTTTTCCCCGGGCCTTTGTAGTTATTGGTTTCGAGTATCAGACTTGCGAAAATTTTGAGGGTTTCCCAACCATTCCTTAACATCAAACTCCCATATCTCGCGAACGGATTGACGAACTCGAGAAATTCCTGTTGCATCTGAAAGTAGATACATGCCCGATTACACTGGTGTGTGTACTTTTCCCCTAGGCCATTCCAGTTATTGGTTTCGAGTATCAGACTTGCGAAAATGTCGATGGTTTCTCAACCATTCCTTAACTTCAAACTCCCATATCTCGCGAACGGATTGACGAACTCGAGAAATTCCTGTTGCATCTGAAAGTAGAGGCTCGCCCGATTACAAAGGTGTGAGTATTTTTCTCCTAGGCCTTTGTAGTTATTGGTTTCGAGTATCAGACTTGCGAAAATTTTGATGGTTCCTCAACCATTCCTTAATTTCAAACTCCCATATCTCGCGAACGGATTGACGAAATCGAGAAATTCCTGTTGCATCTGAAAGCATAAGCTCGCCCGATTACAACGGTGTGTGTATTTTTCCCCTAGGCCATTTCAGTTATTCGTTTCTAGCATCAGAATTGCGAAAATCTTGATTGTTTCTCAACCATTCCTCAACTTCAAACTCCCATATCTCGCGAACGGAATGACGAACTCGAGAAATTCCTGTTGCATCTGAAAGTGGAAACTCGCCCGATTACAAAGGTATGTGCATTTTTCCCCTAGGCCTTTGTAGTTATTGGTTTCGAGTATCAGACTTTCGAAAATTTTGATGGTTTCTCAAGCATTCCTTAAGTTCAAACTCCCATATCTCGCGAACGGATTGACGAACTCGAGAAATTCCTGTTGCATCTGAAAGTAGATACATGCCCGATTACACTGGTGTGTGTACTTTTCCCCTAGGCCATTCCAGTTATTGGTTTCGAGTATCAGACTTGCGAAAATGTCGATGGTTTCTCAACCATTCCTTAACTTCAAACTCCCATATCTCGCGAACGGATTGACGAACTCGAGAAATTCCTGTTGCATCTGAGAGTAGAGGCTCGCCCGATTACAAAGGTGTGAGTATTTTTCTCCTAGGCCTTTGTAGTTATTGGTTTCGAGTATCAGAATTGCGAAAATTTTGAGGGTTTCTCAAGCATTCCTTAAGTTCAAACTCCCATATCTCGCGAACGGATTGACGAAATCGAGAAATTCCTGTTGCATCTGAAATCATAAGCTCGCCCGATTACAACGGTGTGTGTATTTTTCCCCTAGGCCATTTCAGTTATTCGTTTCTAGCATCAGAATTGCGAAAATCTTGATGGTTTCTCAACCATTCCTCAACTTCAAACTCCCATATCTCGCGAACGGAATGACGAACTCGAGAAATTCCTGTTGCATCTGAAAGTGTAAACTCGCCCGATTACAAAGGTATGTGCATTTTTCCCCTAGGCCTATGTAGTTATTGGTTTCGAGTATCAGACTTTCGAAAATTTTGATGGTTTCTCAAGCATTCCTTAAGTTCAAACTCCCATATCTCGCGAACGGATTGACGAACTCGAGAAATTCCTGTTGCATCTGAAAGTGGAAACACGCCCGATTGCAAAGATATGTGTGTTTTTCCGCTAGGCTTTTGTAGTTATTGGTTTCGTGTATCAGACTTGCGAAAATTTTGATGGTTTCTTAACCATTCCTTATCTTCAAACTCCCATATCTCGCGAACGGATTGACGAACTCGAGAAATTCCTGTTGCATCTAAAAGTAGGAACTCGCCCGATTACAATGGTGTTTGTACTTTTCCCCTAGGCCATTCCAGTTATTGGTTTCGAGTATCAGACATGCGAAAATTTTGATGGTTCCTCAACCATTCCTTAACTTCAAACTCCCATATCTCGCGAACGGATTGACGAACTCGAAAAATTCCTGTTGCATCTGAAAGTAGAGGCTCGCCCGATTACAAAGGTATGAGTATTTTTCTCCTAGGCCTTTGTAGTTATTGGTTTCGAGTATCAGAATTGCGAAAATTTTGAGGGTTTCTCAACCATTCCTTAACTTCAAACTCCCATATCTCGCGAACGGATTGACGAACTCGAGAAATTCCTGTTGCATCTGAAAGTAGAGACTCGCCCGTTTAGAATGGTGCGTGTACTTTTCCCCGGGCCTTTGTAGTTATTGGTTTCGAGTATCAGACTTGCGAAAATTTTGAGGGTTTCCCAACCATTCCTTAACATCAAACTCCCATATCTCGCGAACGGATTGACGAACTCGAGAAATTCCTGTTGCATCTGAAAGTGGAAACTCGCCCGATTACAAAGGTATGTGCATTTTTCCCCTAGGCCTTTGTAGTTATTGCTTCGAGTGTCAGACTTGCGAAAATTTTGTTGGTTTCTCAAGCAATCCTTAACTTCAAACTCCCATATCTCGCGAACGGATTGACGAACTCGAGATATTCCTGTTGCACCTGGAAGTAGAAAATCGCCCGATTACAATGGTTTGTGTACTTTTCCCCTAGGTCGTTCCAGTTATTGGTTTCGAGTATCAGACTTGCGAAAATTTTGATGGTTGCTCAACCATTCCTTAAATTCAAACTCCCATATCTCCCGAACGGGTTGACGAACTCAAGAAATTCCTGTTGCATCTGAAAGTAGAAACTCGGCCGATTACAGTGGTGTGTGTACTTTCCCCAAGACCATTCCAGTTATTCGTTTCTAGCATCAGAATTGCGAAAATCTTGATGGTTTCTCAACCATTCCTCAACTTCAAACTCCCATATCTCGCGAACGGAAAGACGAACTCGAGAAATTCCTGTTGCATCTAAAAGTGGAAACTCGCCCGATTACAAAGGTATGTGCATTTTTCCCCTAGGCCTTTGTAGTTATTGGTTTCGAGTATCAGACTTGCGAAAATTTTGATGGTTGCTCAACCATTCCTTAAATTCAAACTCCCATATCTCCCGAACGGATTGACGAACTCGAGAAATTCCTGTTGCATCTGAAAGTGGAAACACGCCCGATTACAAAGATATGTGTGTTTTTCCCCTAGGCTTTTGTAGTTATTGGTTTCGTGTATCAGACTTGCGAAAATTTTGATGGTTTCTTAACCATTCCTTATCTTCAAACTCCCATGTCTCGCGAACGGATTGACGAACTCGAGAAATTCCTGTTGCATCTAAAAGTAGGAACTCGCCCGAGTACAATGGTGTGTGTACTTTTCCCCTAGGCCATTCCAGT
This sequence comes from Ptiloglossa arizonensis, assembly GCF_051014685.1. Classification (NCBI taxonomy): domain Eukaryota; kingdom Metazoa; phylum Arthropoda; class Insecta; order Hymenoptera; family Colletidae; genus Ptiloglossa; species Ptiloglossa arizonensis. Next base: position 620,502 of record NW_027478594.1, on the reverse strand, counting down.
TATTGGTTTCGAGTATCAGACCACCGAAAATTTTGATGGTTTCTCAAGCATTCCTTAACTTCAAACTCCCATATCTCGCGAACGGATTGACGAACTCGAGAAATTCCTGTTGCATCTGAAAGTATTAGGGGGACCGGAAAGTAATGTCGTTTCCCGACATTAAATTCAAATACATAAATTTTTAACGAGTTTTTATTTTTAATCAATGATATAATCACCCTCATTATCAACAACCTTTTGCCATCTAGTGTGCAAATTTTCAATGCCGGATCGATAAAAATCAATTGGTTTTTGAGCAAAATATACAGAGATGGCATTTTGAATATCATCCAAATTTGCAAATCTTTTGCCACTTAGAAAGTGTTGAAGCGATCGGAATAAATGGAAATCCGATGGTGCAACATCGGGCGAGTACGGTGGGTGAGGCAGTACCTCCCACCCCAATTCATTAATTTTTGCCAAGGTTCGTCTTGCGCAGTGCGGTCTTGCATTATCGTGTTGCAGAATAACGCCTTTTCTGTTGACAATCGCTGGCCACTTTTCAATTAAAGATTTATTTACACGATCTAATTGTTCACAGTAAAGGTCTGCATTCACAGTCTGTCCAGGTTTCAGCACTTCAAAATGAACAACGCCGCGAATACTCCACCAAACACACAAAAGGGCCTTTTTGGGGTGTAAACCTGGCTTAGCAGTACTTTGTGGCAATTCATTTGGAGAGAGCCACTGCCTTTTGCGTTTTGGGTAATCATAAAGAACCCACTTTTCATCTCCGGTGATCAAGCGATCAAAAAACGCTTCTGTATTGTGCCGTTGAAGCAATAAGTTGCATGTGGTGGATCGGTTAGCCTTGTTCTCTTCGGACAGATTATGCGGGACCCAAACACCTGCTCTGCTTACTTTCCCAATCTGCTGCAAATGTTCTTGGATGGTCGACCAAGGTTGGTTAAGACTGTTTGACAATTCCTCGATTGTCTGACACGGATTTGCTTCCACTTCCGCACTTAACACGTCATTGTCTAACGTTGTTGGTCTTCCTGATCGATACGAGTCGGAAAGATCAAAATTACCGGATTTGAACTTGGAAAACCACCTTTGGCATTTACGAACGTCTAATGCATTTGGATAAACATCGCAAATGTTTTTGGTAGCAACTGTTGCGTTACTAACCTTGCGAAACTCAAAAAGCATGCAATGCCGGATATGTACCTCTTCTGGTATTTGGCTGGCCATTTCACCCAAAATTGTAAAGAAAAATTTTAAATTTAATTATTTACAACTAAACAAGTCACTATAACCTCAGAATGTCTTTGCTACGACTTTAATGTACACAATGAGCTGACAAATGACAATCAAATAGTGACATGCGCAGAAACGACATTACTTTCCGGTCCACCTAATAGATACATGCCCGATTACACTGGTGTGTGTACTTTTCCCCTAGGCCATTCCAGTTATTGGTTTCGAGTATCAGACTTGCGAAAATGTCGATGGTTTCTCAACCATTCCTTAACTTCAAACTCCCATATCTCGCGAACGGATTGACGAACTCGAGAAATTCCTGTTGCATCTGAAAGTAGAGGCTCGCCCGATTACAAAGGTGTGAGTATTTTTCTCCTAGGCCTTTGTAGTTATTAGTTTCGAGTATCAGACTTGCGAAAATTTTGATGGTTCCTCAACCATTCCTTAATTTCAAACTCCCATATCTCGCGAACGGATTGACGAAATCGAGAAATTCCTGTTGCATCTGAAAGCATAAGCTCGCCCGATTACAGCGGTGTGTGTATTTTTCCCCTAGGCCATTTCAGTTATTCGTTTCTAGCATCAGAATTGCGAAAATCTTGATGGTTTCTCAACCATTCCTCAACTTCAAACTCCCATATCTCGCGAACGGAATGACGATCTCGAGAAATTCCTGTTGCATCTGAAAGTGGAAACTCGCCCGATTACAAAGGTATGTGCATTTTTCCCCTAGGCCTTTGAAGTTATTGGTATCGAGTATCAGACTTTCGAAAATTTTGATGGTTTCTCAAGCATTCCTTAAGTTCAAACTCCCATATCTCGCGAACTCGAGAAATTCCTGTTGCATCTGAAAGTGGAAACACGCCCGATTGCAAAGATATGTGTGTTTTTCCGCTAGGCTTTTGTAGTTATTGGTTTCGTGTATCAGACTTGCGAAACTTTTGATGGTTTCTTAACCATTCCTTATCTTCAAACACCCATATCTCGCGAACTCGAGAAATTCCTGTTGCATCTGAAAGTGGAAACACGCCCGATTACAAAGGTATGTGCATTTTTCCCCTAGGCCTTTGTAGTTATTGGTTTCGAGTATCAGACTTTCGAAAATTTTGATGGTTTCTCAAGCATTCCTTAAGTTCAAACTCCCATATCTCGCGAACGGATTGACGAACTCGAGAAATTCCTGTTGCATCTGAAAGTGGAAACACGCCCGATTACAAAGATATGTGTGTTTTTCCGCTAGGCTTTTGTAGTTATTGGTTTCGTGTATCAGACTTGCGAAAATTTTGATGGTTTCTTAACCATTCCTTATCTTCAAACTCCCATATCTCGCGAACGGATTGACGAACTCGAGAAATTCTTGTTGCATCTAAAAGTAGGAACTCGCCCGATTACAATGGTGTGTGTACTTTTCCCCTAGGCCATTCCAGTTATTGGTTTCGAGTATCAGACCTCCGAAAATTTTGATGGTTTCTCAACCATTCCTTAACTTCAAACTCCCATATCTCGCGAACGGATTGACGAACTCGAGAAATTCCTGTTGCATCTGAAAGTAGAGGCTCGCCCGATTACAAAGGTGTGAGTATTTTTCTCCTAGGTCTTTGTAGTTATTGGTTTCGAGTATCAGACTTGCGAAAATTTTGATGGTTCCTCAACCATTCCTTAATTTCAAACTCCCATATCTCGCGAACGGATTGACGAAATCGAGAAATTCCTGTTGCATCTAAAAGTAGAGACTCGCCCGATTAGAATGGTGTGTGTACTTTTCCCCTAGGCCTTTGTAGTTATTGGTTTCGAGTATCAGAGTTGCGAAAATTTTGGGGGTTTCCCAATCATTCCTTAACTTCAAACTCCCATATCTCGCGAACGGATTGACGAACTCGAGAAATTCCTGTTGCACCTGGAAGTAGAAAATCGCCCGATTACAATGGTTTGTGTACTTTTCCCCTAGGTCGTTCCAGTTATTGGTGTCGAGTATCAGACTTGCGAAAATTTTGATGGTTGCTCAACCATTCCTTAAATTCAAACTCTCATATCTCCCGAACGGATTGACGAACTCGAGAAATTCCTGTTGCATCTGAAAGTAGAAACTCGGCCGATTACAGTGGTGTGTGTACTTTCCCCAAGGCCATTCCAGTTATTCGTTTCTAGCATCAGAATTGCGAAAATCTTGATGGTTCCTCAACCATTCCTTAATTTCAAACTCCTATATCTCGCGAACGGATTGACGAACTCGAAAAATTCCTGTTGCATCTGAAAGTAGAGGCTCGCCCGATTACAAAGGTATGAGTATTTTTCTCCTAGGCCTTTGTAGTTATTGGTTTCGAGTATCAGACTTTCGAAAATTTTGATGGTTTCTCAAGCATTCCTTAAGTTCAAACTCCCATATCTCGCGAACCGATTGACGAACTCGAGAAATTCCTGTTGCACCTGGAAGCAGAAAATCGCCCGATTGCAATGGTGTGTGTACTTTTCCCCTAGGCCATTCCAGTTATTGGTTTCGAGTATCAGACTTGCGAAAATTTTGATGGTTTCTCAAGCATTCCTTAACTTCAAACTCCCATATCTCGCGAACGGAATGACGAACTCGAGAAATTCCTGTTGCATCTGAAAGTGGAAACTCGCCCGATTACAAAGGTATGTGCATTTTTCCCCTAGGCCTTTGTAGTTATTGGTTTCGAGTATCAGACTTTCGAAAATTTTGATGGTTTCTCAAGCATTCCTTAAGTTCAAACTCCCATATCTCGCGAACGGATTGACGAACTCGAGAAATTCCTGTTGCATCTGAAAGTGGAAACACGCCCGATTACAAAGATATGTGTGTTTTTCCGCTAGGCTTTTGTAGTTATTGGTTTCGTGTATCAGACTTGCGAAAATTTTGATGGTTTCTTAACCATTCCTTATCTTCAAACTCCCATATCTCGCGAACGGATTGACGAACTCGAGAAATTCTTGTTGCATCTAAAAGTAGGAACTCGCCCGATTACAATGGTGTGTGTACTTTTCCCCTAGGCCATTCCAGTTATTGGTTTCGAGTATCAGACCTCCGAAAATTTTGATGGTTTCTAAAGCATTCCTTAACTTCAAACTCCCATATCTCGCGAACGGATTGACGAACTCGAGAAATTCCTGTTGCATCTGAAAGTAGAAACATGCCCGATTACAATGGTGTGTTTACTTTTCCCCTAAGCCATTCCAGTTATTGGTTTCGAGTATCAGACTTGCGAAAATGTTGATGGTTTCTGAACCATTCCTTAACTTCAAACTCCCATATCTCGCCAACGGATTGACGAACTCGAGAAATTCCTGTTGCATCTGAGAGTGGAAACCGGCCCGATTACAAGGGTATGTGTATTTTTCCCCTAGGCCTTGGTAGTTATTGGTTTCGAGTATCAGACTTGCGAAAATTTTGATGGTTCCTCAACCATTCCTTAACTTCAAACTCCCATATCTCGCCAACGGATTGACGAACTCGAGAAATTCCTGTTGCATCTGAGAGTGGAAACCGGCCCGATTACAAGGGTATGTGTATTTTTCCCCTAGGCCTTGGTAGTTATTGGTTTCGAGTATCAGACTTGCGAAAATTTTGATGGTTCCTCAACCATTCCTTAACTTCAAACTCCCATATCTCGCGAACGGATTGACGAACTCGAGAAATTCCTGTTGCATCTGAAAGTAGAGACTCGCCCGATTACAAAGGTATGAGTATTTTTCTCCTAGGCCTTTGTAGTTATTGGTTTCGAGTATCAGACTTGCGAAAATTTTGATGGTTCCTCAACCATTCCTTAATTTCAAACTCCCATATCTCGCGAATGGATTGACGAAATCGAGAAATTCCTGTTGCATCTGAAAGCATAAGCTCGCCCGATTACAATGGTGTGTGTACTTTTCCCCTAGGCCATTCCAGTTATTGGTTTCGTGTATCAGACTTGCGAAAATGTTGGTGGTTTCTCAACCATTCCTTAACTTCAAACTCCCATATCTCGTCAACGGATTGACGAACTCGAGAAATTCCTGTTGCATCTGAAAGTGGAAACTCGCCCGATTACAACGGTATCTGTATTTTTCCCCTAGGCCTTTGTAGTTATTGGTTTCGAGTATCAGACTTGCGAAAATTTTGATGGTTTCTCAACCTATCCTTAATTTCAAACTCCCATATCTCACGAACGGATTGACGAACTCGAGAAATTCCTGTTGCATCTGAAAGCAGAAACTCGCCCGATTACAATGGTGTGTGCACTTTTTCCCTAGGTCATTCCAGTTATTGGTTTCGGGTATCAGACCAGCCAAAATTTTGATGGTTTCTCAAGCATTCCTAACCCTCAAACTCCCATATCTCGCGAACGGAATGACGAACTCGAGAAATTCCTGTTGCATCTGAAAGTGGAATCTCGCCCGATTACAAAGGTATCTGCATTTTCCCCTAGGCCTTTGTAGTTATTGGTTTCGAGTATCAGAATTTCGAAAATTTTGATGGTTTCTCAAGCATTCCTCAACTTCATTCTCCCATTTCTCGCGAACGGATTGTCGAACTCCAGAAATTCCAGTTGCATCTGAAAATGGAAACTCGCCCGATTACAAAGGTATAAGTATTTTTCTCCTAGGCCATTGTAGTTATTGGTTTCGAGTATCAGACTTGCGAAAATTTTGATGGTTTCTCAACCATTCCTTAATTTCAAACTCCCATATCTCGCGAACGGATTGACGAACTCGAGAAATTCCTGTTGCATCTGAAAGCAGAAACTCGCCCGATTACAATGGTGTGTGTACTTTTACCCTAGGTCATTCCAGTTATTGGTTTCGAGTATCAGACCAGCGAAAATTTTGACGGTTTCTCAAGCATTCCTTAACTTCAAACTCCCATATATCGCGAACGGAATGACGAACTCGAGAAATTCCTATTGCATCTGAAAGTGGAAACTCGCCCGATTACAAAGGTGTGTGATTTCCCCTAGACCTTTGTAGTTATTCGTTTCGAGTATCAAACTTGCGAAAATTTTGATCGTTCCTCAACCATTCCTTAAATTCAAACTCCCATATCTCGCGAACGGATTGACGACCTCGAGAAATTCCTGTTGCATCTGAAAGTAGAAACTCGCCCGATTACATTGGTGTGTGCACTTTTCCCCAAGGCCATTCCAGTTACTCGTTTCTAGCATCAGAATTGCGAAAATCTTGATGGTTTCTCAACCATTCCTTAACTTCATTCTCCCATTTCTCGCAAACGGAATGACGAACTCGAGAAATTCCTGTTGCATCTGAAAGTGGAAACTCGCCCGATTACAAAGGTATGTGCATTTTCCCCTTGTCCTTTGTAGTTATTGGTTTCGAGTATCAGACTTGCGAAAATTTTGATGGTTTCTCAAGCATTCCTTAACTTCAAACTCCCATATCTCTCGAACGGAATGACGAACTCGAGAAATTCCTGTTGCATCTGAAAGTAGAAACTCGCCCGATTACATTGGTGTGTGTACTTTTTCCCAAGGCCATTCCAGTTATTCGTTTCTAGCATCAGAATTGTGAAAATCTTGATGGTTTCTCAACCATTCCTTAATTTCAAACTCCCATATCTCGCGAATGGATTGACGAAATCGAGAAATTCCTGTTGCATCTGAAAGCATAAGCTCGCCCGATTACAATGGTGTGTGTACTTTTCCCCTAGGCCATTCCAGTTATTGGTTTCGTGTATCAGACTTGCGAAAATGTTGGTGGTTTCTCAACCATTCCTTAACTTCAAACTCCCATATCTCGTCAACGGATTGACGAACTCGAGAAATTCCTGTTGCATCTGAAAGTGGAAACTCGCCCGATTACAACGGTATCTGTATTTTTCCCCTAGGCCTTTGTAGTTATTGGTTTCGAGTATCAGACTTGCGAAAATTTTGATGGTTTCTCAACCTATCCTTAATTTCAAACTCCCATATCTCACGAACGGATTGACGAACTCGAGAAATTCCTGTTGCATCTGAAAGCAGAAACTCGCCCGATTACATTGGTGTGTGTACTTTTCCCCAAGGCCATTCCAGTTATTCGTTTCTAGCATCAGAATTGTGAAAATCTTGATGGTTTCTCAACCATTCCTTAACTTCAAACTCCCATATCTCGCGAACGGAATGACGAACTCGAGAAATTCCTATTGCATCTGAAAGTGGAAACTCGCCCGATTAAAAAGGTATGTGCATTTTTCCCCTAGGCCTATGTAGTTATTGGTTTCGAGTATCAGACTTGCGAAAATTTTGATTGTTTCTCAAGCATTCCTTAACTTCAAACTCCCATATCTCTCGAACGGAATGACGAACTCGAGAAATTCCTGTTGCATCTGAAAGTACAAACTCGCCCGATTACATTGGTGTGTGTACTTTTCCCCAAGGCCATTCCAGTTATTCGTTTCTAGCATCAGAATTGTGAAAATTTTGATGGTTTCTCAACCATTCCTTAACTTCAAACTCCCATATCTCGCGAACGGAATGACGAACTCGAGAAATTCCTATTGCATCTGAAAGTGGAAACTCGCCCGATTAAAAAGGTATGTGCATTTATCCCCTAGGCCTTTGTAGTTATTGGTTTCGAGTATCAGACTTGCGAAAATTTTGATTGTTTCTCAAGCATTCCTTAACTTCAAGCACCCATATCTCGCGAACGGATTGACGAACTCGAGGAATTCCTGTTGCATCTGAAAGCAGAAACTCGCCCGATTACAACGGTATGTGTATTTTCCCCTAGGTCATTGTAGTTATTGGTTTCTAGCATCAGAATTGCGAAAATTTGGATGGTTTCTCAGCCATTCCTCAACCTCGAACTCCCATATCTCGCGAACGGGATGACGAACTCGAGAAATTCCTGTTGCACCTGGAAGCAGAAAATCGCCCGATTACAATGGTGTGTGTACTTTTCCCCTAGGTCATTCCAGTTATTGGTTTCGAGTATCAGACTTGCGAAAATTTTGATGGTTGCTCAACCATTCCTTAAATTCAAACTCCCACATCTCGCGAACGGATTGACGAACTCGAGAAATTCCTGTTGCATCTGAATGTGGAAACTCGCCCGATTACAAAGGTATGAGAATTTTTCTCCTAGGCTTTTGTTGTTATTGGTTTCGTGTATCAGACTTGCGAAAATTTTGATGGTTTCTCAAGCATTCCTTAATTTCAAACTCCCATATCTCGCGAACGGAATGACGAACTCGAGAAATTCCTGTTGCATCTGAAAGTGGAAACTCGCCCGATTACAAAGGTATGTGCATTTTCCCCTAGTCCTTTGTAGTTATTGGTTTCGAGTATCAGAATTGCGAAAATTTTGATTGTTTCTCAAGCATTCCTTAACTTCAAGCACCCACATCTCGCGAACGGATTGACGAACTCGAGAAATTCCTGTTGCATCTGAAAGTGGAAACTCGCCCGATTACAAAGGTATGTGCATTTTCCCCTAGGCCTTTGTAGTTATTGGTTTCGAGTATCAGACTTGCGAAAATTTTGATCGTTCCTCAACCATTCCTTAATTTCAAACTCCCATATCTCGCGAACGGAATGACGAACTCGAGAAATTCCTGTTGCATCTGAAAGTGGAAACTCGCCCGATTACAATGGTGTGTGTACTTTTCCCCTAGGTCATTCCAGTTATTGGTTTCGAGTATCAGACCAGCGAAAATTTTGACGGTTTCTCAAACATTCCTTAACTTCAAACTCCCATATCTCGCGAACGGAATGACGAACTCGAGAAATTCCTGTTGCATCTGAAAGTGGAAACTCGCCCGATTACAAAGGTATGTGCATTTTCCCCTAGGCCTTTGTAGTTATTGGTTTCGAGTATCAGACTTGCGAAAATTTTGATCGTTCCTCAACCATTCCTTAAATTCAAACTCCCATATCTCGCGAACGGATTGACGACCACGAGAAATTCCTGTTGCATCTGAAAGTAGAAACTCGTCCGATTACAAAGATATGTGTGTTTTTCCCCTAGGCTTCTGTAGTTATTGGTTTCGTGTATCAGACTTGCGAAAATTTTGATGGTTTCTTAACCATTCCTTAACTTCAAACTCCCATATCTCCCGAACGGATTGACGAACTCGAGAAATTCCTGTTGCATCTGAAATTAGAAACTCGCCCGATTACAAAGATTTGTGTGTTTTTCACCTAGGCCTTTGTAGTTATTGGTTTCGGGTATCAGACTTGCGAAAATTTTGATAGTTCCTCAACCATTCCTTAACTTCAAACTCCCATTTCTCGCGAACGGATTCACGAACTCGAAAAATTCCTGTTGCATCTGAAAGTAGAAACTCGCCCGATTACAATGGTGTGTGTACTTTTCCCATAGGCCATTCCAGTTATTGGTTTGGAGTATCAGACCAGCGAAAATTTTGACGGTTTCTCAAACATTCCTTAACTTCAAACTCCCATATCTCGCGAACGGAATGACGAACTCGAGAAATTCCTGTTGCATCTGAAAGTGGAAACTCGCCCGATTACAAAGGTATGTGCATTTTCCCCTAGGCCTTTGTAGTTATTGGTTTCGAGTATCAGACTTGCGAAAATTTTGATCGTTCCTCAACCATTCCTTAAATTCAAACTCCCATATCTCGCGAACGGATTGACGACCACGAGAAATTCCTGTTGCATCTGAAAGTAGAAACTCGTCCGATTACAAAGATATGTGTGTTTTTCCCCTAGGCTTCTGTAGTTATTGGTTTCGTGTATCAGACTTGCGAAAATTTTGATGGTTTCTTAACCATTCCTTAACTTCAAACTCCCATATCTCCCGAACGGATTGACGAACTCGAGAAATTCCTGTTGCATCTGAAATTAGAAACTCGCCCGATTACAAAGATTTGTGTGTTTTTCACCTAGGCCTTTGTAGTTATTGGTTTCGGGTATCAGACTTGCGAAAATTTTGATAGTTCCTCAACCATTCCTTAACTTCAAACTCCCATTTCTCGCGAACGGATTGACGAACTCGAAAAATTCCTGTTGCATCTGAAAGTAGAAACTCGCCCGATTACAATGGTGTGTGTACTTTTCCCATAGGCCATTCCAGTTATTGGTTTGGAGTATCAGACCAGCGAAAATTTTGACGGTTTCTCAACCGTTCCTTAACTTCAAACACCCATATCTCGCGAACGGATTGACGAACTCGAGAAATTCCTGTTGCATGTGAAAGTAGAAACTCGGACGATTACAACGGTAGGTGCATTTTTCCCCTAGGCCTTTGTAGTTACTGGTTTCGAGTATCAGACTTTCGAAAATTTTGATGGTTTCTCAAGCATTCCTTAACTTCAAACTCCCATATGTCGAGAACGGATTGACGAACTCGAGAAATTCCTGTTGCATCTGAAAGTAGAAACTAGCCCGATTACAATGGTGTGTGTACTTTTCCCCTAGGCCATTCCAGTTATTGGTTTCGAGTATCAGACCAGCGAAAATTTTGGTGGTTTCACAACCATTCCTTAACTTCAAACTCCCATATCTCGCGAACGGATTGCCGAACTCGAGAAAATCTTGTTGCATGTGAAAGTAGAAACTCGCCCGATTACAACGGTATGTGAATTTTTCCCCTAGGCCTTTGTAGTTATTGGTTTCGAGTATCAGACCTTCGAAAATTTTGATGGTTCCTCAAGCATTGCTTAACTTCAAACTCCCATATCTCGCGAACGGATTGACGAACTCGAGAAATTTCTGTTGCATGTGAAAGCAGAAACTCGCCCGATTACAACGGTATGTGTATTTTTGCCCTAGATCATAGTAGTTATTGTTTTCGAGAATCAGACTTGTGAAAATTTTGATCGTTTCTCAAGCATTACTTAACTGCAAACTCCCATATCTCGCGAACGGATTGACGAAATCGAGAAATTCCTGTTGCATCTGAAAGCAGAAACTCGCCCCATTACAACAGTGTGTGTATTTTTCCCCTAGGCCATTGTAGTTATTGGTTTCCAGTATCAGACTTGCGAAAATTTTGATAGTTTCTCAACCATTCCTTAACTTCAATCTCCCATTTCTCGCGAACAGATTGACGAACTCGAGAAATTCCTGTTGCATCTTAAAGTAGAAACTCGCCCGATTACAAAGATATGTGTGTTTTTCACCTAGGCCTGTATAGTAATAGGTTTCGGTTATCAGACTTGCGAAAATTTTGATAGTTTCTCAACCATTGCTTATCTTCAAACTCCCATTTCTCGCGAACGGATAGACGAACTCGAGAAATTCCTGTTGCATCTGAAAGTAGAAACTCGCCCGAATACAGAGATATGTGTGTTTTTCTCCTAGGCTTTTGTAGTTATTGGTTTCGTGTATCAGACTTGCGAAAATTTTGATGGTTTCTTAACCATTCCTTAACTTCAAACTCCCATATCTCCCGAACGGATTGACGAACTCGAGAAATTCCTGTTGCATCTTAAAGTAGAAACTCGCCCGTTTACAAAGATATGTGTGTTTTTCTCCTAGGCCTTTGTAGTTATTGGTTTCGAGTATCAGATTTGCGAAAATTTTGATGGTTTCTCAAGCATTCCTTAACTTCAAACTCCCATATCTCGCGAACGGAATGACGTACTCGAGAAATTCCTGTTGCATCTGAAAGTGGAAACTCGCCCGATTACAAAGGTATGAGTATTTTTCTCCTAGGCCTTTGTAGTTATTGGTTTCGAGTATCAGATTTGCGAAAATTTTGATGGTTTCTCAACCATTCCTTAACTTCAAACTCCCATATCTCGCGAACGGATTGACGAAAACGAGAAATTCCTGTTGCACCTGGAAGCAGAAAATCGCCCGATTACAATGGTGAGTGTACTTTTCCCCTAGGTCATTCCAGTTATTGGTTTCGAGTATCAGACTTGCGAAAATTTTGATGGTTGCTCAACCATTCCTTAAATTCAAACTCCCATATCTCGCGAACGGATTGACGAACTCGAGAAATTCCTGTTGCATCTGAAAGTGGAAACTCGCCCGATTACAAAGGTATGAGTATTTTTCTCCTAGGCCTTTGTAGTTATTGGTTTCGAGTATCAGATTTGCGAAAATTTTGATGGTTTCTCAAGCATTCCTTAACTTCAAACTCCCATATCTCGCGAACGGAATGACGAACTCGAGAAATTCCTGTTGCATCTGAAAGTGGAAACTCGCCCGATTACAAAGGTATGTGCATTTTCCCCTAGGCCTTTGTAGTTAATTGTTTCGAGTATCAGACTTTTAAAAATTTTGATGGTTTCTCAAGCATTCCTTAAGTTCAAACTCCCATATCTGGCGAACGGTTTGACGAACTCGAAAAATTCCTGTTGCATCTGAAAGTAGAAACACTCCCGATTACAAAGATATGTGTGTTTTTCCCCTAGGCTTTTGTAGTTATTGGTTTCGTGTATCAGGCTTGCGAAAATTTTGATGGTTTCTTAACCATTCCTTAACTTCAAACTCCCATATCTCCCGAACGGATTGACGAACTCGAGAAATTCCTGTTGCATCTTAAAGTAGAAACTCGCCCGTTTACAAAGATATGTGTGTTTTTCACCTAGGCCTTTGTAGTTATTGGTTTCGGGTATCAGGCTTGCGAAAATTTTGATAGTTTCTCAACCATTCCTTAACTTCAAACTCCCATTTCTCGCGAACGGATTGACAAACACGAGAAATTCCTGTCGCATATGAAAGTAGAAACTCGCCCGATTGCAATGGTGTGTGTACTTTTCCCCTAGGCCATTCCAGTTATTGGTTTCGAGTATCAGACTTGCGAAAATGTTGATGGTTTCTCAAGCATTCCTTAACTTCAAACTCCCATATCTCGCGAACGGGTTGACGAACTCGAGAAATTCCTGTTGCATGTGAAAGTCGAAACTCGCCCGATTACAACGGTATGTGTATTTTTCCCCTAGACCTTTGTATTTCTTGGTTTCGAGTATCAGACTTCCGAATATTTTGTTGGTTTCTCAAGCATTCCTTAACTTCAAACTCCCATATCTCGCGAACGGATTGACGAACTCGAGAAGTTCCTGTTGCATGTAAAAGTAGAAACTCGCCCGATCACAAAGATATGTGTGTTTTTCCCCTAGGCCTTTGTTGTTATTGGTTTCGAGTATCAGACTTGCCAAAATTTTGATGGTTTCTCAAGCATTCCTTAACTTCAAACTCCCATATCTCCCGAACGGATTGACGAATTCGAGAAATTCCTGTTGCATCTGAAAGTAGAAACACGCCCGATTACAATGGTGTGTGTACTTTTCCCATAGACCATTCCAGCTATTGGTTTCGATTATCAGACTTGCGAAAATTTTGATGGTTTCTCAACCATTCCGTATCTTCAAACTCCCATATCTCGCGAACGGTTTGACGAACTCGAGAAATTCCTGTTGCACCTGAAAGTAGAAACTCGCCCGATTACAATTGTGTGGGTACTTTTCCCCTAGACCATTCCAGTTATTGGTTTCGAGTATCAGACTTTCGAAAATTTTGATGGTTTCTCAAGCATTCCGTAACTTCACACTTCCATATCTCGCGAACGGATTGACGAACTCGAGAATTTCCTATTGCATCTGAAAGCAGAAACTCGCCCGATTACAACGGTATGTGCATTTTTCCCCTAGGCCATTGTAGTTATTGGTTTCCAGTATCAGACTTGCGAAAATTTTGATAGTTTCTCAACCATTCCTTAACTTCAATCTCCCATTTCTCGCGAACAGATTGACGAACTCGAGAAATTCCTGTTGCATCTTAAAGTAGAAACTCGCCCGATTACAAAGATATGTGTGTTTTTCACCTAGGCCTGTATAGTAATAGGTTTCGGTTATCAGACTTGCGAAAATTTTGATAGTTTCTCAACCATTGCTTATCTTCAAACTCCCATTTCTCGCGAACGGATAGACGAACTCGAGAAATTCCTGTTGCATCTGAAAGTAGAAACTCGCCCGAATACAGAGATATGTGTGTTTTTCTCCTAGGCTTTTGTAGTTATTGATTTCGTGTATCAGACTTGCGAAAATTTTGATGGTTTCTTAACCATTCCTTAACTTCAAACTCCCATATCTCCCGAACGGATTGACGAACTCGAGAAATTCCTGTTGCATCTTAAAGTAGAAACTCGCCCGTTTACAAAGATATGTGTGTTTTTCTCCTAGGCCTTTGTAGTTATTGGTTTCGAGTATCAGATTTGCGAAAATTTTGATGGTTTCTCAAGCATTCCTTAACTTCAAACTCCCATATCTCGCGAACGGAAAGACGTACTCGAGAAATTCCTGTTGCATCTGAAAGTGGAAACTCGCCCGATTACAAAGGTATGAGTATTTTTCTCCTAGGCCTTTGTAGTTATTGGTTTCGAGTATCAGATTTGCGAAAATTTTGATGGTTTCTCAACCATTCCTTAACTTCAAACTCCCATATCTCGCGAACGGATTGACGAAAACGAGAAATTCCTGTTGCACCTGGAAGCAGAAAATCGCCCGATTACAATGGTGAGTGTACTTTTCCCCTAGGTCATTCCAGTTATTGGTTTCGAGTATCAGACTTGCGAAAATTTTGATGGTTGCTCAACCATTCCTTAAATTCAAACTCCCATATCTCGCGAACGGATTGACGAACTCGAGAAATTCCTGTTGCATCTGAAAGTGGAAACTCGCCCGATTACAAAGGTATGAGTATTTTTCTCCTAGGCCTTTGTAGTTATTGGTTTCGAGTATCAGATTTGCGAAAATTTTGATGGTTTCTCAAGCATTCCTTAACTTCAAACTCCCATATCTCGCGAACGGAATGACGAACTCGAGAAATTCCTGTTGCATCTGAAAGTGGAAACTCGCCCGATTACAAAGGTATGTGCATTTTCCCCTAGGCCTTTGTAGTTAATTGTTTCGAGTATCAGACTTTTAAAAATTTTGATGGTTTCTCAAGCATTCCTTAAGTTCAAACTCCCATATCTGGCGAACGGTTTGACGAACTCGAAAAATTCCTGTTGCATCTGAAAGTAGAAACACTCCCGATTACAAAGATATGTGTGTTTTTCCCCTAGGCTTTTGTAGTTATTGGTTTCGTGTATCAGGCTTGCGAAAATTTTGATGGTTTCTTAACCATTCCTTAACTTCAAACTCCCATATCTCCCGAACGGATTGACGAACTCGAGAAATTCCTGTTGCATCTTAAAGTAGAAACTCGCCCGTTTACAAAGATATGTGTGTTTTTCACCTAGGCCTTTGTAGTTATTGGTTTCGGGTATCAGGCTTGCGAAAATTTTGATAGTTTCTCAACCATTCCTTAACTTCAAACTCCCATTTCTCGCGAACGGATTGACAAACACGAGAAATTCCTGTCGCATATGAAAGTAGAAACTCGCCCGATTGCAATGGTGTGTGTACTTTTCCCCTAGGCCATTCCAGTTATTGGTTTCGAGTATCAGACTTGCGAAAATGTTGATGGTTTCTCAACCATTCCTTAACTTCAAACTCCCATATCTCGCGAACGGGTTGACGAACTCGAGAAATTCCTGTTGCATGTGAAAGTCGAAACTCGCACGATTACAACGGTATGTGTATTTTTCCCCTAGACCTTTGTATTTCTTGGTTTCGAGTATCAGACTTCCGAATATTTTGTTGGTTTCTCAAGCATTCCTTAACTTCAAACTCCCATATCTCGCGAACGGATTGACGAACTCGAGAAGTTCCTGTTGCATGTAAAAGTAGAAACTCGCCCGATCACAAAGATATGTGTGTTTTTCCCCTAGGCCTTTGTTGTTATTGGTTTCGAGTATCAGACTTGCCAAAATTTTGATGGTTTCTCAAGCATTCCTTAACTTCAAACTCCCATATCTCCCGAACGGATTGACGAATTCGAGAAATTCCTGTTGCATCTGAAAGTAGAAACACGCCCGATTACAATGGTGTGTGTACTTTTCCCATAGACCATTCCAGCTATTGGTTTCGATTATCAGACTTGCGAAAATTTTGATGGTTTCTCA